>NC_134322.1:19770832-20091018 GCF_964195595.1 Calonectris borealis
ATCTCTCCCCTGTTGCAAAAGAGAAACAGTATAAGGATTGGGGGGCTATACTTGGATTTTTCTGTAACAGGTAAATGCTGGGTTACCTTCAAATTCCTAGCGGAACACTAAAAATACATAAATTGAGACAGCAAGCAGACCATCTGAGGCTTGTTTCAGATATTTGCTTCCAAGCAGGGATTATACTATCTGTAGTTGCTCCCTGCCAGTAAAAATGGCAGTGTTGAAAGGGTAAGTCAGAACTGCAGTGACACTATTGATGGTGAATTACAGAACCATGTTTAAAATTAGGTAAACTCAGATGTTGCTTTGGTCCTTTTTGATCTTGCAGACAAGTAGGTGGTGGCTTTTGAGACATCCATGCATTTCTGAGAGTGCAGGCCACCTTCAGAGTTCAAACAGAAATACGTGCTATAACCAGGGCATGTTGAAAGCCATGACTTCATTTCTTAGAACTTTAACAGCTGTATAGCTCAAAGACAAATAACTCATCCCTGGCTGGTCCCTGTAATAACACAGACATCCAGAAAATGCCTAGCATTTTTTGGTTCACTACTTGGGATCAAATTCCTCTGATTTTTTTTCCATCTGGACTAAGAACAGGCTATTCTTAACGTTGCAGCCCTAAGGAGAAATCTTGCATCCCGCTGCAGCTTTGTTTCCACACGTGTTATATGGTCCCTAGAAAATTCTACTGCATTAGCAGCATTTGTCCAGTCTCACGTCCAGCCCCTTCCACCGGCAGCGAGTTCCTGTTGTTTCATTTGGATTTTCAAAGAAAAAGGCATCTGTTTGCTCAAAACCCACTTGGCAGCTCTTCAGCCTAACCGCTTCCACAGAGCCCCAGGGAGTTGTGTAAAGAAGCCAGTTCCTGCAGAACTAATTCTAGGTGCCAGTTCTGAATGACTGCCCTGATGACTTTTTTTCTCTACAGAAACTCCTCTGTGATCAGAAATCTCGAGCTGTCAAAGCACAGCATTTCAAAGGGCAGAAATTCTGAAATCGAAAGGAAAGGAGAGTCTGTCCTGGGAGCCGAAGGGAGAAGTATTTTGTTTAAGCTTAAGAGTCTGAGAGCAGATATGGCTCCTCTGCCTAAAAACAGCAAGAAGGTAAGTGCAGATTTGGGAGAAAGGGAGCTATTTAAATACACAACACTGTTGGCATAAGAGGAATTGATATGTATTGGTCCTGAATTGGTTTAGGCAGGAAGGGAATTCTGGACTAGTCTTTAAGTATGGCTACAGGGGAGCAGAAATCAACCCGCTTTTGATGGGTTGATTCTCTCAAGAATGAGAAACGGGCTTATACAGTCACAGTAAGGGTTTGGTCTCAGGACCTTTCTGTCTCTGTCCCTTACAAAGCATTACTGAAATTTGTGATGGGAACCCAGTGCTAGGGTTACAGGTTAATCAGCCTGAACCATTTAATCTAAAAAATTACCCAGATTACTGTAGTCTGTGGAAACTGATCTGAGCTTTCTGGGAACTGTGTTCCAGCACAACGCTGTGTTTTCTCCAGTAGGACTGTATTTCACTGTGACATGCTTCTCAAGCATGCATAATGTGAGACATACTGTAAGGTCAGATACAGCTATGGCTCTACATGGCTGGAGTTAGCATCTAAGCCACTTCTGCTGCCTGCTGTATCTTAAAACCACTCTCTCTAGTACAGACTTCAGGTCCCTGCTTGTGTCTGCAGTCAAGCCAATCCATGTACAAGTGCGTTAGTGCATCCAGTTAATTTCTCTGCTAGTGCAAGTACTACCAATAGAGAACATTTTCCAGTGCTTTCATCCAATCTACCAGTTTTAATATACTTTCTAATGCTTTCCTGGAGATCCCTGTAGACTGTGCTGGGAGTTGTTTTTTCTTGTCAAGTCAACTGTAGTTGATTAAATCAAGAAGATGGAAATGGGGAATCTTAAGGACTCCTCTCATGCAATCCTGGGTGTTTATAACCTGCCTTTCACTGCCTCACAGTCAGGTTTATGTTGAAATCTTTACCCTTCTCTTACAGCCTAGCCAACTCTTCAGAACTTTTTTCTCTTATTCCTTCATTCACGTTATTCACTGCCCAAAATCAAATATAAAGTCTTGAACTGAAGACTGGGTAGAAAGGAAGGGCATTTGAGTGACAGAGCCTGCAGACAGTGTGTGATTGCAGCAGAGACTCTCTCTGATGCTGCTAAATTGCTTCAATGCTTCTGCAGCCCACTGTTTCTTGCAGGGGCCACTTTCCAGCAAAGCCTGAACTGCTGTTGAAAGCTGCATTTCCTGCTACGCAGAGCTTTCAACCAAAGCAGAAATCAAAACAAGAGCAAACCCAGTGTGGACTCTGGCAAAGATCACCCTCTCTTCATATATAAAAGGGAAGCATTTAGCCTGACCTCATAAAAGAGAGAACTTAAAGGACCGTTCTACACTTTGAAATCTTACCCTCAATGGCATGGAAACAAAACGCTGACTTGGGAATTTCAGCAGCTCATTTCACGTTCTGCTCAGCCCGCTGTACTTCCTGAGCATGAATCGGCCATTGCATCATCCCAGGAAAATGAAGGTTATTGGGTCACTGGCTGCCCTTATAATCTGCTCAGTAAGGAATTTCTCAAGGGTATAGACCAGTGCCCAGAATAATATTTAACAAGGTCTGGAAAATTATGCCTGCTACAAGCAGAGACCTCTTAAAAGTTTGCAGGAGGCCTACTGTTTGGATGAGTTAGCAGCACACCCCCCTCTATAAACATCACTTAAAACAGCTGCCTCCAGAAACCATGGAGAGAAATAGCTGAGGGACAGTCCAGATGACTTTGCTAGTAGCTTAGTACCTTTCTTCACATATGGGCCTGTGCTAAATGGAGAAAAATCGGTGTCAAGATTTTCTTGATCCTATTTGCCTCCAGAACATGTCAGGCAAACTTCTCTTACACAGCCACTCACTCTACATGCAAACTGCACCCTGGAGTGCAGGTATGGCTGAAACTTCATGCAAAACAGTACTGCCTCTTCCCTTGCAAGTGCTGTATATTCTCTGTATGTGCTGTATATGAGTCCTTTCTTTTGAGAGACACAACAGTATCTGCTTTCTCTGGATTATGTACCAGACCTTAAAGGACAATTCAATGGCTTTGTTCTCCAATTGGATTGCACCATTTCACCAGGGAACAGATCCTGGGATTTAAAGAAAGGTCTCACCTACTGGGCAAGTGCCGTGACAGACGAGATTCAACTTATTGATAGCAGAAAAGTGCTGTCACTGCAGAAACCCAAATATCTTATGCTGTGCAATCTCAGGCTCTCTCTCCACTTGCTTGATGGTTTGACTGTGAGATTGCAGGCTGTCCCCAAGCTCTCCTACAGAGCTCCTCTTCGCTCAGCTGTGCCTACTAGTGCTGACAGTTCCTGTATGCCTGCGTGAATTACCCACTTCTGCTGTCTTTGCACTTCATCACAGTGGGAGTGTTTGACTGGAAAGCATTTCCTGCTCACGTTCATCTGTTCACAGTCTCTCTTTGCACACAGGAGAGAGGTGAGCTGCTGAGAAAGTGATTGTTTCAGGAAGTGATTTGGGGTGAAGCTTCGCTTTTTCATTTTCCATTTGTTCCTTGCCTGTGGACTGAACATGAGAGAAAAACTCTATCAATCCTGGTGTTTCTGGCACACTGGTGCTTGAGACCACTTAACTTGGCTTTGCTTGAAAGCAGTTGAGAGACTGAAGAGAAGGAGGAAGGAAGAAAGTAGGAAACCTTCATCATCATATGATGGATTTCTGGAGGATTTTTCTCCCAGCTGCTTGCTCACCATCCAACTCAGCCTCACAAGCCAAATTACCTTTGTTAATGTTGCTCCAGACTTCTTGCCTCCTCTCAAAACTGTTTTGATTCGTTAGCACCTCTCTGGCATGAAGATGGTCTGAAACCTGCAGAGTCTTCAAGGCAGGGTTTGGGCTACAGTAGAGCACAAAGTCAGGGCCTTCATCCTAGACAGGGAGCGCAGAGACATACAATGCTCCTGCATAGCTAACTCACAGCCACAAATGCTATTTGCACTGTCCAGCTGTAGGGATATGCAGTGGAATGCAATAAGAGTGGCGTTCTCCAGGAAGTGTTTCTGATTTCTCCCATTTGTGTCTTGCAATGTCAGCTGGTCCTACGCCTAGAAAAGCTGCTGCTTGTTCTCCATTACCTGATCCCACACCACAACTACTGTTCACCTCTTCTTCAGCAAGCAATGCTGAACTGTATCACGCTTTTTCTTCAGGCAGAGTGTGAAACTGCAAATATACTAGCGACCATAATTCCACACAGCATCCTTGTACTACAGAGATAGATAAAATGTCTATAGACAGAATGATCAAAGCTTGAAAATATTTGTGGAATAATTTCTGGTTAACAAGCCCATTTTTATAATGGGTAACATATGAGAACAAAAGGCGCAGGGGAACACAGGCTTTGGAAAATGGAGCTTAATACAAAGTTATATATTGCATATTGTTTTTAAAAAAACAATGTAAGTAGTGCTTAACTATGATTAGAAGAAATCTAAAACATCTGCAAGAGCTCTTAAATAAACCATGGAAAGTGGGAAGAATTCAACAAATGTTGGGAAACAAAAGAACAAAGAGCTGGGTGGAATTTATGCGTCTGCCTTAATATGCCAAGCTTTCCCCCATGCTTCTTGTCACTATCACTAAGCAGAAATTGTACTTTCACTATTTCATTGTGCAAAACTTACATTAATGATCTATAGCCCTCAAGCCTGAGAGCTGAATTTCTTTTACCATTGAGCTGCATGGCTCTTGGCAATTTTCTCTCCATTTTCTTACTGAGTGTAGATAATGGCATTCATTTTTCTCAGTAGAGATATTAAGCGTTAACTTGGGCAAAGAGTTAATTTGGCATCACTTCTAAACTGTTCTTAAATAAAAATGATGACATAATAATTTGAAAAATGGGATAAACGTCAATGCTAATTTCGCCTCTTGTTAGATTATCTTTTAACTTATTTTGCTTCCTCTTTGTTTATACCCCCTAAAGACATTTGAGTGAAGTAGATCAACCAATGAACATTGCCTTCTTTAAACATACCTTGGAATAGCCCACAATTCAGATCCAGCACAACACTTACCCAAACTTATCAGCAGCACAGCTAGGCACCATTCCTGCCCCCTTCTTGTGGAAGGAGTTCTACCCACATCTCTAAAATCCACAGAAGCACAAGAAGTAGAACCAGTACCCATCAGGCATGGGGACACAGGAAAACAGATTATTTCACATACCTGTGGAGAACTTTTCCTATAACTTGGGAAAAGTTTGGTTGGTTTGTTTGTTTATTTGTTTGTTTTAAATTAGAGAAGCATCCTTCTTCAGGAGTCTAAGGTAAGTAGGATTTGCGGAAACCACCTGTTTTGGCACAAAACACTGAACCGCACTGTAGGAATGGTCAACAAAATAATTTCTCTTAATTTAGTTTTAAAATTGTTGCAGACAGCCCTGTTTAAACTGTTTTTTAAATAAAATCTATTCAGAACAGTATTGCGCAGAGGCATGAGACCCAGGAAATGAAATGATAGAAAGCTTCTTCCCTTTCTCCTCCCCCAAATTCAAACTAAACTGTCATAGTTTTTCTCATTCTCGCTATGTTTGGCTCAGAATCAACTGCTCTCATCATGAAAAGGAAACAAAATAGGGGAAATTTCTCAGTTGTGGTAACCTGCAGCACTAGCTGTAACAAAGAGAAGGGAAGGTCTTCCTCCGAAGTATTCATATGACTGCTTCTGGTGTCCAGTCTCTCATTTAGGACTAATTTGAGTACCTCTATGCTATGTTGCTGTGAGAAATCCAGCTCTACAAATGGAAGAAGCTAACACCAAGTCTATGTATTCTTTCTTGTCAGGATAATTCTTCTTTGAGGTACAAATCA
Source organism: Calonectris borealis (assembly GCF_964195595.1). NCBI lineage: Eukaryota > Metazoa > Chordata > Aves > Procellariiformes > Procellariidae > Calonectris > Calonectris borealis. Next base: position 19,776,751 of record NC_134322.1, read on the forward strand.
TTGTTGTGATAAGGCAGGTAAAGATCCATTTTGTACACAAAGCCCTTTCTCCATTGTCAAAATCATCAGGACTGCAATCCCACACCATACACCTCCTTTGTCCTTATTTAACTTATTTGCTCTGCCCACAGTGAAGCACTGACCACTCCAAATGGCCTTTAACTGCTAACTTGGATGCCAGCAATTGTCATCTTGCAGCACCAGAGAACTCTGCACAAGCTGTGAAACCCTTCCAAAAGCAGGGCTGTGTAGACTTGCTCCTTCACAAGTGCCAACAGATGGAGCCTCTGGCAGGGGTTCAGTTGCGCTGGTGCTGAAGGAGCCTCCTCTGGCTATCACACTGGGACTTTCCAAGCCACTATCTGAATTTAAGAAAAAAAAGGAGGGGGAGGGGAGGGCGTCTACTTGTAGTTTTTGCAGTAAAAATGCAGCATCGAAAAGGTTCTCTGTTACAATCCGGTTCTTGTGTGTGGTGATGAAAACTTGCTGCTACTCAGGCACATGTATCTGCAAAGGCATTTTGGGATGCTGAAGCAGGACCATATTTGGCCACTTCTCTTCATAGTCTCTGTCTGGTTGTAGAGAAGGCTTTTGCATCCTGCTAGCATTCCCAGACTGCTGCTAAACATGCATTAGAAAGCTCTGCTTTCAATCTTCAGTGTTGTCAAACAGCTTTAAAGAGATGCTGACTGTTTTGAAAAAGAAACAGAAAAAAAGACTTTCAAAAGAACTGAAGTCAGTCTCTATGCAATTCTCTCCCACCTCTCTCTCACGTTGTCTCTATTTTCAGCTTTGAACTTTTTTGTATCATATTTGCTTGCATACATAACATTTTTAGGGGCTGCTCCGAAGGACAGTAGTGCATAGTAATCTCTGGATTATCTGAGTCCCGAGATACTTTGCAGTTTGTGCAGCTAAACTATTCTTAAGTGTTGTAATTTTTTCCATCATTAATTTGAGTAGACTTCCTTCCCCGGTAAATTTGGTGTGTAAAGAAAAGAGAGAGTCATTCAACAAGAGCAGCTTGTCATAGGGGAAGGCCTGGAGCAGCAGTATGTCATGTTGAATGGTTTTGAGGAAACATTTTTAGCAACTCATTGGGATCACCAAATCCCTGAGGAAATAATGGTGTATGCTAGGAAACACAGCATCATACCATGGGCCTAAAGTGCTTGTTAAAGAAAGGAGAAAATTCAGAATTTAACTACAACAGTCTTAAAGGTTTCCAAGCTAAAAAGGGTAAGTGGTGGAGACAGGGCAGAGAAAAGTAAGTAGCATGTGTATATAAAGCTGTTCATCTGCTCCTAAAATCTGATGGAAAACAAAGCTGGAGACTAAGAAAATCTCATAGATTTTTTTGTGCTTAATAGACCAAGTAATTTCCCTCAGTAATTTCATGAGATGTCTCTTTAAAAGTCATGTTCAGTTTTAGAAATAAATGTTTACTTGCCAATATTCATACCAACCACATTTCTAGTAGCTGTTTGCTATTTATTGGTTGCTGCAGTTCCCAGGAGCCCCAGCTGTTTTTTTCTAAGTGGATGTTTTCCTGAAAGAATGGGAGAGATTTTGACCATGAAGAGTTATGTCTCAATTCCCTTGCTCCAGGGTACAGCGCTGGGAAAGGAGTCTGGGACTATACTTCCATTAGGATGCAGACCCTTCTCAGTCCTCTGGAACTGCACACCTCAATCAAGCCTGTTGTCTCCTCAATGTAGTCTGGTGTCACGCCTCAGGCAGCAGCCAACTCCACATGTTTCAGAGGAAGGACAAAGAAATCTTTTGGTGATTTCTCCATGAGCTAAACGTTGTAAGCAAGCACATTTGACTCCCTTCCTTCTTTTGGAGTGGATTCTGTGCTGTCATCTGTGATTCACAAGGAAAGAGAACAGCAATTTAACATTGTTCCCATCTGCACTGCTAACCTTCTGTAATAGGAGTTCCCTTGGCTGTCAAAACTACAAGGCAGCACTGGTAGCTTCAATGTTACGCCTGAAGAGTTTTGGCCCTCATAAGAACTATGCAATTGAAAAGGCTGATGACATTCTGTGCCTTTCTACCCCAGAGCAGTTTTGAAAGCCTCCTGCTTCCAAGAGTAGACGATGGAGTCTGATGCTAGGGAGTAGCCTTCCAAGAAGATTCTGCACCCTTAAAGACCAGATAAAAAGATGCGCTGGGCCTATAAAAGCACTGTTTGAAGGGCTGGGGTTTCTCATTTGGTTGGTTTAGTTTTTTTTAAACTAAACAAAAACTACACAGAGTGGTCTCTTCAGGCGTAGGGAAAGGCTGACTGTAGAAAAAGGAATTCTTATTTCACCATAGAAAAGGTGACGCATGTTATCCTGTAATCTCATAGCAATATTCAGTTTTGTGGCCATATACGAGTTTTAACCTGCCACTTCAATGAAACAGACATTTGTAAGATTGCCGTGTTATTTAGATAGATACATGGATAGATCTGAAACCAGTTTATGCTTCTTTACATAGAAATGCCAGCAGGAAATTTCCAGTAACATGGTGCACCAGTGCAGAAGTCTTCAATTTCAAACACTCAGTTCCCAGACGGAAGGCAGAGTTGGTGACAGAGCTGTGACCAGTCTGGTCTGGCCCTGTGCTACCCAGTCTGATACAGATACTCCAGATTGTGCTCCACAGCTCCATGCAGCTCTGCCAGGGGATTCTGACATGCCTACAGACTTTGAAGGGGAAGAGGATAGAAGCAGAGTGCCTGTCACATATAAGACTTGGATACTCCTCTGTCTTTGCAAGAGACAAAGGGGTGGTGCCTCAGACTGAGGGATAGGCTGTATCTTGCCCTAGAGGTGACATAGGGTAGCACTTCTGAAAGTACAACAATAAATCTGAATGAGTCTTGATAATAGCTATTGCATTCTGAGAAAATTCCCAATCCTTGCCTTGAAGCATGAAAAGCTTATTGTTTTAGTGTTTTTTAATCTTTCCATGTTTTGTAACTAAACATCTAATGAGTTGCTTTTTTGTAAGAAACTGGGTGTTGTTCTTTGTATTCTGGCAAAATTCCAAGCTGAATAATTGCATTCTTAATTCTCACCACATTTCCTCCCCTCAGCAACAGTGGTGTGGCATGCTGCTCTGCATGGAGCTCTTCAAGTGTCGGCATGTCAGAAGTATCACTTTAGCACAGCAGTTCTAGCGTGCAAAGTGTGTTAGAATCAAAGGCATTGAAAAAGCATCAGCTATTGTTTTTAATCAATAAATATCCTATAGCTTGAACCAAGATTTCTCCACCCAAGGGGTTTCAGAGCCCCCCATGGCAGGGAGAGGAGCTGCATTCTTTTTACGTTTCCCAAAGAGACTTGCTTTTTTCTACTAACATCTTATCACAGTACCATAAACAAACTGATCAAAGCTGTAAACACTCCCGTACAACTCCCTTCATTCCTTCCCTTTATGTGTTCACATAGATGCATTCACTGTCAGCAGGGACTCTCCTTGTCTCCTTTCAGAGTCCACTGCAGGGATAAAGGCAAACTTCCAGTGCCACACTGGAGATGGTGTCTCACCCAGGAGATGATGTTAGCCAGTTAGATACCTCATCCTCCCACAGACTTCCTGTATGACCTTAGTCAAGTCTTTTAGCCTCTACACTTTCTACCCCATCTGTAAAACGGGATAATGGCACATAAACCTCACAGAGATAGATAGCAAGATTAAAAGCACTAAAGACTGAGAGGCGCTTTGATCTTACACTGGTCTAGGTCCTAGAGAGCTTTGCAGGGATATGAATATGAATCTAACTTGGAATGACACCAACCAATTCACCTGCAGAAGAGGAATCCCAGTGGACCGTGCTGGACAGTCGACTTGCCTTTTTGTTTAATGTTTGTCCATGTTTTGTGAAGGAGTTCAAAGCAGCTTCTAATTTGTACTCATGTTTTTATGTCTACAGATAATTGCAGGTAAACAGGATTGAAAAGGACATCCCAGCCCAGTGCCATTCTATCAAGGCAACTATACTGGAAGTATTTCTACAGCACGCTAGATGTTTACTAGGTCAGTGTGAGGGAACAGACTGCTGTATTAGTATTACTCAGGAGTGTCCCTATTTCTACTTGCCAAGATTTAAAAACTTAACCTGGAGGCAACGGTAACAAACTGAAGCTTGCTCCCTACCAGACAACGCTGTTAAGCATGTCTTTATAGAGGGAAGATACAACACTGGTAGGATCATGATAAAAATAACACCACGTTATCTAAACTAATCCCTTGTCAAATTCCCTAGATCCTTTAGGCAATGTGTGTGCAGTTAAGATGTTAATTGGTACAGGAATGTGTTGGGTAAGTTACAGCAGTTTTTGCTGTTGGAGGTATGCTTATCATCCACAGCTCAGTAACACACTTTGTCTGGCACTCGCTGGTGTCAAGTGCTTCAGATGTGTTACTGGGGACAGCAGCTACGTAATCTGCTAGTTGTAAATGTTACTGGCTACTGATTGTCTGCATGTTTCCTCTGTTGAGATATATGTGCTTTCTGCCAGGACTAGGGGATCTACATAGCCCAGTACCAACAAGCAAGAAGCCACGTCATTGCTAGTTCCCTGCTTTTTAATTTTCAGACAATATGTTCTGGACCACAAGGCTAAGAATCCAAAGCAAGGAAAATTCCCCGCCCCTGCAAGAATGAATGATTTAGGAACATAAGTAAGTTAGGAATGTCTAGTTTTGAATGCAAGTTGCCAGATGTTTTTTCTTCCTTTCCCTGACTCCTGACACCAACATTAGTCATCTGGAGGAGCACAGGAGTGCAAATGTGCCAAAATGGAATAATGGCCATTTTGGGATAAGATTTTTGGCGAGATATTCAACCAGTGTAAACTTAAATGGCTTCATTAGAATCACCTTAACACAGGTCATGCGAGTTTATGCCATCCTGGAGATCTGACCCACTGAATCAATCCTTTAGTACCTGCTTTTGAAAGAGAAAAGGAAAATGTAAACCAGATTTTGGAAAATATAAAGATGAAATCTGCTCAAGCCCCCACGTCATTAGTGGAGTTCAGAGGAAAAGTGCAGGGCCTCTGGCCAAATTTGGTAACTCGTGCTTCTTTGACAGGCAGAAGCGGTTTCATCAACAGAGAAAACATAGCCATGCAAACCTGTGGTACAGCACAACATTTAAACCTCAGGCCCTCCTGCACTGATCAAATGTACCCCTCTCTTAGCACAGCTGATGCCTTCGGAAATACATCGAAAGCTTTCCTCCTAAGCAGCTGGTTTGCTCTGACACTATTTAGTAACAGTTATGCTTATCACCACCTTCTTCCAGTTCCCCCGCTCGTCCTCATACATTGTCATTTGCCAGGTTGGGACTCTTTCTTTGTGGTTAGCAATTACTTTGACATTACAAGGTTACAATTAAATGATACAGTCAACAGCACTGCATTTAGAGCAGTCGGTTCAGATGTGGGAGACATTGCTTCAAATTCCTGGCTGACTCCAATAGTGCAGGGACTTGAAACTGAGTTTCCAATGTCAGAAGTCACTGGCTATTCCTGGGTAAGTATGGATGTCTGATCTCAGGAACACGCATGTAAATATAAACCATGAGCTCAGCAACACAGTGTTATCCTGCAATAAATGTCAAATAATCTGCAAAAACATCTTTTTCCTTGTTCATGTCCATAGGCCAGACAGAGCTTGGGCTACTTAATCATCCAATCTGCACCACCATCCGTTGCTATACAAGTTCCTGTAATGTTTGGCTTCTATCCTGCATGGGAATCCAACATCCTTAAACTCCACTGGAACTGATGTGAACAAATGCAGTGGGTAAAACTCCTATAACCAGTAAGCACAAGGTTGGGTGAAATCATGTGACTGATGTGGAAAGTTAAATATGTGTTAAAAGCTACTGTTCAGCTTTCCCAGCAGTGTAGCCAGGATTCTCATTTTAAGTAATGGGGCCTGTATATCTTAAAACCATAGTTTGGAGAACTAAATTCTTCCAGATTAAGGAATATCTTGGAATTCTATAAATCAGATAATCTTTTTTTGATAGTTCAAACAGCATACACCCAAAGATTGTCTTTCATTAATACCTCCACAGCTAGCATTCCAGTTGTGCTCTTGCCTCAGCAGTAGATATCCAACAGTGATAGTTATCACCATAATTTTGTGGGCGCAATCAGTGCACAGTAGGATAATATGTTTTGCAATAATAAGGCATATGTGTAAGGCTGTTGTCAGGTGAGCTGCTGAGGCAGCTTTAAAATAGCTCCAGACTAGTGGCGTTTGATTAAAGCTCTATTCTCTAGCTCATTCCAGTGAGCAGAAAGAAACACTCCAAAACTTACATCATCTTGCTGTCTGCCAGATCCTGCTTACTGTTGCCACTTGCCTCTTGAACAGCCAAACCTCACTCTTCTTTAGCGGCTGGTGGTAGCCACCCAATGACTGTATGGGGAGCTGAGAAAAAGGCATTTGAAAAAAGAGCTACTCAGATTGCCTAAAAATTCTCTGGCTATCCTGGAAAACTCTGTCAGCTGAAGGTTTTGGCAATGCCTGTGTTGTGCGTGGGAAGCTTGGATAGTTGAATTTAAACCACAGCCTCAGTTCTATCTGCACCTGAAGCAGAGTGGTGATAAGAGGGAGAAGTAGTGTTTGCCAAATCGAGCAATTCTGAGTGACTATGTACAGCAGGAATAATCTGTTCTTTGATGCGTATCTTTAGTTGAAAGGTGACTGAATCAGGTTTTTTTTCACTTTTTTTTTTTTTTTAATATTCCCAGGAACTATTGCAGTAATAAACAGGGGTTTATAGCATTCTGACAAACACCAGGCATCCTAGCGTGTGAAGTTTACCTAAGTAAACGGCATTAGGATGCTCGGTAGTAATGCTGACAAGACTAAACCGTTGCGTTTGTGGTGTCCTGAGCTTACAGGGAGGGTAACTTCAGATGATCCCTCTCTTCCCACTCCTGACTGCTGTGGATCCTGATTGTTCCAGCATTCAGGCAGTTTTGAGATCTGGGATTTTATTGTTCTCTTCTAAATAATCAGGTCAGCCCTGGGCATCAGAATTTATCCTATTGTCCTTGGCATTGATGGAGCAAGGTATTTGCTATGATGGATCAGAAATGTCTACATATATATACTGTCTCTTGGGAGGAGGCAGAGCATCTGTATTCATAGGTAATATATTATTTTGCAGTTGATTCCTTTATGACAGCCTGCCCGTGATGGAAAAATTCTTCTGGTGAGGTACTTAAACACAGATTTATTTTTTTGATGGAAGTTAACTGAGGTTTTGATTCCAAAGGCCCACAAACACTGTGTGTAATGAAACTTTGGCAAAGGCAGATTACACGACTCTGGCACAGAGAAGCTTGCATCTATAAAAGGCAAGATCTGTCCTTTGTTTATTCCCTAGTAAATCAGTGAAGTATGTCATGGTATTTTAGCATCAACTTAGCATATTTTATTTTCCCTTCTAATTTACAGGCCAGTGGAAAATAGAGATTGACCAAGCTGACTACGACTTAGAGACTGTTTATATAAAAGACTGGAAAGTGAACAGTTTCTCAGCTCTACAGACAATGGGCAGCACAGTGCATTTATGGTGTGGTATTACAAGCTTCAGGTGCCACAAGAAAGCTAAACATGATTTAAAGCTGTGCTAGCAAGCAATAAACTTGAAATGGCATTTAAGCACAAGGGAAAAGTCAGGCTGCATGTACTTAAGAGAAATTACTGATATAGACAAGATATCATTGACACCTAATGGTACTGAAGGTTTCTCTGCAAACAGTTATCAGAATGGTACAGTGCTGACAACATCACCCATTTGCACTATGCACTGCCAGTGGGACATAACATTTATCTTCATTAGCATTTTAATTTAGATCAGGATTGTGGTTTTGATGTGAATCTCTCTGTTAACCTCACTTCCTGTGCTTTTGTTTGTATTGTTGGGTGGCCTTGAGGCACACAAACTGGGTACCTTTTAGATGAAACCAGAAGATGTGGTCAGACCACAAATAGGCATTCAGTCCACACAAGACTAGGGAAAGTATGAAATAAAACTCCCTAAAGTGTATATACAGCAAACTCTGGTCCTTAGTAACAGATGATTTGCTCTACAAATCTGTTACTTTTACACCACTCTACTTGCTAATGTAGATACAATTGTACTTGACCACCAGTATACACACACAGATACATATGTATATGTACATATATAAATGTACATATTGGTCATGCTTTTAGATTTATTGGGTTGGATATCTAGCTAGCACAAGTCAGTGCCATTTCACTGAAACCTGCTACTATCAGTAAATAGTATTTCCTAAATATTACAGTAGCTTTATAGTCAGCTAAGTTTGCCAGCTACTGTCCCATGTTCTTTAAAATATGAGCTGCAGCAAGCCCAAGGATAGATAGCTGGAGCTGTTCTAAGTAGCGGGATTCCCAATCCCAAAGCTGAGGAAACCTAAATTCAAAGAATGTAGTTGGCAGAGAAATATGTGTTCTGATTGCTGCTTTGCACTCCACCTTCACATGACCAGCAGATTGTGTAGATGCCCACCTCTTTGTCTGGACTGAGATGGGTACTTCAGTATGATGTTTCTTCAATCTCTCATAAAAATACCTATTAAATGGATTAATTACATGCAAAAATGAATGCCAAGATTAAACCTGTCACAGGAATACCAGACGAACCTTCAAAAGGAATAAAAGTATTTCCATATTAAGGGACATATTAAAAATAAAGCTCACGAAATGGGATGTTAGAGTTAATATTTGTCATGAGTGCCTAGTTATATGAACAAGAGCACATTCACTGTCCTTTAAAAGGGAAGTTAACATTGCAAAAGGAAATGTGGGAAGGTGTGAGACTGCAATATATAAATGGGGTTAATGACAAAAGACCGCAGTCTTGCTTTCCCTGAAATTTTCCACAACAGCAGGTTTTGAGGATACGTATTTAACTTCAGATGTAATCTAACTTGCTCTGATATTTACAGCTTTTCCACTCAGGCTACTATGGAGAAATACCTTCAAAAAAGTAATTTCAGACAGGAGGAGAAAGAAAGTGGTCAAAATGAAAACTTCCATCACAGTATCTTGCAACAGTTTTGACTTGTCCTGTCATTGTCTAGGATGAGATTTCAAATACTCCCAATATGAGAAAGACAACGCGAGACAGTGTTCACTCACACTTCCTTATTCAGCTTGAGAGAGCAGCCAGAACCTCGACCCAGTGAGAAATCCCAAGTATGGCTATGAAATCGTATCTGCCAGGACTGACTGCAGCTGTGAGCTCAGTCTGATGCTTTTGCCTCTCTTCAGAAGCTGCCTGCCAGGACCTATCATTCACACTAGTATCCTAAAGGCGAAACGGAGGGCCATGCGACTCTTGGCTCTCTCGTTAAGATTGAATTCCATCAAAGGATGCTGTTCCTTTATGTGCGCATGTTTGCCATTCGCTGGCTTTGATGATTGTGTGAGTTGCCATTTGTGGCAGCCATTTCATTTGTGTTAAAATAAACACTGAATTATGTATGCAGCCAACAGCAGCTTTAATGTAATCAGGCGCCCTTTTAGCATTCAGAGAGGGAAGAACACACAGGTGGAATGAACCATGGCTGTTTGTAAACTCTTTTTCCACCATAGCCATTGTTTTGAAATGGGAGTGATCTCCAGGGATGCTCAGCTTCCGCACATGCCTGTGTCAATTATAAAAAACCCTGCATCTTCAGCATCCCAGAGAAGTGTGAAGTCATGGACACCCTGGGCCTAATTCTGAAGTTATTTACCCAGGCATAATTGGAAGTAATTCAGCTGAAGTCTGTGAAGTCATCCTGGCATGAAATGGCTTGCGAGATCAGAATCAAGATTTTCCCCTTGTCATTAAGGCATTTTAACTGGAGCTACTTCTGATCAGAAGGGAAGTAAAACAAAAACAAGGGCAAAACTCTGCCTCAAGTAAACATCCTGAAAGATTTGGATTTCTTTTTCTACCTTAGGAAAGAATGAGCTTATCTCAAATTTAGATCAGGTAGAGTCAGCTTCTGAATCAAGTGTTGGACCTCTCCTCTCCACTACGAGTTCCAGTCAAGCTAGCATTTGCCTTAAGTGACATTTTGGCTGAATGCTTAAAGATCAATCCATAGTCTACATGTGATTATTGACTATGCAAGGGAATTGCATTTGGGAAAACGTGCATATAGTTATCTTGCAGGTCTCCTTTCCTGCCACTTGCATCCCATTTCTACGAATTGTTCCTCTTTTACAGAATCCAATATGACCTACAAAACCTTTTGCTCTTTTTCAGCAAGCTTTTGCTGAACTTCTATGCTCTTTCTCAGAATGGTGCTTTTATTTCTTTAATGGCAACAATCATGGTTGTTACACATTCTGAGAGATGGTCGCCCTTTCAGGAGCAGCGTCCAATCCTCTCTCCTTGCTTTCTATTGCTGCAGCTTTATTCTCCATGCCTCTTAATTGGCCCAGCTGGTATCTCTAGTTGTGCTGGTTGTATCTCACGCCATCCTCTCTTTTGTCTGGTCTTTTCTCAGACCCCATAACAGCCCTGAAGGGCTTACCTTCAACCCTAACCTTATATGATTTTTAGTATAGATACATTCTCCACTTGAGTCCCGTAAGCTCTCACTGCTGTCCTAAAACTCCATTTTTATGGCCATTTCAATGTCTATCTAATATTTCCTCAGTCTTCATCTGCTAAGTGAGATTCCACTCTTTTCTGGCTTTTTCTTTATTTCCCCACTCCATTTCCTGTTTCACCTACTGCCTTTGCTTCAACCAAGCCCCTCATTGTAAAGAGCAAAATTAGGTCAAGATTGCAGAAGTAGCGGAGACAAAACTAACTGAACATTACAGAGGCCCCAAATTTCCTTTTGAATGTCTCTGTGTAACACTGAATCAAAACTGGTGTTAACATTCCAGTGGCCCTAGAGGCTCCACAGGGATCAGCTGTCTCCAAGATAGGCAGGTCTTCAGGACAGAGGCCGTTTTAACTCTCAATCTGACTGTAAGGGTCTTAGAGCCACACAGCATGGGCCATAATGCATAATACAAGCATATGTACTGCACAAATCAATGTTAAGAGAAGGACTTAAAACCTTTTTGAATACACCTAGCAAATCCACTTGGTTTAACTAGAACTACCAACCAAAACCGAGATGCGGAAAAGAAAACCCAGAACACCAGGGCTTGTTAAAAGTCAAAAGGTAAGCAGAAAGCTGGATTTGGAGTTGAATCTCAGGGCACATGTTTCCAGGCCACCATCTTACCTATTAGCGCAGGTATAATCATAGATGTATCATTCTCAACCATGTATTTTTATTTTCTGTTAATTAGTTCAGTCCCTTTTTTTGAACAACTGTTCCTTCAATCTGGACAGCTGCACAGTTTGGATGAAAAGCCACCCACAAGTGTATCCCAACTGGAGCTGTGGTAATTAAACCCAAATAGTTAAGACATTCATGAGTGGCACGTGAAATCTCTGGAAACCAGCAATAAATTTTTTTTGTGCAGGCTCACGTCACAGTGGGGTGGAAGCCAGAGCTGCTGCATGTTTGCATGCGAGCGTGTGTGGAGAGCTTACTTCTTTGGCTTTCTCAGGGAGGAACAGATCAGTATGCAAACGTCAGCTTCCTAATTAAGCCCTACTTTAATGGGTTATTAAACAAACAAAACCCCACAAAATAAACCACAAAAGTATTTTGAAATGGTATTACCAATTTAAACCATTTTTGAGACCAAAAGAAAAAAACTGTCATGTTAACTTGTACACCAAACTTTCAGCAGACACAATTTAAATGCTAAGTTATTAACCACTATACAACTGTATTTATATCAGAAATTGCATCTGACCCTTTCAAAGAGCTTCAGATGCATGCCACACTCAGTCCCATGGTGCTATGGATACACTTGAAACTACAGAAATGTTGTTTAATTCTTCCATTTAGCTTATGAAACCTCTGTGGATTCAGTGCGCTGGACTTTAGCCCAGACTTTAATATTCAGTCTGAAGCCTTACAGGGAGAGTTCTGGAAAATGCTGTTGGCATTGACAGACTTCTTTGTTACCTGCCCATATTAGACCAAAGAAACGCTGGCAAAAAGTATGACTCAGGCACTCTGAAAACTCCAGAGTGTAAGAATGTTGGTTATATTCAACCCAGTAATGGTGTAAAAAGGAAGGGAAAAAACCCTCTTAACTCCCTAGAGTCCAGGTATAAATCACAGAAGAAAGTTCTTGTCAGCAAACTGAGAGGCTAACTTCATGAATTATGGAGTAACAAGACTCCCTTCCTTAAAGTCTCTCAAGACCTAACTTTATCACGTACATTAACTGAAGTCTTTAGCTCCTGCAAGTAGAAGGTTAGCTGGTAGACCTGAGGAGGGTTAATCTCATCAACATAAACAGGCAGAGCCTGATTTTTCCTTCCAAGCATCTCTTAGACTCGAATAGTAAAATTCTAGTGGACAGAGCCTATCTGGTGTTCTTAATGAAAATCAAGCTATGGACAATGATTGACTCATTTCCTAAGGCCAGTAGGAGTAACCTACTGCAGTGATCTTAGTAAAGAATAGTGGGCTAGCGACCAAAGCTTTCCTTTAAAAAAGAGCTTTTAACCCGTAACCATTCAAGTTCCATTTCCTTAACCCAACTGCCAGGACCCAAGAAAGAGACAAGAAAACAAAAAGAAAAAAAAAAGACAAGAAGTGGTTCTGCTTATCAGTAACGCAGCAAAAAACCTCAGCCCTAATCTAAATCCAGAAGGAGGCTATTTTATAGAGTTCTTTGGTTACATGCAGCACACATGCAAAGATTTCCTAAACTGGAGACAGGAATTAGATCCCTGATGAAAGATGTGAAACACTGAAAGCACTGATTTTTTACTTTGCATTAGTTCAGTCTGGAAACATACTGGGCTTGTTAGAGCCTGCATGCATGTACTTTGTAGTGCATCACACAACCAGCCAGGTTGCAGCTCCGATGAGCCGAGGAGTGCTGCTCACATTCTTGAGTGCCATCTGCTGGCACCTTGTCTGTCATCTCTGCCGTATACATAACCTGTGATCCTCCCAGAGGTTGTTTAGCGTCTCGCTGAATTCACCCCTATGCTTCTGTGAGAGGGAGCTGGCGTGTCTCCCCATGCAACCTTTGGACCAGAGGCTCTGAGCAGCAATGCTATGGTGATGGAAAAGTAGTACACGTAGCACTGGGCTATGGTTTGCACGGAGCGAGGTTGAACACATTGTGTGGTGCTGCTTTTGAGGCTACTAAAAGAGAGAATGTGGAAGGCTGATAGGCCCTTATCTAGTTAGAGATGTTTGCTTGCCTCACTTCAGAAATATGTGAGTGTATTGCTATTTGCACATAATACGCTAACAACTTTTTTTTTTAAGACCCTGTAAGTCACACTACCTCTCTTACTTCAGTCAGTAAATTGTGTGTGGGCACAACTGTTTGTAAAATTGTACTTAATAATGAAAAAAATCTCTGTATTTTGGTGTTAAAACTCTAGCCTACCCGACATTTGCAGGAGGTTTTGTATTCTGTAATTCTACAGATAGAATCATAGAATCATTAAGGTTGGAAAAGACCTCTAAGATCATCAAGTCCAACCATCAACCCAACACCATCATACCCACTAAAGATAGTCCCTAAAGATACCAGAAAGCAATTCTCTTCTGCACAGATACCATTTTTAGTAACCCTAATATACTAGAGAAAAGCTTTCTTTTTTGTTGGTCCTGATATTAGACAAGTCTTTACTCAGATTTGCACAGTGGGCAGCAGATAAATACCTGATATTATTTCAGTGACTATTCTACCAACTCTGAGGAGCCATCACTGTTCCTTCTAAGCTGGCCTACTAGGTGAATATAAACTTGTGGGTCATCATATTGCTCTGATATGAGTAGGTGATTTAAGTACAACTTTTTGAGCTGCCACACGTGATAAAAACTCTCTGAAAGTTCAGGACCCTTAAAGTGAGGTTTATCCTACCTCACAGGAAACAGACACAGTCAAGTAATTTACTCCAGAGCAGAGGAAGGGAAGAAAGCTAGGCTGATAGCACTGCCTCAAGTTTATACAGAACAAATCATAGGATTTCTATGATGTCTGGTATTCAAAATCTTACCTCAGCTGTTATTTTCCTGCAGGTAAGTGTCTCAGAGGTGACTCCAGGTGAGCTGGGTTCTGGGCTCTGCTCCTTGCAAGGCCTGGCATATTTTACCTGACTGAGGGCTTGGACAGGCAAGCATTGACTCATCTCACTAAAGCAAGGTAAGGGCACACCTCACTAAAGCCTCATAAGCCATGATTGTTCCTGCTGTCCACTCTGCCCACCTGCCAAAGCTTACTGCTCTCATGACAGAGCCGTCAGAAAGGAACAGGCTGTGCTTGAGCCCTTCTCTTGCACAGGTTGGTATCTTTGCTCCATCGGCTTTCATTTTTGTGGTAAACTAAGCTGGATTACATACTGGAGCTGCTGAAGTGCAGGGACATCTCTCCTCTTCTGCTCTCTGTGTTGTGGGGGATGCCAGGGCTGGCATGGAGGCAGGGCACTTGGATGGGGCTCATAACGTTTCAAACCGCTGTGGCAAGAGTGTCTGGAGTGCAGTCAAAGCCTGTGGGGCCATTTCATAATCTCCCTGTGCCACTGAGCTCTGATCTTTACAACAGCACAATAGTCTGCTTTATCTATACACATTAGAAAGATTTTGTGGCTGATACTGTATAATACGACCCACATGTTGCTGAGCAAAATGGCACTTTCACTGCCCTTTCCTTTGTGGGTTTTGGCATGCAGGTCTTTCTGTGTAAATGTCGTTGCATCCCCTACCATGCAGGCAGGTGTGTAAACGCCTTGATGTTTACTCACAGCCTGTGTAGCCCAAGGCGTGCACATATCCCCAGTGCCGCCTCTGGTAGGCTCCGGCTGGGAGCAGGAGGCAGGGCAGTGAGGCCTGGCTGCCCGCAGGCGTAGCGCACCTCGCTCCCGGGGCTCCTCAGTCAAATGCACGGTTATTTCTGCTGGTGTGAGGAAGGGGATTTGGCAGCAGTTACCCTCCTCTAACCTCTTTTCGAGGTTTCATCAAAAGAGGTCCGACACCTCTTCTCCTCACAGACGACTTCTCCCTTTTGTGAAGTGAAAAAGTCTTTGCTGAGCCCCAATTTCCTCCCGCCTTTTGTATCCCTGCTTCACTGGATTTGGCGCTTATCCCTCCGCTGTCGGCGTGGGGACGGGGCAGACAGCACAGGAGAAAAAGCGGGGCGCGCCGCGAGGGGCTCGATGCCCCCCACGCGCTGGTGTCCCTCCGCGCCGCGGCCCTCAGCAGGGGCAGGAGGGGACGCGGAGGCCGGGCCCGCGGGCTGTCCGGCCCGGAGGGCATCACGCCTCTCTCCCGCCCCGCCGCGGCACGCGCTGAGGGGCGCGCGCGGCCCGGCGCCGAGGGGCAGGCGTGCGGCGAGGCTCCGAGGCGGCGGGGCTGGCTCCTCGCCGGCCGACCGGGCGTCTCTGCGGTTTCCAGCTCGTGAGGGAGCCCTTCAAGGTGGCAGACCTGTCTCCTCCTCCTCCACCCCCGGCATTTGGGGTGCCCCTGTGAAGAAATGGGAGAAAGTCCTTCCAGCTCGCTTCACGGAGGCCGTACACCTAAAATGGCTGCCGTTGAGCAGGGCTGGTTTTGGCCCAACAGCCCAGATGTGTCAGCCTGACAGGATCAGGGTAGGCTTCTGATTTATAAAATGCTATACTGGGATTTTTGTACGTGATGGCAGGTGCTGTTAACACATTTATGGGCTACTGGAGCAGAGCTGACTTACTATGTTAGTGCATGCTGGAGTTTTTCATAAGCCCAGGCCCACCTCTAGGCAGATCGCTGTTCTACAAACTGGACGCAAGATGAACTGAGGCCATTATGAAGGTATCCCATACATGACTGACTTTATTTTTTATGTGATTTAACAGGATAAAGAGCATGAAGAAACAGCACACTGCTCAGCAAAGTTACTACAGGAGGTTGCTGCAAGAGGGAAAAGCTGCAGCTCTCCCGTCTGACTGAATGTCTGTTACTCACAGTAGAGCAAATGCAGGCCCCTGAGGAAGGAGTGCAGCAGACACCGAACTGGCAAAATACAGAAGGTAAGAATAAAAGGAAAGCGTGACATCGTCTCTCAGATGCAGAGCTGTTTACTGCTGCCTGGCTTACCATGTGAAAATGGGATATTTATTGCTCTTTTCTGTCACAAATCCCTACCCAGTGCACCAGCAGAGCAATTCTGGTCTCTGCTTGGAACTGCTGTGGGGAGGACTTTTTTCCCTGCTCTGTGACTTGTTCTGTTACTTCTAGGCCAGAGCAGTTTCTTGCACACTTGCTGCAAATGCTGGAGGGGTGCTGAGCTGTGCTGTCCCTGGACTTCCAGAGTATAAGCATACCTCAGGAGTGAGCAGTGCAGGATTTGTATCATAGCAAAAATTCTCACAGAAACAAACTCATTGCTCTTTGATTATGGTTCCTGTACCAGCATATAACAAGCTGTAACAGGCTGGCTATGGCTACTAGAAATTCTCCACCCTCTTAACAGGTGTTGATCTAGTTAAGGGAGAAATAGTTCAATTCATTTTGCAGACTCCTACTGAGGCAGGTGTCTCTTTAATTATTACACATTAGTTACATAAGGAAAAAAGGAGTGGCTTTCTGAAGGCAGAAGATCCGTAGTTTCCTGGAAGAGAAAGCCTAGAAGAGAAAATCTCAAGACACCTTTTGTTCTCTTATTATCTTCCTTTGTTACTGTATCAAAGCTGTAGGAAGATAGGAGTTTTAATGGAGGAAAATACATATTGTTTAACTTACAGCATTTTAGTAGAGAGCATTGACTGTATTTGAAATGCGTGCCCTTTCCATTCAGTAAGGGCCGGTTTTGGAGAGCAGTTCCAGTACTGATCTAACGCCTTCTCCCCATTAAGGAATTTATACCATTAATATCGTATGATTCACCAAATGTCATGCTCCAAATAAAATGAAGTTGTATGAGGGAATTAAAGCAACCTCAGCAGTGACTTCATGCCAAATAGTGTCTCTGATTTGAATTCAGAGCAGCAGCTTGCACTGGCAGCCTTTGCGGGTAGAAATGGTGTTTTCACTAGGTATTGTTTAGTGGAAGCACCTCCAGTGTTATATTTAAACTGTGATTTTTGTCAGAAGTGCCACCTTGATACATTAATTTATTTTTTTGAGGGGGGAATAGAAAAGTGCTGAAAACAGGAGAGCACCTAAACCAACCCCAAATCTTAGCCAAGCACAAGCCACCTCTTCTTCACCTCTTTTCTCCTTTGCCAAACATCTTCTGACCCAAACAGACCCCAAGCAAATACTCCAGTTCTTAACATTTCCCAGTACTGAGTTTTTTCTAAAAGTTGGATTTGAGTTTTGGAGCTTACTCTTAGCTTCCACTTCTGTTAAGAAATTTCCACTACAGGTTTCCTGGGAAGCTTCAAAATGTTGAAGAAACCTTCAAAGCCACAGCAAAGACTCTGGCAGATTTCAGCAGGCATTGGAGAACAGGCCTTTTCTAAGGACGAGATGAGAGGTAATTTAGCTGGGTGGAGCAAATTTCATGCTGGATATCTGTCTCATATTTTTACTTGGCTTAACAGTGGTGGTGCTAACACCACTCTAATACTGTGATTCTGAATATATGTACTAGCAGATTCAAAATTACAATTTTAGAATTGAAAAAGAGAACATTGATACTATTGTGATGGTGTTCTGCCTATGATGTTATTGCTGAGTGCAGCCAGCCTCCCATTAGAGCTGTGGTGTCTAAGAGGCTGGAGGCTTGCTGTGTTCCCTTCTCCTCAGCCAGCCGAGGTTTTCTGTGCTTAGGCACTTTGCCACGCTATGGATGTTCTTGGGCCTGGACAGCCCATCCTGCAGAGACCTGGGGAAACAGGAGTTGCAGTTCCATTGTTCTCTGCTTTGGAGCAGAAGAACGAGATTGCCAGCTTCCCTGGTGAGATCAGATTGACTGAACAACATGGGCTTCTGACAGGAGAAGCATGCGTGTGAGCTGACTTCCAAACAGAAGTGCCCTCCCAAACCACATTGATCTTTTTGTCTGAGGATTTAAAAGTCTGAAAATCTGTGCAACTACAGTATCTTTTGAGCGATAGTGTCAGAATCTTTGGAAGACTCAATTTTTTTTTTTTTTCCCCATCCCTACCCTAGATATAGTGCAATTTTTTGCTGATTTATTCACCTACTTCCTTCTTGTGTCATACAGTGTTCTGGAGCTCTGCCTGCTGCTGATGTGCTAGTTTAAGCTGTTTCATTGCTTTGGGGCTTCTGTGTATGGTGGGCTTTGACAGGATAAAAATTTAATGTTATGCAGAGCCCACAGGGGAGCATTTCTGCACACCCTCTGTTACTGAACTCTCTCCAAATGATTTGAACTGATTAGGATCTTCTAGTTTGCATTACCCCCTCTTGCTCAGGGTGCCTTCACTTATCTTGGAATGTGACAAGGGGAGAGAAAACCCATTCCTGGGTCAATACTAAGTACCTTTCTACACTGGGTCTTGTTCTTTACAAAGTGTTTGTTTTGGGGAGTGCCTTGAAATCAAATTCTGTCAAGCTTCTACTTTCCTTTCCTGTATGAGTGGCCACCTAAGTATAAGCCAGAGCACTAAAAGCCTATGTCTGTTTAACAAGAGGCAGGCAGAACCAAATCACTGGCCTGCAGTGCCAGAAAACCTGGACTTTATTCCTTCCATCCACTGTTTGAGCAGCTTTTCCCTATCAGATATCTACCTGGAGAGCAAACAGTTGCACAAAGAGGTGATGTTTTTTCTCCCATCTCCAAAACAACTTGGAACTTTAGAAAATGCCATATCTGAAGTAAGTGTGTCCAGCCTCCTCAGTAAAATGACCTCCCTCTCCCACAGACCTGCCAAGCACTTTGCTACATACCAATCACTGCAAGGTGGTGAAAAGCAGGGCAGTGCCTCATAGGCAGGCTGTCAAAGTGCAAAGGAGATTTTCAATTCGGAAGACTAATTGTGAGAAAGGGCTGAAAAGGGAAGGTTTTAGGCAGATGTTTTTCTCACAAGTTTATAAAGACTTCTCCTATGCCTCCTTTCATTTTTGGAAATTTTGTATCTACAGGTCAAGCATACGTATCCTTTAACAGAGTCATGCAAGGCAGTGCATCTCTTGTTCTGCAACATAAATGCATAGGGCTTTTTACCTCCAGCTTCATCCTATTTTGATATGGAAGTTTTAATCTGGCAACTAAGGTTTGAGTGTTTGTACCTCTAGTTTGCTTATGAATGTGCAGTCCAAACAAGCCTTGCTGTGAGATGCTCTTCTGAAAAGACTCAGTACTTAGTTTAAATCAGGCTTGCATACTCCACACCTCACTTCTATCAGTGAAGGTGAGGCAGAAGTTGTTCTAGGTGAATATAGGATTACTTAGACTCTCTGTATGAATGCATTGATGAATCCAGCTCCGAAAGGTCACTTCATTGCAAAAGCTGTCTCTAAGGGAGAAAAAAAAAAAGAAAAGAAAAAAAGAAGTTGTTTGGTTGAGCTTTTTGTAGTCAAAACTCTTCTTTTAACGTCTGGGTAGAAGTTAGCTGCCCTAACTTTTTTTCAGAGTATGCTCATGCAGCTGGGCTGCCACAGGTCTTGTTGCAAAGACCCATGAAATGGGATCCCCTTTCCTGGCAACAGACAGTACTTGCCCCTGCCAAGTTCTTCTGCTGGGCACAATCAGCCTGCAGCCAGCTCCTGCACTTAGATTGCCTGTTTTCTTGATTGCCCCCACCGTTGCCGAAGGTGAACCCTAAAAGTCTAGTCTGCTCATGACCCCATTTGTTAGCAGAAATTAATCCCATGGTCAGGGGTTTCCTGGGGAAGTCCCTGGCGTGAGCAGCCCCCTAATCTTGCTGCTGTGAGATTCAGCATGCAAGAGCCATGTGCTGCATCAGGCTGTGTAGGAAGCCTACAATCTATTTTCCAGAAACAGATTAGCCCAGTGATGTTCAAGATCATCTTCTTTGTACTTCTAAAACTTAGGCCATGAAACTTCTTTGTACTGGACCCCTGATTAAAATTGTCACGTCCTTTTAGTATTTCAAAGCATGTTTTATTTAACACTGTAAAAATTACTCTTTTGGAAAAATTCCTAGACAGTAGAACTGAATTTTCCCTTCTTAGTTACAGAAGCTACAGGTTGTAGCTTGAGCTTGAAATTCCTGCATTTCTTAAAGGATCTCTAGCATCGTTCTGCTAAGCACTTAATGAACAGTTGCCTCAAACAGAGAAGGGGCAAGAGGTTTACTGCATTCTTTGTGAGCTATTTAAATTCCATATAAGGTTGAGGTCAGTTTGCTAAAGGCAAGTGAAAGATTTTATTACTGATTGAAGGTGTGTGGAGTCAGAGTAGAAAATAGCTTTCTTAACAAATGGTTAATTAAAAAGCAAATGTCTGATGACCTGAACAGAAAGCTGTCCCATCCCACTCATCACTTTCCACTATACCGTGGTCATAGATATGTACTCTGTATTCAGAGAAGCTGTGCCTGGTTGCAGCTCTTCCCTTGCCTCTTATTTAAAACAAAACAAAACAAAACAAAACCAAACAAAAAACCCCAAAGCTGTGACATCAGGGAACTGAATCCTTGTTGCTATTGTACACTCATATACTCTCCTTACTAAGTGGCCATGTGAACAGGCACTTTTCCCTTGTGCTGGAAGGTGAGGATCTGGATGATAGCTTTAAGTACATAGAATCATAGAATCATTAAGGTTGGAAAAGACCTCTAAGATCATCGAGTCCAACCATCAACTCAACACCACCATGCCCACTAAACCATGTCCCTAAGCGCCTCATCTACACATCTTTTAAATACTTTCAGGGACGGTGACTCAACCACTTCCCTGGGCAGCCTGTTCCAAGGCTTGACCACTCTTTCAGTAAAGAAGTTTTTCCTAATGTCCAATCTAAACCTCCCTTGGCACAACTTGAGGCCATTTCCTCTCGTCCTATCGCTAGGTACTTGGGAGAAGAGACCAACACCCACCTCACTATAATCTCCTTCCAGGTAGTTGTAGAGCGCGATGAGGTCTCCCCTCAGCCTCCTCTTCTCCAGGCTAAACAGTCCCAGTTCCCTCAGCTGCTCCTCATCAGACTTGTGCTCCAGGCCCTTCACCAGCTTCGTGGCCCTTCTCTGGACACGCTCCAGCACCTCACATATTCCTGATAAAGCAGACTGTTGGCTGTGTGTTGGCTCAGCCCCGAAATATCCTTCCCAATGTATTGTCCCAAGCAAGACAAGAATGAGTTAGCAAGAGCGGGCTGCGTGCAACCTTGTATCCAGTGTGCTTGTGAGCTTGGGAGTATTTTTGTAGAGGAAGGGCAGCGAGGAATCAGGATCTGCTGTCAGGCAAGTCACTTGATTTATTCTTCTAGGAATGAAGCCCTTTCTTTGAGTTCTGACATACCTCAAATTCAAAGAAAATTATAAGATAATGAGATGTCCTTCTTTTTGCATTGTCAGTTGTTGAGATTAGGTGCTCTGCAGAGCTCACTGGTATATCTTATTCTATACTAAGCAACGTCTTAAAAAATTGCCAGCAGGGAGCAGTGATTTAGGATCTGTTTTCCTCAGCCTGTGGGGAGTGTGGTTTACTTCTCCAAGCAATGGCAGAGGATAAACATCACGAGGAAAGGGGTGTGGATAATATTGGCATAAGGTTACCAGCTGGAGGCAGGCCTTACTGATAGCAGAAAAATTACCAAGGTAGGCAGCGTTGTTGCCTGACTAGGAATTGAACCACCCTACTAAAAGCGAGTGGGCTGGTTAAAAGGATGTGGCTCTGCAGTAAGGTATGAGTGGTGGTGGTGTCTGTTCTGGATGTGGCGATCTGGCTGCTGTACATGTACAGCACCAGCTTCAGAGGTCTCTCACTGAGGAAAGAGGGGAACCTAGAATGTCATGCCTAACATCTATGACACATCTGAAAAGTAAGACGTGGGCAGAGATTTCCCAAATATTTCTTTTCAGAGCCTTGATTTAGCTTATAGGTAGAACAGTTGTTAAAACAATTTATTAAGACATTAAACAAGTGAAGAAAGGCAATGCACATTTGCTGAGCACACTGGTGCCTTTAAATCCTGACAGGCATATGCTGTTCACTAATTCAATTACTCCATGCATAGATCGAAACTCCAATAAACAAATGGATTAATAAAAACGCAATTATGCTGCTTAGAGAAATTTCAAGATGTCCTTCAACTATAATCAGCAAGACATGCTTTGCATCAGAGAGAACTTTAAGTGCTATCAGGAAGGTCTAATTCAAACTGCATCAATACTGTATTGTGGAAGTTGAGAAGGATAAATGGGGAGGCTTTCAGAAATCATGCAAGCAACTTGAATTGCTGATACTTATAGAGGAGGTAAGGTATGTGTATTCTGATTTCCTGGGAAAAAGAATCTTAAGTGAAAACTGTTGGGCGAAACTACATAGCGAAAAATTATTAGCCTCCTTACTGCCAATTCTTCATGCTTGGTTAACCTCCTCTGGGTCTTCCTTGAACTGAGATTCTTCCTGTCCTTCAAATCCTAGGATAAGATAATTCAGTTATTTTAATGTCTATGTAGGGTACTGCTCTTTTCAAATATCTATTCCAGTTGATTTCCTCAGATAGTCAAGACAAAATTCTTGTAAATCATAGAAAGCCTATCATAGACAGAGCATCATCTGTAAGAGCCTGTTCTTGGGCCCTGGGGCTGTTCCAAGACTACCATTATAAACCACGGTGAATTGAAAAAGTAACAGTGGAACAAGATACTAGACTTTCTTTTTGTGCAGTATACCTGAGACTGTCATTATGAATTGGAGCAGAGCAGCTGGGGTTGCATCATAGTTCATCTGTGAATCAGAGATTTTTCTTAAGGTGTGTCAGTGTTAGATTAGCTGCTTCTGTTTGTGCATAGTTCATGACAAGTCTCTAGTTGAATGATTACTAATCTGCTATACTTCTAAATCCTATCACTAGGGGTGTAACAGGTCCATCCTCTTTTCAGGAGGCATATGCAATAATTCATAGCATGGTAATAGACTCGTAAATTAAACCTCAAAGTCCAGAGACACTTCTATACTTTGGCTGTAAGAACTTGAATTGTTTTCAGGGTCTTTTGCTTGGAATACTTCTTGTTTGGTTATTCATGGTTTGGATCATATATTGAGATATATCTGTAAATTAAGAATTTCTTCAGGGCTATGTAACAGCATAAATGAACTCTCTCATCTTATCTTGTAATTAAGCAGTTCTCTCTTCTTCCCTTTTTTTCTTCAGGTAAAGCTTCAACTTCTTCTCAAATGCATTATTTTGTATGAAATGTAAACAAAGCAGAGGGCATGCTAGCCATCTGAAACTGGGGCCAGCAAAGCAGATCTCGCAAGTTCCCTTCCAGAGATTTCTTGTTTAGTTTGGGGAAGTTGATTTAAAACAAACAAACACCCCCTCCCCCTCCGCCCAATCCACAGTTTGTAACATGCCTATGTTGTCTTTAAGTATTTTCAAATTGATTAGTCAAAATTTGCAAAATGCTATTTCATCCTTTTGTTAGAATTGCAAAGCATTGTTATGATACATACATAATGAATCAAACTGAGCTGCTTCATGGATCACCTCTGATTCCTCACAGGCTCTTTCTGTCCTGGACAATCTCTTTTCATCTAGCCTTCACTTTGGAAAAAGTTCTTAGATTATATTTCACATTTTTCCTAACTTTATGTGGATTAGGTTTCTTTTCAAAGCTATAGCTTGACCACGCAAATTCATTTAAAAAATAAAAATTACTATATTGAGTTCCAGTTTGAGGCAAGAATGTTAATTTTTCTAGAGGAAACATCTCTAGTTGTGTTTTTAGGAAAAAAGAGTATTAAATCTGCTCTTTCTCCTCTGTCCAGAATGGTTTGCTTGTAAGGATACTGTGTCTACATAGCTGAACGATTAAGCAAAAAATCCTAGGTATCACGCATTCGTTTTCCTGCTCAGGACTTGAGCCAGTGGCTTTACAGCCAATAGTCGGTGTGCTCTGTGTCATACTACAGCCAAGTTAAAGGTGTTCTGGCAAGTAAGCAGTTACCATTCCTGCTGATGGCCTGGCTGATCTGGGCTCAGCTGTTAGCCCAGAGGGGAAGCTGGGGCTGAGATTATCAGGAGAAGGGTGTTCCCCTTTCCTTCCAGCTCCCTTGGCAGGAAGGGCAGACAAGGGAATTGCTCTGCCCTCTGAATTGGCTTGTTTTAGATTTGAATATGGGGTTTGGAAGTAGGCCCTGAGGAAAGGGTTGGGAAATGGTTTGTAGTTAGGATTTTTCTTTTTCCTACCCTGGCTAGTGAACCTTTTGAATGGCCTCCTTCGTATATCTTTTCAAGTTATGGCTGAATGTGGAAGTAAGAGGGGGTTCCCTGAGCTCAGCTGTGTGGCCATGAGGGAACAGAGCTGACAGCTTCACTAGACCACTGCCATAGAATATAGTAGAGAATAGAATATTCTGTGCAGAGTGTTAGAATAGAATATATTCTATATCACTGGTATAGAATAGAATAAAGCTTCTGATTTCTGTGACTAAACTGTAAGTTCAGCCAGACAATGATAGGTGCTATTCTGCTTTTCCTTTACTTCTGTAAAAGGAATGCTTGGTACAGCTAAATAGGTTAGGATAGCAAGTAACCAGAGAGATAGTGTGGAGTGACTTCCAGCCTCACAGTCAGTTTTGACTCTTACGGATTTTGTATTGCCTTTGTTTATCTCTGAAGTGCGGCATAACATTGTTACCCTGTACGGTGTGGGTCATCAGAGAGGAACCATGTGTAATTTATTTATCAGCACAACAGCATCAAGACATTGACCTCTATAATATGTAGACAGTAAACAATAATGGGAAAGGAAACATAGGGAAGCAGTAGGTGTTACTTGAGTAAAGACAATGTCCTGTAAAATTGTCTGTAAATGGTACCAGAATAATCATTTTTGGTGTCTTGTACGATTCTTTTCTGGGTCTCCATTGTGGGTACATCTTAGAAATTTATCTGGTTTTTTTTCTGAACCATTTTCTCTGGACCATCACAGATCTCTAGATATTCCCAGTTCACACCTGTTTCCTGGCCGTTTTTTGAGAGCGCAAGTTGCTATTGTTTTCTGGGCATCTGAGCTCAGTAGTTCAAGCAATTAGCCTGCTTTGTCCCAGGAAGAGCATAAATCTTCAGGAACTCACTGGGAGTTCCACTTCTCTGCAGTGACAAACATAAAAGCGGACAAGCTCAGTGGCAATGACATTTGTAACAGTTTTCTGTCAAATAGTTCTCCAAGATGTTTGAAAGGTCTAAATTGCATAGCCCCTTGTTATTTTGGTCTCAGCCAGCTTGTTTGGGGATTCCTTTTTAAGCTGATGGTGGATATGTTATGAGATGCTGATTTTCCATAGTATCCCTGAAAGTACTGATGAAAGAAGCTACTGGGCTGTTTTTTCTATCTGTTACACTGCTTTTTTGCTCTGTCTGTACTTATCTTTTGAGGAGTTCATTTACAATGATACTGCTGAAGCAGAATATAGTCACAGATGCACAGAAAAATTCATGCCTGATAGAAACTTTCAACTGTTCTGTGACCTTCTGTTAGGTTTGCTGGGTAGATGCAGAAAACTTCAGAATACTATATCTACTTTCTGCCTAGAGACTGCATAGAATGTACCCTACATCTTTTTTAGCTCTCCTACAGTTCATTAATTTGCATGAACGGGGTTAGAGAGAACCTCTGTATGGTGCTAAATGCTGTACAAATTCAAACTGAAGAGGTGGCTCTATAACTGTTCCAGATTTCTGGGGATGGCCTTAGAGAAAATGTATTGCATTGTTTGTTGCTTCTGCAGATTAAAGAGCATGCCCCTGGAATACACAGAGAGCTACAGAACAGTTTTTCAGTGTTCAACCTTGGAGTAAAGCAGAATGTGAAAGGTGGATATAAAAATAGAGGCATCCGTAGAAAATGTAGGAAATTTGTTAAGATAGGTGGGTAACCAAGTTTGAAGTCCTTAGGTCCGATATCTGTCAGCACAAAAGAGACGTAGACCACTTTCAATGATGTACAAACCACATCTCTGCTCCAGCTGTATATTTTGAAAACATCAAAAAGCACAAACTTACCACATGCCAGAGGTACTTAGGGGACATAGAGTCGGCACAGTTGGCCCTATGCCTTGACTGTTCGCTGTCTGGGGAGAAATGTGAGAGAGGTAGACAGTATCTCCCTTCTAACTACACCTGTGATTACAGCCCTTGGGGAGTTAGTGCCATCAGGCTGCTCTCAGGGCTGCTGAGGCTGATGTAAAACTGGTTTTAGGATTGGGAATTTGTTCTTGGCTCCCTGACACCTCCATCCTATTGCCCTTCCCAATAAAACAAGTGGAGGCAGAACACAGCAATGAATATCAGCCTGTTGGGTTAACATCAGTTGTGCCAAACTACTTTTCTGTTTCTCAGGCTTCAGAAGTAGCAGTATGTCAGGCATACTTTTCCCTTTTGATTTACGTTCCTCATTAGCTCCTTCAGTCTTGTTTCTGCTGCAGCACTTACTGATAGCAAAGCAGAAGTGAAGAATAGCATGAGAATGCTAGTGTTTGCATGCTACTATCACTAAACCTCTGCTTGATTCTTTCATTTGTAACTAAAACAGTATTTGGAGCAGAAAATCATTCACATATGCTGAGGCAGCACCAACCATAACGCGGGATTTTGATTTCTGAACTGGCACAAGTAGGCATCACTGTGAAACAAGCAATGGAGTATAATTAGGAAATAAAAACTCTTCAGAAACCATATTTAAAAGCTCAAGTCAGCCACATTCAGTTAGCTTTCATTTTTCAGGACCTTTTACTTCTGTGTGCTCCTAAGTTCTGGCTAGGAGGTACAGAGCCATAATCAAGCGTTGCTAGTCTAAAAGAAAACAGGAAGTAGGGGAAATACGAGGAATGAGCTCAAGGCCTTCTCTTGAAGTTTCAGCCTCTATACTAACTACTACTGAACCTCTACTTGGGAGTTTGTTTCAGTTACGCATCAAGCAGGAGTAGTTATATATGCCAGCTCTCGAGGGAGAAAGCAAAAATGTAGAACATAGATAGGAAGGTAGGATTCTTCCTTTTAAAAGGGAATGCGTCTTGTCCTCTATATCCTCTAGGGAACGCAAGTCACAAGAGGAGGCCATATTCAGGGATGTCATCGAAGCATTGCCAGCATTTTCCTTTCTCTCAGCTCACTGTGATTTAAAGAGCTGGTGATGTCAGAGAGCTGGGATTCCGGACAGAATTGTTGATCTTACCTCACTGTAAGAAGTTGCATGGGTTAGCTTTTCCTTACAAGACATTGCCCAGCCTTTCCTACATGAAGGATTTCTCATATTTCATTTGGGCTAATTATGCTGCCTCCCTTTCCTGCACTCATGAATTAATACCAGTATGCCTGACTCTATCCATTCTGAAAATAGCTATCGATACAGCTCACAGCTATTTATATCTGCTGGTGTCAACATGAAGCAGGCACATGTTCCCAGAAGAAATTATGACTTTTTACAGCTTCTGCATCAGCGAAGTTAAAAAGGCTCAAAACGCAAGCTTGGACAAAGTTTGAAATATTCTCTATTCTTACCTTTCCCCTGAAGAAGATGCAGAAAGTTGCATGTCGTGATAGGTCTTAAAGTCTTATAAAATCTGCCAGAATTTGCGCCCCAGTGTTCAGCAACGGATTAGCTTCATGTCCAGGAATGCAGTAAGAAATGTTTATCATTCTGGTGTAGTAACTTCCTTCCCTAGAAGTAGGTCTTCCATATGCTTTGACATTTTGGTTCCTGAACTGCTATTGTAATCATGCTAAGAAAACCTGAACAGGATTGAGTAACTCAGAGAGCAGTTTGTGCTCCAGAGTAGCTCACAATTTAGATGTCAGTGCATTACGAAGTAAAGAAACATACTCATGAAGCGGTTAGAAAACAAGCGTGATGTTCCAAGGAGGATGTCTGAAACACTTCTGAGCATAAAATTGACATTGTATACCTGCATCTGCTGACAGGTAGCTGAAGTGGCAATACATTTTTTTTCATATGTTTGTGACCCTCTATTTATCATTTAAAGTATGAAGACACATATATATCTAGGGATCTGGGCTTATGTCCAGTAGTGTTGTCCCCACAATGCTTTATTGAGAAGCTGGAGAGAGAAGAGGATGAAGAATACTTACTAATATATTGAAACACTTTGTTCAATCTCAATTTTTTTAGATTGTGTGTTCCGTTAACTTCTAGTGCAGAACGCTGTTTTTGAAGCAAAAAGTATCAAAGCATTTCATTCCAATAGTTCAATATTATTAAGATTTCATCCAAAAGAATTCAGTGCAATGCTCTTTATTTTCCTGTGTGCATTGGATTTTGACAGAATTTTTTACTCTGATGAAATGTGACTCCCAGTGACTCTGCATTGGAGTGTCATGCAAAAGCAACACATCAGTTTTTTAAATATCTGCAAAAGAGTTGGTTCCAGGGCTGATGGAACAAGGGAAAGAGTGAGGCAATCAATTCTTCTAACTGCCTGCTCCAGAAAAGCATGAAAGTCAGTGTGAGCAGAAGCCTCCATGGGGTCCTAGCCTTAGCCAAAAAGTAAGAGACCATGTGGAGTAGGTCCTTCATGTCTTTCAGACAGTGCCATATGAACAAGCTCTCTGACATGAGGAACAGGAGAAGGGATCAATGAGATCCCTCTCATATTCCTGGGCTTAAGTGACTTTTTGGGAGCTTCCCTTTCTTCAAAAGCTTCAGGAGCAAATTTCAATGCCTGGGGCAAATTAGAAGCACGAGGAACTTGACATGGGGCTTTTGGCATTTATGAATTGCAGACAGCGACAATCCTTAAACAAACAATGACAAAGGAAATAAGTATTTCTAAATCTCACAGTGTGGGGAACTAAACCCAGTTAGCACAGCTGCAGATAAGGGGTGGTGAACAGGACTATGTTAAAGACTAAAGAGCTGTAGTATCACTTGGTTTTTTTCCTGTTTTGTGATCATGCGTGCAGTGCTCTGACTAATCACAGATAAGAGGGAGTTGCATTTTGTGTTGTACTTAACAGGAAGCGAAGTTGTACGCATGCATGAAAACCAGCCGGAAAGTGTTCAGACAGGAATTTCTGAGTAGCTGATGAGGTCAAAGGTGGCAGCCAGTCACGGTAGATTTGATGATCCTACAATATCAGAGATTGTTTGGGAAGGGAGTCTCAAAACTGAAGATGAGCTGGGGCTATGTAATTTCTGTCACTTTGGTTTTATTGTAGTAGAGAGTGTCCTTAAAGATCTTTAGAGACAGGCAAAATAAAGCTATATAAAATGTTCTTCAGGCTGGAAACCAGATCCAGAAAGAATTTCAGGAGCTGGATGTGAGTTTCCTTATTGTCACCCTTCAAAAAATGCTGAAGGGGGTTGGGATCCTTATTCTGTATGACAGGAAGAAGTATCTGACCTTCTTGTAGTATGTTTAGTGTTTCTTCCTTCTGCTCTTCAAAAAACAAATGAAAATCTCACAGAATCATCAGTTATACACAAGAAAATGATGATCTTTTAAGTATGGATTTAGGTAAATAACCTCTCTGTACAATACGTGTAAGATGAAAATCTGCCCACTCTCACTTTTCAAGTAATTTATGGAAGCTTTCAGCTCATGCTACGCAGTAGAGGAACTCTGCTGGAAATAATGAAACACCAGTAAGCCACTAGCCCTAACTGTTCTTGTGATATTTTAATTACAAATTCTGAATTTAAAGCTAGTCAGAGATAAGGGATTGCTGAGCAATTGTGGAATGATTGAAACATATATGTTGTAAAAGCTCCTGAGATCCCTCTGTGGAAAACCTTAATTGGATCTGTTTGGAAACTAGTCTGAAATCCATCGTGACAGCCTATGGAGAGACGAGTGTACCTCTACCCTTCACAGCCCCCTTCCATAGGGATTTCGAACGTAAATTGTATGCTGCTGATACCCAGTACTGCCATCTGTATCACCTCGGTCAGTTATAGGAGTTGCTTTTCTGAACACAGAGGTACAATTAGCACTGATTAGATGCAGTAAGATAAACTTTGATTCAGTGTGATAGTTGTTAAAATAAATATGGCTCTTTCAGATATTCTGACAAGGCTTTTTTGAGGTTTTTGTGTTTGGGGGTTTGTGGGTTTGGGTTTTTTTGCTTTTGGGTTGTGTGTTTGTTTTTACGTGAGGAAAGATACTAGAAACAATACGTTTACAGTTAAATGCCATTCACAAAAGTTCTTAAGGAAGCCAGAATGGTGGAGCAGCTGGCATCAAGTTACTTTTCAGCTGAGTCTGGGTTTGTGAGTTCCAGAGCAGTAAGGGTACCTGGCAGAGAGTAAGAGAATGAACCTCATGTGGTAGATGCTGGTAGTATCAATTGGAGGATGAAATGCTACCGTCATAAGGAGCAGTGTCAGCACAATTCCATGGGTAGCTGATTTAGTGAATTCTGCCCTGTACTGTGATCAGTTTATGACAGCAAACTCTTCCTTGACTTAGAGTATTGCTTCATTGATTCAGCATTGTCTAAGCTACTCTAGACATTAGTGCTAGTTGCTGCTGTTCCCATTCTTATTTTTATTAGTATTAATTTGTTACTGTTAGAGCTGATTTAAGGCCCACTTCTACAGAGTTCAGAGAAGTTCTTGGGAGATTGATAACTCTCCCATCCACAGTTGCTACGTAAGGCTTAGCTCTGTGATCAAGCTGCTGACTTGGTCAACATCAAACCTGGCCAATGCATAGTCATGTGTAATATAAGCTAAGACCAGATACTACAAACTGTCACCCTGGTTCAGCTGATGAGTAGAAAGTTATGGAGTTGATATAGTTTGATCATGTATCTAAGTAAGGGCAGCAAAATACAGACTTAGTCAGTGAGGCCCTGACTTCCTTGGTTCTCAACAGTTTTTAATTTTTCCATCTAAGTCTAGAGGACTGTTTTTGCTGAGGTCTTTTTTTAAAATCTGTTGGGCAAATATTTTAGGTACTGGTGTTGATTTATTTCATGGAATGACATTCATGGGGCTCTTTAAATGCTGAGTAGAGCTGGTCACTGCAGTCAGGAAGGAAGACTGTAAGAATTGTGGAAAAAAGTTGTAATTCCTGCAGGTGAATGAAGATAACCAGGAAAGCATATTTGTTTTTATTAATCTCAATCAAATGGGGCACTGTGTCCTGCAGTATGCTACAAAGCCATAATTGTTTCATACAGTAGAAATTAAGACTGATTCAGATACTGCAGTTCAGGATAAAAATTTAAACACTGAAGGCTGTAATTACAAAAATCACAGTCAGTAACATTCATAATTAGTTAATACTAGCAGACTCCAGAGTAATGGTGCAAGGACTGCAGAAAACGATGAATGTGGTCACAAAAAGTTTTTGTGAGGAAAGGCAGCTACACCTACACCCTGCAGAATAGGATGTTAAATAAGGATCCATAAAATCATTTAATGAAAATTTGGCCTTAATGCAGTTTGAGGATCTTCTTTATTTATACTGCTTCAAGCAAGGCTAATGCTTAGTCAAATGAGCTAATAGCACTGCTCAGAGATAAGAATAAATATGTATAAGAGGCTTTAAGCTTCCCTTTCACACCTTTGAAAGTTACCTATTTTTAACTTTTTCTTTTAACGAGTAGGCTTCTGCTATTCCACACCTTCCACATCAGTTCCTGTTAGTACAAGAACAGTTCAGTCGATAGCAAACCAGGCAGTTGTAAAGTTGAGCTAGCTAGTAATCGTGTACTTATGATCACTGCTGTGACTTTAGTAGGTAAGCTATTTAAGTATGTTGCTTCTTGTCCTTCTGGCACGTTATCTCTGCCCTACTTGATTTCTTGTGCGTGTGGGGCGGTAGTAAGGCGAACTGTGTTTTGTTCAGAGTAGCAAAATGGCAAGAGTTCATACTTGCAGAGAAAATTGAAATTGGCCCATGTATTTCCAGACATGTTCAAAGGAAATAAAGTCATTGCTGCTTTATTGCTGCTTTATTGCTTTTGAAGTCTAACCACAGTGTTTGTGTCTGTGACCTCAGTGAAGAGCGAGCAAGCAGATGAAACCTCATAGCACTTTCTATTAAAAAAAAAACCAAAAATAATTGAATAACAAATGAAAACAATAAATATAACAAACTGAAACATTCCTATCAGATCTCTGTCCAAGAATTTTGAAAAGGTAATCTCCACTCCACTGGTGTTTCACCTGCAATGTTTACTGACAAACTTTTGTTGTTTCTGAGAGAAATAAGAACAGCAATATGTGGTTCTGATGTGACAAAGCATCCTGTATTTATGAGCTCGTTCAGCTGATTACTTTGTTTAATATTCTTCATGCCTAGGATGACAAACGGCAGAATTCCCATGACCAAAAACTCCCAAACAATTATAGTGCAGGAAATAAATTGAGATGTTGGGTAATGCGCTTGCATGCTGTGAATCCGTCAGAGGTCCCCTCTCTGACATGGAAATGTACCATCTGCTTCTTTCTGGGATGCCAATTTTGTGTCTAGGTTCCATTCACAATCAGTGGAAACAGCAGTGCAACACTCCTGTTTCTTCAATAAACCCGTATTGAGAGATTCATAGTCTCTTGTGACTGGTAAGCAGTAAAGAGCACAGCTGAAACATAGACCATTTCCCTGTACTGTACCAGGTCTGCCAGCTTGCTCAGTTTGAGCATAGATCATGCATTACAGGATGATTTTCAGCGAGACCCAACTGCTAGAGTAATATAAAACCCGGCTCTTAGAGTAATGTGAGTGCGTGAGAATCTCAGATTTTGCAGGTGTAGAGTAAGGTTGTTTGTTTAAATTACTATGTATGGCGAAAAGCTTGGAAGTGTCATGTAAATTCAAAATCTGGAAAGAAACCCAACATCAATTTATTATTTCTATGAAATTGTAGAAATTAGGGTATTAGAATATTCACCTCTTTGGGAGAGTTTGACTCATGATTTAGGAGGATCAGCAAGATCCCCATAATCTCACGCAATGAATTCTTTTCCATATATCCAGCCAACTCTTATTTAGGATGCATAGCATAGGGTCACACAAATAAAAACCCAGATAATGCAAAACATAGAAATTAAGTTAAACAAATCTGTCATGAGACTGATGTAGAAGGGAGGGGTGCATGTCATAGCTAGTCCATAATCTGGAAAATCAGAACTGAGTTCACTTTCTTCCATTCCTTGGAAGGCCTTAGAATGTATGTCCATCACTGAATCTGTCCTTCAGGTATGTGAAGCCGTTCAAAAACAGATGAGAAGAAGACATATGCTCTGCAAGTCTTGCCTTGGTTTGTTTTCGCAACGTCGCTTGTCACATGTTACTTTCTTTACAGTTATCTGCAGGGGAATCAATTACAAAGGAGAGAACCCTTTACTTCGGGGCTGTAGAAGCACTGAGTAGAGAGGGTCTGCCTCAGGGAGCTTATGCAAACACCAGTAAACTTAACATATTTAATAGTCAAAAGAACTGACATGATGCAGTCCATAAGCATGCAGTCAAGTGAGGAAGGGAGTCCAGATCTTCAGCAGCCCAGTTCAGTGCCAGATACAATAGATGACACGTCATATACTGTGTCTTTCTCCATGTACAGAAAGACTCAGGAATTAAGTATGCTTGCTGACTTCATCACAAATAACTATTTGTTAAAAACATCACAGACTCTTATGTTAGCCTTCACTTAAGATTTTGGGGTGACAAACCTTTTAAATATACTGAGCACCAAGTAAACCATAGGCCACTTGTTATTGGGGAGACACTAATTACAAAACAGATTGCATTCATAACTCACAAATTATTTTTCTAGAACCTGCATTTTCATTAATTACTTGCTTTGAAATAAGTACTTTCCTTTGAAATATTCAGGTATTCTTGGTATTTTGTAACCTCATTATGGGAAATAGATGATGTTTGGATGGAGGTGACATAACCCTTACAGAAGATTTTGTCAGATGAGTTTTAGGTTTTGTGGAAGCAAGCTAAGAAGCTGAGTTGGCAAGTAAAATGAATGTCAGCCTTCCAGTTCACAAGCCTGTGTGAATGGTGTTTGCTAATGCCTAATTGTAGTGGTTTCATGTTGCACATCCCCTTTTTCCTATCTCGGTTCAGGCTGGCTCTGGGTTTTGAGGTTTGAAAAAGTACAGGTGCTTTGCAGAGGAAAATTTATTGCTTTCAACAGAGGAGCACTATGGGATCCTCCTTGATTTCTAATAGCTACATTCTTTCAAGCTTGGTAATGTATTTAGTGATAATGAAAGTAAGTAGCTCATTGTGTTGGTATGAGCCAGGTGTAATGTAAATAGGCATTGTGTAAACATATTCAGACTACCAAAGCAAATTATTTCAGGTTCATCCTGGCCTTCTTTAAGCACAGATTGATAACCAAGGGGAAGATCCTTGTCTAAAAGCTTACGACTGTTATCTATAGACCTGGCATCTGAAAATCTTCCCAGAGAACAAAATGCATGACTGCTTCCATGGCAGGATCCCTGCCATACTGCTTTGACAGAGCCTATGGCAAATACTAATCAATTGATTAAACCCTTGAAAACAATTGTGTTTAGAACTAAGGTCATCAGGCTGAAGATCTAGCAAACCATTAGAGGAGAGCAGCTTCCAAATGATGCACATACAGTGTCCCCTTCCTAGACCTAGAGTCCTCCAGTAGTATGGAAAAAGCATCAGAAGAGATCAAAACACTGCTTGTCAATTAATGCATTTGTGACCAGCAGGCAGACTGTAGAAGAGCTTTCTGGAGGGGAATTACTAGGATGCTGGTACCTATGTGTTAGTTAGCTGAAAGCCATACTGTTTAAAAACATGATTGAATTGATACCAAGTCTTTAGAATTAATGCTAGCCCCAAGCAGAGAAGCATGTTGGAACGCTGGCTTCCACTTCCCTTTGGTCTCATCGCTAACACATCCTCTTGTTATCAGGGCCTGGATGTGTAGAATCCCTGGAGCTGTAGTAATAAAGACCTGGTGAGCATGTAGAACTGGATGAAGGTGAATTACTGGAAATCTGAGACCCGTCCCTGCATTTGCAGAGCAAACACCTCTTACAATTGATATGTGTATTTATTTAGTGTTACTGGTTACAAATCTTTAGTAAATAATGCCTCAACAGGTCAAACATTTAAGGCACAATGAGTCATTCCTCAGCATTAGATGAGAAGCCTTGATCCCAAAATTTTTGATTGAGGCAAGTAAGTGTTTTAAATGTGTATGTCAAACTGCTTGTTAAAATAAATGCCTGTGGTATGACTGGGCTGGAAGGATGAAGGAGAAAAATCACTGGGCTTTCAGACTGGAACGTACATTGCCTGCTCCAACTTCAGGTTTTATTGCAAGGGCTCTGGTTTTACCCAAATTGACAGCAACTTGGCAGAAATTTTCCTCAGCATGTTCTTTTTGTGTAGATTTACCAGCGGTAAACTCAAAAATTGGACAAATGAGACTTGCCAGTGAGCCTGTGGTGTAAGTCTCCCTCTGTGCCCAACCCACAAAATGTTATTAGTCAGCTGTTGCCCCAGCCAGAAAGTGTTAGCTCCTTAGTTCAGGTTGAGGTAGCTTGTGTGTTTAGCTTGGGAGACTCCAAGTTCAGGATGCAGATTGCCAACCAACATGACTACCCTGTCAGAAACAATAGGCCTATCCAACAGAGGCCTCCTACCTCTGAAGAGAGGGTCGATGTGTCCAGGGAAAGAAGGGCACAGTAGACTGTCTTTTCCCCATCGTGTCTTCCCTCCAGCTTTTATCAAGATAACTTGGATACCACCTCAGTGGAGAACCTGTCAGGTGCTTCCTTTAATTCATGGTATGTCTGCTACCACAACATTTTAAGCTCCATATTTCCGCATAGAATCATAGAATAGTTTGGGTTGGAAGGGACCTTTAAAGGTCATCTAGTCCAACCCCCCTGCCGAGGGCAGGGACATCTTCAACCAGATCAGGTTGCTCAGAGCTCCATCCAACCTAACCTTGAATGTTTCCAGAGATGGGGCATTTACCACCTCTCTGGGCAACTTGTTCTAGTGTCTTACCACCCTCATTGTAAAAAATTTCTTCCTTGTGTCTAGTCTAAATCTACCTCCTTTTGGTTTATACCATTCCCCCTTCTCCTGTCGCAACAGGTCCTACTAAAAAGTCTGTCCTCATCTTTCTTATAAGCCCCTTTAAGTACTGGCAGGCTGCAATAAGGTCTCCCCGAAACCTTCTCTTCTCCAGACTGAACAACCCCAACGCTCTCAGCCTTTCTTCATAGGAGAGGCGTTCCATCCCCATGTTCATTTTTTTTTTTTGGCCCTCTTCTGGACCCACTCCAACAGGTCCATGTCTGTCCTGTGCTGAGGGCTCCAGAGCTGGACGCAGCACTGCAGGGGGGTCTCACCAGAGCAGAGCAGAGGGGCAGAATCCCCTCCCTCGACCTGCTGGCCACACTGCTTGTGATGCAGCCCAGGGTACCGTTGGCCGTCTGGGCTGTGAGTGCGCATTGTCGGCTTATGTCCAGCTTTTCGTCCACCAGTACCCCCAAGTCCTTCTCGGCAGGGCTGCTCTCAATCCCTTCATCCCCCAGCCTGTACTGATACCGGGGGTTGCCCCGACGCAGGTGCAGGACCCTGCACTTGGCCTTGTTGAACCTCAGGAGGTTCACATGGGCCCATGTCTCGAGCTTGTCCAGATCCCCCTGGATGTCTAGCGTGTCCCTAAGAAATCAAGTCCACTTTCTGGAATGATCAATATTACTAGAGCAAAAGTACTTTGATAAATTTAGCAGGTTGTATTACACAAAAGACTTTTTTATGGGTATTTGCTTACAATAGGGACTGGCTGTTGATTAAGAGGTAGCATAATCAGAAATTTAGTTGTTTAATAGCTCTGAAATAGAAAGCCTTTTGTGCAACTGTGCATACATGAAATTTTTGAGTGAAAAATCAATCCTCTCAACTGTTTCAGATATGAAATGCATAATATTTTTACAAGCGTCAAAATGTTCTTGAAAGAAAGGAACTTGGGGCGTAAGTTCTTAAAAAGCCCTGCTTTGCTGTAATTGAAAGCCACTGTGGCTGCAACTCAGCAGATTTCTGTTGGTTGATACTGTCTTTCTCCTTTTTGTCCTCTATGACAGTTTTTCTTTTTTTTTTCCTACTTTGTCACTCTTTGGCAGTGTGTTGGTCACCTAAGGAGTATTTGGTTCCTTGCCACATACATGGTGTCCACAGAGGGGATTAAAACTTTAAACTCTTGCTGGACAGTTTGATGGAAAACTGCATACACTGTTCTAATGGCCGCCTTTGTGGGTAGATGGATGGTTACACTGTCATAGGGGGTTTGGTCTCCAGGGCTAAAAGCCTCCCTGCATTTCATATCCAGAGGTGGTAGACTTGCAGATTGTTATTCTCTGTGGACAAAAGGAAACGCTTTTAACGCTACGCAGTGTTTCATAAAACCTAGACTATGTCTGTGTGTTAGTGACTGCTCTCAGTGCTGCTCACAAAAGTAATTTCACACTCCAGGTGGAGTGCTGTGATGTTATATGTGCCATATAAATTGAGGTTGCTTAGGCTATCCACCCTTCACGTTAGCAAATGGAGACTCCATCAAATTTTGCGAAGGCTGGAAAGATGACAGTGTTATGTCCAGCCAGAGCAGCAGAAGAGGCAGAATATCACTACATGTAAGGGATCTTTTCTCTATGCAGGCATTGTAGTTTAGATCTGCAATAACCAGAAGTGCTTGGAATGATTATGAAGCGGTCGGAAAAAGCTTTCATCAGCATCACCTAAATCGCTGCTGTGTCCGCAAATTCTAAAATTTATTGATGCATGCTACCGAATCCTGTAAATCCCCCTTGCCATTTGCTGGTAGCTGTGTCTTTATTGCTCTCTAACAGTGACCAGATGGATGTTCAGACAAAAAACTATCCAATTATTTCACCTGTGAGTAAGAAGATAACTATACACATGTGACTAAGCTGCCTGTGTCCTTACCTTTCAAACCAGTTAGTGTGGAATTTACAGCTCCATTTCCAGGCACTTAGTTTTTATTTTTGTGGCTGCCCATATTAGAGAGCCTAAAACAGCATGAAAGTAGATACTGCCAACAAATATAAACAGTTCTATTTTCTCTCTTTGACTTTAGCACCTCCAAGTACCATGTTCATAGTGTCTTTGTGTGAAGACTGAGTTAGATACATTGGTGAAAAAGCAGCAGATTTCATCTAGAAAGATAAAGATGATAATGTTGGAAGAAGCAGCTAAGAAGAACCGCCACCAAACATTATGGCCCAGATCCCAAAGCACCGAGATAACTTTACAGAGCTCGATACAACACCTATCAAAGGATAGTGGTAGTCACAATATATTTCTGCTGTTGTTTCTTTGAGATCCAAAATATCTTCCAAACTATATTGCACTGGAGACCAGAGAACTGCTTTTTTCTTGCAGAATAGTTTCAGGAATGGCTGGATCTGACAGAATCTTCAGCCACATTTTTTTTTTTAATTACTAACTGGGCAACCGTGCAACCATTTGTATTGATCATTGATCAACTGTTAGAGAGTGTGGGGGATAAGCATCAGTCTTAGTTGATCGTTAGCTCACCATGATTCTTTCTGTTTCCTGGGTTTATGAAGGGAACTACAAGTAAATGGCCTAGGAAGTAGCCCTGTGTAAAAAGGGTTGGGTAGGAGATAAAGGAATGGTGGATTATAAACAGTGGTGTTTTGTTTTGTTTGTTTGTTTTTTAATCAACAGTTTTTTTAAAAAGCACAATGAAAATATTTAATTAAAAAAAAAAATCTTTTTTTTGCAAGAACTATTGCCCTAAGACACTAGTGCATGGCAATTGAGATAGAAGTGCCCTCGGCTAGAGAAGTCTGCTTTCTTTTTTCAGCTACAGGAAACATAAAAAGAAAGCACAGTTGCCAGTGCAAGAACTAACTCCAAATTTGAAAATCTTCCTGTTGAGAAATACTAGTTTCATAAGCAAAGAAATGTGTTTTTCATAATTATGTTCAATTGTTCCACCTAACTCTTTCTTACTAAAGTTTACGAAATCTAAACAACCTTTTACATAAATGGTAATGTCAGATGCTGTTATTTTTTCATACTGTGTAAATGTGACATGAGCTGTTTTTCCATTTTTTCAAAATCAATCTTTACAATTTCTGTACAATTCCCATAAATTGTCCCTCAAGCTAGAGAGTATACAGATGTGCACGTCTCCAGTACTTCTGCTCTGCAAGTTGTGCAGTTCTAATGCATCTATTAGTGTAGAATCCAGAAATAATGTTTTGCTAAGCCAGCTCCTGTTCTTCTTTTCTTTTTTTTTCTCTTCCCCCCTCCCTCCCCCCCTTCAAAGCAGTGTGCCATTCAGCACTGGTGGAATTTCCTGAATATTATATCCCAGAGCAATATTATATCCCATTACAAGTTTCCACATGTTCCATAGTACCTGAAAAAGTTGTGCTGTCGAAACCCAAATTTCCACCTGTTGCCTTTGAAAATGCTGTCTTGTTTTGCCTGGGAAAGGAGGCAGGGCCCCTACTTGATTTTTCTTATGAAAATAGCAATTTGCGTAGTGTGCACAGCCTATGCCTCTGAATTCCCATGTTTGTTGACTTCTTCTGAGTTTCACGTTGTAAGTGTGGCATTCAGCTTTGAAGTGAGGAAAGACTGAGAAAGCATAGAGAGGTGTGATAGAAATGGGAACAGAGAGCTTGCCAAACCCTGCAGCATTTCATACAGTTAAAAAGCCAATAGTGTCCTTTTGCTCTTGGCTGCGGTACTTAACTTCAGCTGCCCAATGGGTGTAAGAATGAGCTTGTTTCCATTGAAAACATGTTTGAATTGAACTAAGAGTCTTCTCTGCTCTTATTTTTGTAACAATCCTCACAAGATGTCTTGCAGGGATCATAGCATATCCTCAGTCAGCATCAAGAGAAATTTGAGTGTGACACACACGTGTACAGCAAGATGGATATACTTGTGCTACTTTTAGAACTGGATTTCTGAAGAGTCAGGCTAAAATTTCCTATGGTCCCTTAGTTAAAGAGTGTGTATATTAAAATGTTCCAGGCCTCTCCTTTTCTCTCCTGTTTGTTTGAATTGAAGCAACGTGCTTGCTTCGATGCAAAGATGAGTGGGTAACACATTTCCTGCCATGTGTCCCACTGCACTGTCTAAACACTGAAATATGAATGTCCTTCATCTATGAATTACCCTTATGCTATTGATTTGTAGTCACAGTATGGTCTTGGCCATGCTAGTCAGATCCTGAGATTCAGACTTCAGAGACTGAAGTGGTTGGAGTGATGTGATCTTTCCCTGAGTTGTACAGTGCCCCGTCGCTAGATGTAATAGAAGTACCCTTCCATGGTAGGTGTGATGTATGTTCTGAAAATCAGCCTCAGGAAAGAAGTTGAAAAAGTTAAATGTGAGGACCTACTCAATGTTTTAGTGGCTGAGATCACTCAGTATTCCTGATGCCATATATATAATTTCTGTTCTTGTTGATCATAAGTACTTTTCAGGATATTGAGAAGCAAATTTTTGCATGTGCTTGATCATATGTACAATATCATGAAGCCCATATCTTCAAACCAGCAGTAAGGTTACGTCTGTACTTCATCATTGATTACAGGGTTAAGAATATTGCAACAGCCCCACCGAAGACCAGAACAAGCACATTTTTCCTGAGGGAGTAGACTTCTGAAAGCAGCAGACAGATTCTTCAGGACATAACTTCTCCCCCAGAAGACGTATAGACTGCTTTCCTGTCTCTAATACAAAACATAATTATGCATTATTGTACTTAATTATGCATTACTGTATTGGGCAGGGAAGGTATTACATTCCCTACCATGAAGCTTGACAAGATTTACGTTGACTAGCATTACTACTATTTTGAGCCAAGTAAGGGAGTAATCTCACTCGTTTCCAGATTGATGCTGTGGTATCTGAAATCAGTTTCTGAATCTCTGTTCTTGATCACTTAATGTTCTGATCTCTTTTTCTTTGTTGATACAGCTTTGGCTTTACTTAAGTAAGCACTGTGATTTTGAGTCCACGCTCAGGTAGTGCCTGAAGCAATATAGGCCTTATTTCCTGTTCCATCTTCTTTCCTTGAAACAGACAAAAATTAGTCCATGACTGAAGCATTAGTTAGAAGAGAAGGCAAGATGTAACACAAGATTGTTTGTGGTACGGGATGCATATGTTATGTAGGGCAGAACAATCATTTAATGATTTAATGACCTCAGTTACAGCCTGTGTGAGGCAGTAGTTGATGGCTCAATGTTCTTAGCACAGGTGCAATAGGGCATTTGCCTGTCAGCATGGATGTAGGAGCTCCTGCAAGGGAAAGGGGCAGGTTAGAGAGAGTCCTGCAGGCTGCCAGCTGGAGCACCCTCACCTATGGGAAAGTCTTCAGTGCTACTTCTCTCTTAGATTACCATGGCTATAATCAGGCTTAAAATGCCAAAGAAAAATGTTTGTACTGATTGTCCAAAATTTCTACCAGTAACATTACAGCAACAGAAAAAAAACGCAGAACAAAATACTGCTTCTCTGGCACCTCTCACCATGAGTCTCTGAATTGTATTTAAGGTGTATCTTCTACTGAGAATTGAAGGACCAATTTTAGGATCATCACTGTGTCCAAGAGGCTCCAGCAATATGTGAAAGTGCAGGAGTGAATGACAGGACTACCAAACACTTAACTTCCTAATGCTGCCTGTTGGCTGTTATGCCCTACAAATCTCCACAACACAGTGACAAAGAGCTTTTCTTCTGCCATCTTTTAGCAGTCTGCAATCCTCAGCCACACAGGTTTTATTTCTTTGCAAAACCAGACTTAAAAATAGCAAGATGGTCCTCATGGTTCTTAATGAAGTGGGTTAGCACTGCATGAAAGGAATGCTGTCTCTATAGAGCAGATTATTGGACCTTGCTATTATAGTAATTGTTCTTAACTTCCTAATGTTGCCTGCTTTCCACTCAGGAGGCCTCTTGTGAAAATACCTCAGTTCTGCTACCTTATTCGTAAGCAAAGCTTTCTATCTGTCAGGAAATACAGATTTTTTTTAAAGATATATTAATATGTTGGAATCTGTGACTTCTGCAACAACTATGACAAAATGCAGGCTAAAGAATAATTTAC
The DNA here is from genome assembly GCF_964195595.1 of Calonectris borealis. Taxonomy (NCBI): domain Eukaryota; kingdom Metazoa; phylum Chordata; class Aves; order Procellariiformes; family Procellariidae; genus Calonectris; species Calonectris borealis. The sequence continues at coordinate 19,819,081 of NC_134322.1, forward strand.
ACTTGCTCAGTCTCCCACTTTCTCACTCTTGATCTTATGGTGCTGCTCAAACCAGAAATCCTCTAGCACCTAATTATGAATGTTCAAGGAGAGGTTCATGTTATTTTAGTGACAGTGGGCCAAAGCGATGTCTGTGTTATCCTCTTGCACCAACTGTGAGTCTGACCCATAGTCAAGCAATTTTGTTACTCAGTGTAAAAAGAAGAGACTTTAGTCTCATGTTCCCAGTGCTCATTTGAAGTTGTCAAATTTATGCTGCCCTGTCATCTTAAATTCTTGCCAATGAAGTGTGACAACATAGCTTAAAAATGTCAAAGGTCAAAGCTTTTTTAAGAGTATCTGTTTCCATCTCTTAGGCGGTTATTAAAAAAATGAATAACAACCTTGAAAATAGATAGAAAGGGAGCACCTGTACAATGAAAAGCAATCTCTCTTTAAAAAAAAAATACCACCAACGTTTGTGTGATCCAGGATAGGGTGGGAGGGGAAGTTAAAGATGCGAATTCTCCTTCTAGCTCAGTTTTTCCTACTTTTTTGTGGCAGAGAGATTTATGTATCTGCTGCCATGGCCGCAAAGGGAAAAAATGGATTAGAGCGAGATATCACATTGCAGAAAATTAGTGTTCTTGCTGAGTTACCCCTGTACACAGACAGAACCTTGGGCCAGAGTCATGCCAAGTCTGGCTTCTCACCCAATGGATTATGTATCACTGCAGCAGCACATGTCCATGCCAGTCTTTAACACACTCGGCAGTTAAATCTAGGGATTTGATTCCCGCACATTACCAAGAAGCTTAAACCCATGCCATTCATGACTACAAATACATTTAGGAGCTTTCTGCTGTCAGGAACACTTAGGGAGGAATATCTGTCTGGTCGTCTGTTGGGTTTTACGATAATCAATTCTACTAATAATGGGTACTGTCTATTATTGGGCTTCAAGCAGTGAACTGAAAGCATGCCCTATAATGAATAAAAACTTAGTTGGAAAGAATTTTTTTGTTCTTACATGGGTTTGCTGTCATCTCCTGAAATGTTATTAATTTCCTTTTGGAAATGGCTACAACAATCAAAGCTTGATATCCTTGCCAGCCATTTGGTTTAAATAAATAGCTGTATTGATTTACAGAGATGCTGGGCCTCATGCCAGTTTTTTCTTTGTGCTGCTGCTAGAGTACGAAAGGATCCCTGACACAGTGTGCCCTTGACTAAGCTGTATCTTGTCTGCTACATCCTACCGTATTCAGTTTCTTTCAGTTTCTTTCTAGATGTGAAAGCCGGCTGGCCATTAAGGAATGTAACGATTTATGGTGTGAAAGCTGGAAGTAGCCAGCTAGCTCTTGGCTTGGTTCTTTTCATCCCAAACCCACATGTTTCCCAGCCCCTGTGGGGATCCCAGCATTTCCTTTTAAGCTGCTTTAAGCATGATTCTGCTTCTCCATCTCTGCTTTTTATATTTGAAAAAGAAAATGCTTAGAAAATGGCTTTCTTGGAGACATTTCCTTCCAGAGACTAGACTAGAGCAGAAAATATAATTAGAATGGAGGGCACTGACTGAAGGTTTAATATTTCTGTCCTTAAACGGGCTATTTCACCACTGGGGGTAGTATAACTAAGGCAAAATAGGCTGTAAAATCCATTTAAGAAGCTGGCTAAATACATAAGCTGTGGTCTTCAGCTAGCTTTGTACCGCCATGGCAACAGTGCTACCAAGCTAGCTCAGATGTGTTTGTGGGAACTGATGCCATAGGAATGATGGCAGCATAGCCCAGAGGCTTCCTCCCTGCCAGAGAGGCAGTGTCCTTTCAGTGCATCAAACAAGACGTCCCAAGAAATGGCCTGATAATTTCTGAAGCCCCTCAGCACTTTAAAACACAGTTGGTAAGTGAATAAGCCAGCTGGTTTTGGACTTAGGTGGGCATCGGAAAGGTCTGGCATGTGGGAGCTGCTGAGGAAGATCTAGATTTTAATTTCTTCTGTTTGTTGTGATGACTAAGGGCAGAAAGTAGCATCTCTTGAGTCTAATGGCAACTGCCTCTTTAGGAAACAAGTAACCTGACTTGAGATAAATGCTGTGATGCAAATGTGATCTTAAATTAGGACTTCCAGAAAATTCAGACTGGCATATAATCAGGTAGGAAAGAGCAACATAGGAATCTTTATTCTAGCGGCTTATGATCAGCAGTCAGGATTCATCTCAGATTGCTGAGTTTTGTGATTAGTTGATATTGCATTTGGAACTTTCTTTGCCTTACTCTTCTGGACTTTGATCTTATCAAACACTTCAGGTATGCAGGCCTGGTTTGTCTGCAGAACCTTGCAGCATCTACAGAAGCAACAGTGTCTAAAGCAGCAGCTCCCTTTGGGGTTCTGTCAGCTGATCCAGAAGTTGATTTTTGGAGGTAGACTATGCAATTTGCTACTCTGCCAATGGAAGGCCAAAGTCTGATCTGTTTTTAAATTCCTTCTGACACCAAACTGTGATAGAAAAGGGAATTGCTGTGGAAGCCTTGAAAGTTTTCCAGGGTCTGGGTTAGCATTCCTTGACTTCTGGTTTTTGGGTCACTGCAAATGTATCCATACCTGGAAGAGAGCAGGATGTGCCAGAGCAGTGACACAAACCTCATGTTACCCTTGTTTTTGTATAGTTCATCTCTACTAGTTTTATTCTAGAAAACAGGATAGGAATAGTAAGAGCATGGAACAAGTCCTAGGCTGTAGGCTTTGCTGGGGGCTTTGCGATTGGCTTCTTTTGCTAGAAAGCCCAATGGAAGAGCAATAAAATCCTATAGGCAGAAACTTCCCCTTGATCCTTTTGTGAACCTCACAGCTGTAGGTGTCCAATACAGCTTGTCTGCCCTTTCTAGTATGTGAATCTCCTGTCCTTTGAATAGAGATCAAGAGATCCAAACATTTTGTACTGAGAAGATTTTGGGTATTGCTTAGCTGCTAGTGTACTGAGCTGGAGAGAAAGAAAAGCTTGCAGTTTTTTTGATTCATTGATTCATTCAATCTGTAGCATAATGATACATTGTACAGTATTTTTCCGACTGAACTAGAATCAGAATTGTCCTCCTCATCCCATTTCCTGAGACAGTTAAAAATTATTCTCCTTCAACTTAACAAGTAGAACTGGAGTCTCAAGCATTTTCTCCCAATATTAGCAGGAAGGCTGGGGTATCCTTTTGTTGTGCAATAATGTAATATTTGATCATGTTTGTAGAGCTGTTGCAGCATTTTGGTCTTTATCTGATGCTGAAGTTTGTGTCTAACAATGCTCGTACTGCGTTACATCATCATTGGTTATTTGTGGCAACAGTTTATAAAGCACCATCACATCAAAACGACGTCTTCAGTTACTCCTCTAATCTGGATAAGAGTGATGCCCAGGGGCTGGCCAAGGACAAGAGTCTCCTGTACGAGGCAATATAACAGCTCTTCCTCAGAGGTTTATTGAGTGGCCAAAGATGCAGGCAGGGTAAATAATAGAAGGTGACTCGCCAGGGCAAATTTTGGGATGATTAGTATTATAGCTTAGAATTATACCTTTTTTTTTTCCCCCCCCCCACTTTGATCTTTTGTGAATATTGGGTTTATGGCAGACAATTAGATGCCAAGCTGCTTCGGGTTTCCATTCTTTATTGCCAGTTCATATTCTGGATTTCATCTGAAATAATCTTCTCTAGGTGATGTAAATATTTTATTTCTGAGGTGTATTCTATGACCATTTGCTCATTGTGCTTATAAAGCCCCCTTCCATTTTTAAAGAGGCTCTGTTCTTGTTTTAATAAGGGCATAGAAATGTCCCAGCAGGATTGCAAATCCGCTAACAGCTTGATTTATCCTTATTCTTTGTGGAAGCAGGAAAGGAAATTCCTTTCAAAAGATACTGACATTCCCTGCTTTCCCTAGACTCCAGCAAGGTTGTCCTTTACCTATAAATGCTTTTCTGGTCAGCAATTGCAGTTTGCTGTAATGATAGTGGAAGAGTGGCCACACTCTTCCAACCTTGAGCCTAAGGTCTTCTCCACAGTAGTGGATGCCTAGGAGAAAATGGAAGAACAAGGTACAATTGTAGAGATCCTTCCCCAGGTATTTTCCTAGTCTCCAATAATCTGTGGTGTAAGGATCACCTTAATCAAAGACAGTGCTTTTGTGTTCGGTAACAATGGATTTTTTTTCTGTGAGTTTGTCTAGTTGCTTTTGAACCCTTAGAGGTTTGCTCTCCAGCCTGTGTGGAAATGAGTTCCACACTGCGTCTCTGTGTTTCCTGAATATGTAAGCCATGAACAATATACAGGACTCCTCCGTGATCTTCTGTCTCCAAAGCTTTGGTTTGCATCATGGTGAATTTGCTTTAATCTCCTTGGTCACGCCGAGACACTGTTGCTGGGGAAAGGAATACCACAGGCTGTCTGTCCTCTGGCAAACAGCGGACAGATCCAGGCAGCAATTGTTGTCTCTTGTGTGTAGGGCTGGAGTAAAGGCTGACATGAAGCAAGCAGATGACTGGCACCTCTGCAGGAATGCAGCAGAGTCACGGCATGGGTCTATGCTCCCTTGAACTGACAAAGCAAGCTATGTGCTGTGGCATCACATATTCTATGTACTAAAAGTACATGGTACACTCAGCTGGGCCTGCCCAGTGTGCTGGCAAATCCTAGAATGTAACAGTGCTCTGGGGCAAGTTTTTCTGTTTGTCCAAGGACCACCAAGTTGTTTGGAAAACAACAGAAAGACCATTTTACACACTGCACACATTGTCACCGTGATAAAAATCAGGCTAAATTTGAACTGTTCTTCTGTAATGTATAGTGCTCTTCATTTTGTTTGGTGCCTTCCTCAAGTAAATGCATGGCAGTGTGCATATGCATGTTCTGTTTTGTGGGTTTTTTTCTTCCAATTTTGCAGACTTTCTTCTCCTGGCTACCCCAAACTGCCAGTGGTCTGGGGAATATGGGTTAAAACACTGGTGTAAAAGTGTGCTTCTGTACTAATAAGATAAGCAATAGAAAAGTGATATATGGTCCTGACATTTTTTTCAGTGATGTTATTTCCATTCCTCTTCTTTTCTTCAGAATTAACTTCTGTTTTTCTGTCATCTCTCTGATGCTGTCATCCCTGAGTCCCTCCAGCCACCTACAAATTCCACTTTGGAATGGTGTCTGAATACTGAGGAGTTCTTCCATGTGCAGGTATGGGATTATTTTAGTGCAGTAGTTGCTCATTTACCTGAGCTTTGTCACAGGCTCTGTATGCTATAAACTATTTGAAACAGATCAAAATCTTGATAACTGGTTCAAAAGATCCAGGTTTTCTAGCTTATGTCTTCAGCAGAAAAAATCTCGTGTTGAGGAAAGTGGATAGCTAGGGAATTCTGACAGCCTAACAAAAAATTATGCCAAAAGATAAGTGATTATCCTCAAAGCCATAATTAGCTTGTAAGTTAACTTAAATACCTCAAAGGGAGTAAGTGAAGCTTTTTTTGCCACCACATTCATGTGCCTCTGTTGTTGTCACTGAATTTAGAGAGTGACATAATTAATAGGATAATTAATCAAGCAGCTACTTTGTAGTTTTCCTAAAAGTCATTCAACTTTGTTTAGCTTCAAGACAACCAAGTTGAACAGAGGCTTCTGCCAGAGCCATTTTAATTATATTTACAAAACTGCTTAAATTCTCTCCCTCTTTTCTGACCCTGTGCATGAAGGAACAGGAGGAAATCTGCATCGCTCTCTGTGGTCTTGAGTCCTCTGCACTTGTGTTCTAGACCTTATTCCATGTCTCTAAGGCTTAAAAATGGAGAACAGTGCATTTAAGCCATCAGCTGCTACTGCAAACTTGAGATGTTTTATTTTTTTAACTCTGGATTTGTGCAGTTATTGTTTCAGTGTCTTCTGCTACATTTTGGGAAATTGAGAAATTATAGAAATTATTTGGAGAATGAAATTTAGACAGTAAGCATTGAAAAAATGTGGCCTTGGTAAGTTGATTGTATGCATGTAATTTTTGCCTTCTGCTTTGTATGTAGATCTCATAAGGAGGATGACCAATAGTCTTCATGTATGTGTTACGTATTTCTAAAGGAGCTTTCTTTTTTATCTAATAAAGAGCACATTCCTTAGAGAACAGCAAGGGCCTGCAGGGAGCTGTTTGACATCTCTGACCCTTGGTGAGGTGTTACAGAGCAAGCTAAGGTCATTCCAGAGGTTGTGTTTTGATCCTCCGTTCCTTTAGGTCAGCACTGAGTGGAGGGGATTAAGGGATTGTTTTTAGCAGTCTGTACGAGGGGTCTACTGCTGGGGATAGCCTTGAAAAGAATGTTTGTCATTCCCACTGCCTGCTGTGGGAAATTCATAGGATCATTGCATCAAGTGCTGGGATTGCTAGAGAGTCTTAAGCCAGAAAGAGCCTCAGGCAAGATGTATCTTTCTTATCTAGCTGTGACATTTCTACAGGAGATGCTGTTTTACAGCATTTTGATTTAAGATACCTGTCATAGAGAACTGGCACATTTGCTGTGCTTTTTTCAAGTGATTTCTCCTATAATCTTAACTTCAGATTTGGGGGGGGAAGTTAAGCATTTTGTCCCAAGTCTTCCTCTCACTGTTCTTGCTCACGTGAAACTTCATTTATGGCTATCGGATCACAATATTTAGAGGAACAGTAGCTTGCCTTATAATTTGCTATCTGTACCAAAGCCTGCATTAATTAACTAGCTACCGCATTCACGTGCTTAAAAGTCACTTTACTCAACCTACTGGTGTTAAAAAGCGATATCAAAGTGTGAGTTTGGCTTGAGGGAAATCAATGCAGTGGAAACAGGAGATTTTCCTGGGGCACAGCTCCGAGTCCCAGCTCTGGCATTGTTCGCTTTGTACTGTCAGCTGGGTGCGAAACCTCCTGTTCTCTCTTTCGTAAGTTCAGCCTGTCCTATGCAAAGGATGCACCCACACAGCATGATGCAATATAGCCACAGGAAGGCTGCACTCTTCCAGGTATATTAGCTGTGGTGAGAAACACAGTTTATTAGCCGGTGTGGTTCAGGACAATGCAAGTTTTTCCACTTCCAAGATCTGAACTGGCTTATGTTTTGATAAAGCGCTGTATCACACAGTCCGTATCCAAAAGACACTAAGGGTAAAACCTTTTAACAATTCTAGCAGAATTTTAAATATACTCATTTTTTTAGCTTCTACTTTGAATGTAATGCCCTGTTATTTTATACAGAGACCTCTGTGTCTGAAAGTCTCCAAGTGCTTTCAGATTACTAGCAAAATTCTCCACTCTTGTCTCCTTTGTCTGTTGTCTTCTTTCTGCTTGACTTACCTGTTATGTCTCCCAGTGGTCGACAGTACTGCAGTCAATGTCAAAGCAAAGAACTTTTGATTGTATTTGCTCTGCACTATACTTATATACCCTAAGAATAATGAGAAATCTTCTGAATTAATTCTGCCTACTAAATTCTATGATTAAGGACAACAACAGTGCAGCATAAAAATCTCTGAATCCCAAAAGAGAATTTTGCACTTGAATATTTGATGAAGAGAAATGTTCTGATTAGGTCTTTAGTATATTGTGGCTTCATAATTTCGCATCTTGTATTGCTCAAGTCATCAGTTACTAAATGCTATTTGGCACAAAATCCCATTGATATTTCAAGAAATTAATTGTATTGCTTGAAAACATAGTATCATCCTCAGAACAGCCAAAAGGAAACAGTATTGTGTTTGGAAAACAAATTCAGTGGAACCTGTCTAGTTCACAGGTGGGAGGATCATTCTTGTCTTTTTATTGCCAATTGTGTTACAGAGCTGGTTTCATTCAACAGGAACTTATCATGAGATAATCTAATTATGAATAATTTTGTTTACCAGACAGTTTTTCTTTGGGAATAATCTAATTGAAGTCTCAAAAATTTGTCACCTCGAATATGTCCTATTATTGGTTTCCTAGCCCTTCTTCAGTAGTGCTTCTTTCATGGGTTTCTCTCTTACCCTTGATGATTGTTCCAGAAGAATAATCTCTCATTATTTTAATCTGTCTTCCCATTGTGAAGGCCTATCAGTTTAAAAATATAATTCTATTCTTCTTTCCTTATGCTTTCCAGAAGCACAAGTATTTGAAAATATGTATTCTAAAAAATATGTTTGTAAGAACGAAGGCTGGAAGGTGTTAAAAAAGATTAAGTTATTAGAGGCCTATGCAGCTGCCCATCACTGCAGAACATGAACATATTCCATGTAAAATAGCATGACCATTGTGGAGTATCTGTGATCTTCAGGGTGTGTTCTGTCTTGTCCTTTCACATAATTATAAATGGGAAATAAAATTCATGTAATAAATTGGTAGCTTATGCAGTTGAAGAATTACTATATTGGGCTCATGCCTTTTAAAAAAACAGCATTGCATCTACTGGCATGCTGTAATCCAGGAATACTGTTCCATAACTGTCGTCTCTTTCTACATCTCCAACTAAACTGCTACCCTGCAGTTTGTTGTTGCATAAAACACAGCCCTTACTGCTGTCATTTATCACATTAGCTCTAGTATTGCAGGAGTGAAAGTGTGAAGTACAGGATCAAGTCACTCTTCATTCTACTTACATCTCAAATGGATGGATGACACCACCTCTACAGGCTAGCCTTCCTTTTTTTTCTTTTTTTTTTTTAATTTCCCTCTCTCATTATTTCAAAATTAAGCCACATAAAACCTACCCCCAAATATCTGTCTGCTGACCAGAGCTGTTAAATGCTGATGCCAGAGAAATGAGCCTGGCCTGACTGGACTAATTAAGTTGGCCAAGGCACTTGAGAATAGCTCAAAGACGAGTCGCAGTGGGAAAGGGAGGGAGTAACACCAATTTCTTATATATGCACATATTAAAGGAAAGCAGCTGCTCTAAAATACCCTTGGTTAGTGAATGGCTCCACAGGCAGTCTGCTAAGGGAGCAATGTCTGGAGTTTAATAAAACTGACTTTTTAAAAAGCAGTACTTGAAAAATGGAAGGATTGATTTTATTTCCCCCCCCCCTCCACCCTTTATAATCAAAGTTGCTTTCACCGTAGCTTCTAACAAGTGATACTTTTGGCTTCTGCAACCTTTTTTGTGAGACTGTTAAAGGGAATATGCGACCATCCTAGCAGGAGGGCCCTACAGAAATTACTTTACCCTCAGGGTAAGATCTATGTGCTAAAGCCCTCTTCTATTTTTGAGCAATTGAAGTAGACTGCTTCGGCTCCAGAGTTTTTACTATTGCTGCTGATTTTGGGTGCTTTGTTGATTATGCTCCACCACTTTCAATGTTTTTCTGTTTTTATAGAAACAAAGACAGTAATAGCAATGGTTGGAAAATGGAGCCGACAGCAAATGTGAAGCTGAAATTCCCATGTCTCCCTTCCTTGGCATGTCGTTACTGAAGGCTCTTAGAGACTTCTGTTTCCTGTCGCATCCAATATCTCTTGTGGTAAAAGCTACCTACTACTTTTTGCAAGTGCTGATAACTCCTGTCTTCTAGCTGAAGTCCAGCATGAGTAACTATATTCTTCCTGCCTAAAATTCCTCTACAGTTTCAGTTGAACATGTTCTTCACTTCCTGAGTTAAATTGTGCAGCCTGTGAATTGCCAAATGGCAAGTGCCAACTCTTAGCTCTGTTTTGGATGAGCAAATCTCTCTGAGAAAGAGGAGAGAGGGAATGTTTGTCTCTATGAATTTAGTTTGTAGCGCTCTTTATAGAGTCCAATACACATCTTCATTGCAATGAGAAAGAAACACAGTGGGCACCATCTCGTTGAGATTTGTTATGTGATCAACGGTCATGAGGAAAGAAAGCTACTGGACTCATGGTCTCATCAGAATTTGTCCTACAGCAGTTCTGTGCTGAGCTTTGTATTGTCAAGTCCTTACAAAGAAAAATGGCTTCTCTCTTTTTTCTTTTTTTTGTTTTTTTCTTTCCCACTACATCAAAAAAAGTACAAAGGAAAGAGGAACTGTTATTTTTTCAATATTACATGATGTTTTTCTATATCTGGCTGGAGTCTTCAGCTGAATAAGGAAGTCATGAAAGCAAGGTAGGGAGTGAATAGAACTTCCAGGAAGAGATGTTCCAGCAACTGGATCACTGTTTTCATATCTAAGAGACCTGAGTACAAGTTCCTTCTCTCAGGAGAATTTCTACAGTAGGTAAGTGGTTTCGCTTTTCTGTGCCTCAGCTCCTCAGTTCTACGGTAAGGCTAACAGCGTTGCCTTGCTAGAGCTTGCTGTAGTGTATACCAGCTCACTCTGGTTTCAAGTGGATATCCACTGGGTGGGAATCATGGCAGCACCGGTGCTCCTTTTTTTTTGCTGAGGATGTTGGACTGTGGTTCTAGCAAATGCTATTCCAGACCTCACTCAATTCTCACTTCTCTGGTCAGAGAGTATAAGAAAGGGAGAGACCCAAGCCGGTGTGGTGGTTCGTTTTCAAAGGACTGGTGAAAGAGTTAGTGAGTATTTTGGGCAGAGTGGGAGGGTGTTTGGGTTTTTCCTTGCTATTTCTCCTTCTCCACAGAAAATGCTGAAGATTATTTGCATGTGTGTGCACAGTGGGAGAAGATGCCCAACCGAGATCCAAACACAAATGAAACAGAACTTGCGAAGTTCAAAGCTGACACAATCCAAGTTCTTGCTACTAGGAAAAAAAAAAGCTCCTCTATTTTTCCTTTATTAAAAAAAATACCATTCATCTTCCTTTTAAAAAAATGCATGCATTTAAATCAGCACACTGATTTTGGGGAAGGAAGGGAGAGAGATTTCTGTTCCCAAAGCCTGTTTTTAATCATCAGATGAATTTTGAGACAACCTCTGAACATTCAGCACTTGTGGTCAGTTTTCCCCGCCCAAAAAACTAGTGGTTTTTGCAGACATTCTATAAACACAGGAAGCTTTGGCTGTGCCTCTAACAGATAGGGAGACAGAAAAGCAAAATACACACAATATAAAGGCAAAAGCTAAACTTGCCATGCTAGCTCAGAGGAATATAGTGCAGAAGTCTGTCTTTATAGGCAGAGCCAGATGTTTCAAAGAGAATACCCCAAATCTGTAAAGTAGAATTCTGACATAACCTGCCTATGTTTTGGATTTCTTTTTAATTATTGATTTACCTCCCTGAAGCATGGGACTTTATAGTCTGTTTGAGTCTTTGGCTTGATTTTGTTTCTTTGGAGCAGGGAAAGGCTAAAGGAGCATGGAGGGCTAAAAAACTGTGCTGTGCAGAATTCCCATGGTGTTTGGATTCCTGATGATCTCATAACTGGTCCTAATTTGTATCTGCTGAAGTATTAGCCTCAATTTTATCTGCATGGATTAACCATGTTTTATCCAAGTTTTCTTTTCACCCATTTTAAAATTTCTGTCTTCTAGCTCCTTACTGAATGTCTCGTTTTTCTTTTAACGTGAGAGTAGCCAAAAAGAAATTCCTGATTTTTTTCCTGCACCACTTATTATTTTTATATAGCCTAATTGTTGTTAGTCTCCTTTCTAAAATAAACACTTATGTTCCTTTCATCCATGCTTTTTTTCAAAGAGGAGTCTTTCCTTCATCCAGTTCCCTCACTGGTCTCTCTCCTCAGGTTTCTTTTGCCCACGTGCTCACCAGAACTGAAGCCACTAATACAGGTGAAGGTACCCCCTTTCACTTTCAAATAATCGTCTAATATTGTAGTTATTTTCTTTTCTACTTGAGTGTTAACCTTTCTAACCTTGTCAACCCAATGAATAGAGATTTTAACAGAACTGTCAACAATTAGCCCCCATTAGCAGTTATACTTAGTTATTAATAGGTGAAATTCAGAACATTTTTTCCGAAGTACATTACTTCTCTCTGAAAAGTAAAGAATTTGCCTGATGTTAGTCTGTCCACTTTTCTCATTTCTACCCAGTTAAAATTACAGGAAAGAACCTTTGACTGGGAAATCTTTAACAATTTCTGATGATTTCTGTGAATAAGTTGTCATTGTTGAAGTAGCTGAATCTAAGGGCTTTTAATCATTCTGAATTTAGGATTATGAATCAGAATAATTTCATATTTTTTAGAATCAATATTCTTTGATGAACTTCCTCATTTTTGATCTGTTTTCTAAAATCTGTTTTAATATGATTTCTCCCTTCACAATCAAACTGGAACATGTCATCATTATTAGCCTGTTTGTTAACAGACACCCTGTTCCAGAATTTTTTGTTCTGTAGAAAAGTTTCAAAGTAAAAAAATCTATCAAATTGGACAAAAAAATACAGATTTTTGAAATTTCCATCAGAGTGAAACAAAAATAGTAAGGCTCTTTCATTATATTGTAGAATATTGGTGGTATTAAAATAACAGTGGAAAACAGGAAGAAAACAGTTTTACTTTGTAGTTATTATATGTTCCTGCAGATCTTTCAGATTTCAGTTGCATTATCCTGTGGTAAACTCCTCTGTAAAAAGTTTAATTACAATTCCACCAAAAAAGGGCTGCTTAATTTTTGGTTTGGTTTTGTTTTACCCTAACTGCTCTGTGTTAATAAAGACAAGTTAAAATAGTGTATATTCTATTGTACTCTACAGTTAGGAATTACAACATCTAAGGTATTGAATCTTTAACCCTCACTGCATCACCTATAGCTTGTGTTCAGAAAACAATTAACTTATCATTATAGGGTTTCTGCTGGAAGCTATTTAATTTGGTTTGGTCAAACTATCCATTAACATCCCAGACGGTTTCCAATTAAAATCGGCCTTTGGTGTATCCCTACCCCATCCTGCTCCTGCTTTCCCATATCAGCTCAGCCTGAAATCTGGAAATTCCTCTCCCCATGACTAATGGACACTGATGCAGTTCCTCCCTGCAAGCTCTGCGTCCCCTGCTCCTTTGGGTGTGCTTTGAAACTAGTTCATAATAAAGAACGAAAGACTCGTGGCCCTCCACATTGTTTTATTAAACTTGCTTGCGTGATAGCTTTAACACTGTATGCTCCTTTTCCTGTTTCCAACCTTAAGCCACATATGATAAGTAAAGAAATACCTTGTTTTACCAGTCAGTGTAGTTAAATGACAGCATAGTAGATAAGTTGCATATGTTAAAGCAGTTCTAGTGATGTACACCGAAACCTCATCTAAAAAGGAATCTGAATCAGCTATTCTCAAGGGAACTGTCAGCAACTTTGGAGGACTCCCTGCTGATAATCAAATGTCATCTGGCCCCACCAGCTGCAGGCTAAAATTGACCTACATTGGGTTTTTCAGATCAAAACCTTGCAGTGTCTTTGAGTCCTTTATTCTGCTGAACCGTTGTTTTCAGCAATATTTTTGGCTAATTCATATACCACAAGCTTCTATGGGAGATGTAGTCAACACCTGTAAATGCAGGATGCTGAATTAGGTCACGTGCAGATTTTCAAAGGCAGAAATAGAGCAGTGAGGCCCCTTTTCCACTGAGAGCAGCTGGCCCTGAACCCAAAAGGGTTTCACCCAGTCCTGCGTTTTTGCATTGTACTGATGAAGAGCTTGGGGGTCTATGGCCAAAGATCACCTATGTTGGTGTTACAGACATACTGGATCTTTTTCTCGAAAATTAATGGAGTGGGAATTTTTTTTTTTTTTTAATTTTGGCATGATAATTAGGCGTGGATAATTAAATACAAGATTTTAGCAACTTTGTGGAAGTAAAGGACCAGTGTGAATAACTATTACAGCTGTCAACATTTCTATGCTGTTTTTAGGGGATTAATATGCAACCACAAAAATTTGTTCCAGGCAGAAACTTGGCATTAAAAGATGCAGTCCAGGATTTTTTCTTTTTTCCTTAAATTTGAATTTAATCCATTTGGCCATTTTTAAGTAGGAAAAAGACTGTGTTTATTTGAAGGTAGAGATTCCTAACATAGTTCTGGTTTCAGAGGAAATATTTAGGGAACTAACAGGGGCCACAAGACACTGTCTTCTACTTTACCTCCATTCTGCCTCTCTTCAGGAAACCTATTTTGTGTTGTTATGTTTTTGCACTTAATCACAGCCTATGATAGGGATAGGTAAAAGTGTAGTTGTAGGTTTATTCTTCCTCTTTTTTCTCTTTCATTCAATTAGGTATTTGCAAAAGCCCGTAACTGGTTATGCCTATTGACTTTTGATAGCAGTTGAGGGTTTCTTTGGGAACTTTTGGGAAAAAAAAATTCTGTCCTCAGTGAGCGCTTTCTATGCCCACGTGTAATATAAATTAAACACCCCATGATGTCCTGAAAGTTGTCATCTTTCCCCAGTCATCATAACTGTCTTCCAACAGATAGGTTTTCAGCTGTTTCTGGAGTAAATGATCTATTATGAAGACAGTAGCAGCAGAAATTGATCTAGTCCCAATGCTCTTGCAGCTACATTTCTACTGCCAAATTTCTGCTGGGCTGGGAAAGAAAAATTTAGCTTTTACATAGCAAATACTGTATGACTTAATTTAAAATAAGAAGGGAATTCAGAAGAGGAAGAGGGAGAATGTTCAGAATGTTAAGAAAATATCTTCTTAATTTAGAGAGAGAGTAAGAAAAAGAAAATTAGGAAATCTTCTTACTTATAAATTAAGAACCCTCAAATGGAGGGTTCACTCAAGATTTTGTGAGCTGCAAAATGCTCAGCTGGCAGGGAAAATCACTTGGTGACTTGTTCATTTTTCTTTTTATCTTGAGTGTCTAGTTTTGCTTTAAAAATAAGCAGTGTAGGTTCTATGCTGAATTCCAGTACTGAGTAACATAAACCCTAAGATTTTTTTGTAAGTTCAAAAAATGTGCCATGAGGTAACAAAGAATCCGCTATTCTCGGTCTGAGTTTCGCTTTGTACATTGCCTGTGAACTTACAGTATTATTTACTACTGTTACGCTGTCTGTGGTGCAAAATGAGGTTCTGTTGCCCTAAGATCTGAAAAAATAAATGCACTGAGGGATGAGTGCTCATATTTGAATCATAAAAGAGGAAGAGCAGTACTGTAATCCCTGTTTTACTGAGACCCAGTGTTTGCTTTGTCAGAGATTGCTCGGATAGTCTGTGGCAAAGCTGACCAGAGTCTGGTCTGGTAGTCTAATGCCTTGTTAGTCTAAGCCTCTTGTCAGCAGCTGTATTATCTCGAAGACAAGACTCTGTTAAAGGCACTGGTGTGATTCCAGTGATTTTAATGATACTTCATGTTGATGTTTTTAATTTTTTAGTAAAATTTTACCCCTCTTCCCTTTGATACTGATGCTAAGATGTGCTGTATAGATTGCTAGAAATAATTAGGATATATCCTTGATAACAGGCAGTGTAGTGGAAGATGGCAATATACTTAGTTTGTGTACAGTTCTTGCAGTGCTTCACAAATAGCAATTTTTTAACCAGTTTCAAACTTTTTCACAGTATACAGACTTGGAACCAGAGGCACAAAGCAGGTAAGTGACATGGCAAAGGCATCAACTGGGAATCAGTGACAAGCTCTGACTTAGAATAGGGTTCCTTCCTTCCTTCTGATCCCTGCAATGTTACATGGGCTTTTATAAAACTTCTCTTAATTAAGAAAATTATGTAATATTTTTAGAATCCAATCCATCAAAACAGTTACATTTGCTCTTAGTTTACTGTATTTAAATTTAAAGAACAAGATTCAAAGCTCTTATGAAGCTTGGCATTGTCATTTATTGAATAATTTTTTTTTTTTTTTTTTGGGGGGGGGGGGGGACCAAAACATTCTCTCCCAACAATTTTGTCAGAATTTTTGAAAGCTTAAGGTCTTCATGCTTTGAAAACCAGTTGTTAAACAAAATAAACGGCGTGCAGGAAGGAGTGAAATTTAAAGTCACACAAAGTTCAAAAAGGATAAAAAGAAATACAAAGATCTTATTCTCAACACCAAGCTGCTACACTAATACTGAGAATTAATTCACCTCAGATTGGAGGCAGAAGGATCCCATTGTTTTTTTTTTTAAATATATTTTTCACTGAAATGAAATATCCCATACATAACATTTAAGACAAAGTTATCTTTTATTATTTCTATTTTTAACATATAGTGCCGGAGTATATTATATTCCCTGTTTGTAGAGCACTCAACAGCCAGAACTAGGTATTTTTCCTATACATCCATCCTGAGGTTGTATTTTACAGAAGAGAGGAGGTCCTGCAGATACTCGGTTTGATTAGAGAAAACAATGGTCAGGTCTACTCTGCAGAGAAGAGCACCATATTGGCAATTCCAGCTTTAGCTCCAAGCAAGCTGCTGATTCTACATTGGGCAGCATAATATTGTGCAGAGATACTAAGCAGAGTTTGGTCCTGGCAGTGCTGTAAGTGCTAATTAGCCTATATACCTTTCTGTACTAATGCAGCTAAACTTCTTTCAGTTCTGACACTAACTTGTTTAGCACTTGCTTGGGGATTTTTACAAGATGCTCATTATGTGATACATACATGCCCAAAGGATCTGCAAAGTGAACCTGGTAATAAGTGATGCTGCAGGAAGGGAAAAAATAAATAATAACAATACCAGTAAGTTGTAAATATATCATTGCCTTGAGTACAGGAAATGCATTTATACCCTGGAGTATTATAGAAACAGGCACTGATATCTTGCTTTACAGCAAAGTAATTTGGAAAGTACTTGGTGTGAACAAGAAGGGCTCATGTGTGATGTGTATGATGTACTTTTCTGATTTGAGTGGTTGTGGAGAACAACAGAATGAAATTAATGCTCTGCTTTTGCAAGGAAAATAACGTGTGAAACAAATCTGTTTTGTGCAACAGCCCTAACAAAAGCACAGCGGATTGCTTTTCTAAGGCAAGTTAAGATTTAGCTGCTCAGCATGAGCCCCAACTTCTGACACAGGATTTATTTCAGCAAACCAACAGATCTTAAAATACAACTTACCTATTACACACTCAAATTCAAATATATTAATAAAAACCCACCCTTTTTTCCTTAGTGTATACTTGGCATCAGTGTGCACATGTTACATATCTACTGAATGTTACCGGTTTTATTAATAAAAAAGATGAGTGAACACTGGCCAGATCTTGCCTTGAAAACCATTCAGGCTATCAGGAGCAATAGCAAAAACTAAAAGCTGCCTGTACAAAAGTTGAACTGGCAACTTGACAGGGACCCAAAAACTGCCTGTGTTTTACACAGCTTAGACTCGTAGCCGTTGTCAGTTTTCAACAGGGTCTTTAGAAGGAGTAGCTGTTGGCATGCAGAACCTCATTCCGTCAGTGATTAAATGAGTCAGAATGTGCAGTCCCGCTCATCTCTATAGCCCGGATGAATGAGTCTAGGATATCTAAATCTCACTAACTCTCAGAATTTGTATTTTTGAAGCCTTTACTCCAGAGCTGCATGTTAAAGAAGAAAAGCTGTGAGCAGCCTTCAGCTTCATCAGGGTTTGTTTTTGATATGCTGGTGTCAGAAGTAGAACATAAAGTCATGCAGCCTCTGTTAGAAATTATCATCCTTTCTCATAAACAGCTGAAGTGAAATTGTAATCAACAAAGTAAAACTTTTGCAAAAAGGCCACTGGGGAATTCTGCCTCTGGTTAAGCTCACTGTTGGCTGCACTGGAAAAGTGTGCAGCTGATTCTTTGTAAAATGTTAACTCCAGCCATGAACTTGCAAGAATCACTCTGGCAGAGGGCTCTAGTAAAAGTCCAATTGTTTGCTAAGCTTGTTGTCCCTGTAGACAAATGAATGTTAAAATAGCTTCTAATGAAACTTTAGCTTCTGGCTGGCTCCTAGCCTGTTATCCAGCTGTAGCAGCTATGCCATTTGAGTGCCAGTTTTCAATTCTCCTTGATTAACAATTCACACAGACCATGGGATGGTTGAGATGGATGTTAAACAGATTGACATGCAGAGGATTACCGCTTCAAATGGTTTTATTTTTGGCACCTGCAAGCTGCTGTTTTGCTAACCGTTGTTAAGTGCCAGTGATTAGCTGAGAGAGGTGTGACACCAGGTTCTAGACAGATTTCAAAGCAATGTGTTGCTCAGTAAAATTGATCTGGAAATTTGAAATACACAGGCCATTTTACCTTCAGAATGAAAAGGAGCTCTAATGATCTCCAATGTTCTTAATGCTTGAAACTGCCATCTGCATGCTGAAATATGCATGTTGTGATATACTGCATTAGCTATTACAATACCTTTTTGATGGGCGTGCAGAGGCTGTTCTCTCTGCTGTTACCCAAGGGCTGTTGTATGGCAGTCCCGTGGCAGTCTTCTATCCAACATTCTTGCCTAGTTTTCCCAAGCAAATGGAAAGCCATTCATTTTGGCATCATGGTATGTGAGATAATTTTAACTAACTCAGAGATCGTTTTTCTCTGAAGAAAAATGGTATTCTTCACAGAATTTGACAACTTGTTATTTTAGATACTCCCTTTGCATCTGGTAATTTGGTTCTTACATTGGGACATAAAAGTATGTCTTCTGAGGTTTGAGGAAGTACATTCAAATCAGGATTAATTCTAGGAAAATGATCTGAGAATTTATTTTTTCTGTTTCATTGGGGCAGGGAGGAGTGTGTAAATGTAAATTATACAGACCCATGAACTCTGTCCAAACAGTTTTCCATAGCAAAAATAGCATGAAGACTAATGGGAACGTCAAGTAAGTTCTTTAACTAGAAAAGGATTAACTGCCAAGTAATTAGCAAAAGGTTTCAGAGTTAGAAAGAAAAAGGATAAGGAACTAATGAGAGGACAGATTAATATGTATTTGTTATTCCAGTGGATTGGATTTATTGTGTTTACTATTGCTGAATCTCATCTGTCATGTTAATAACATGTCAGGTTGCCAGCTCAAAGATCTCAGTGATACGAAATGCATGTTTGCTAATCAGGGAGGACAGGAAAGAACAAACTAAGGTTGTGGAATACATGGAGATAGATGTCGGAAGGATAGAGTTAGCACCTGGGCTACACTCTTATTTCCTGAACTGAGACTAAACACTTTCACAGTTCTCTTGCTGTGGCAGCAAGTTTCAGGCTGTACAAATATAAGGCCTGAACTGAAGGGGATAAAGTATTATTTGTTCTGCTACATGATGAATGATTGTTTATAAAATAAGACTGAATGCATCTTTCTTCCCTTTCTCCCCTCCCAGAAAAAAGACTCAGAACAGATCAGAGAAAAAAAACTTCTCTAGGTTTCAGTAGAGAATTTTTTCTTTTCTTTTTTAATGTTTTTTTTGTTCCCCAGTGGCTGTAGTCTTCATGGCAATAAGAAACTTTGGCCAGACCTGGTAGGTTGAGAAAAATTTACACTATTTAAAGGCACAGTCAGTTAGGTTCTCAGGATCTTCCCACCAGAAAAGTGAATATTCAGATCAGATGAGAAAGTGTACTGTCTTCCAGAAGTAAACTCTTTACCTTGTAGGCTTATATAATGCATTTTGACAATTGAATTACTCACTCACTTTCTTGAGGTATACACACAGTTTGATTGAAATGGAATAGTTGCTGAAGTGTAATGATAGCTCTATCTGCTATCAGAAAATTTGCTTTTCCTAGAGCTAGACTCACACAGCAGAAGTTCCCCATGCTGGTATTTCTTCTTGACTAGGAATCTCTGAAGACTTCTATCTAGTTTCCTAGGTCATCAGTCATAGGCAGGTAGGTTGAATTTAGGCTGCATGAATGTGGACATATTTTCCTACATCCTGTCCAAATTCAGATTGATGCCTTGCTGTGTGACAACTGAGAACCTCCACAAAACAAAAACGAATTCCTGGCAGGAGAGGAGTGCTCACACGTACAGCCCAGAAGCTTCTGCTGATTCACTTACTGGAGCAGCTTTTTCTTTTCTAGCCCTCTGTGCTGCAGGAGTTGCTACTGCTGTACATTCCCTGCTCTGAACTCTGCTGTATGATTTCAGGACATTCCTGAAACGCTTTCAGTTTTCTCAGTTGCAGCCAAAAGAAGGGAAAGAGCTGTCTGTCCTGATAATGTCTCTACAGCATTTCTCTCTGTACTGTTGTGTGAAGGGGTGGGCATCAGAAATATCATTAGGTTTCTTGTCTGCTTTTTTCCATTCCTGCTCTGTTGCGCTATTTACTGTCATCATATGTTGCTGTACCAATAAGATCAGTAACATAAACCTGTTAAGGATATGTAATGGTAACTGTCCTTTGTTCTGCCAGGAAAAAAAGAATCCCCGACAAAACTGCAAAGCTATACTTCAGTTCGGCTTGTCATCGTGTAGATGTGGCAGTAGATGTCACAACGACAGTGTATTTATCTATATATAGCTCAAAGCATTGGCAAATGAACTGCTTAACAAGGATGAAACTTTTGAAGGGATAGGCCTTCTTGTTGTCCAGGACAGTGGGTCTTTCTACAACTTTTTTCTCACCTTGCATTCAGTAGAACTGGTCTGATACCATTTGGCATAGTGTAAATCAGAGGAGATCCACGAAATTTAATGCAATTTCTGCACCAATGTAAGGTTATGATTGGGCTCTTTCACCAGGAGAGAGTCACTTCCTTTTGGATTTGTTGATTCACAGTTCTTTTCAGTTTGGTGTTTGGGAACACTTGATTTTAGTCTTTCTTTTTTCTTTCCCCCACATTACATATTACTCGCCCTTTTCTGTTTCTTGTCCCCTTCAGCATTCTTCTCTCTTTCACAATAGCATGCTTTAAATCAAAGTGGACTGGGTGTTTTTTTGCAAGACTGTTTTTTTTAAACACCACATTACTGTAGTCAAATTCAAGTAAGTGACTTCAATAGAGACTTCACTGAGTGGGACATAAATCCAACGATGTATAAATACAAGCAAAAAGTTTTAAATGACCTATTTGTCTTTTTTGGCCTAAAACTCTTTAAAGCTATAAAAAGAAGGATGTGGGAAAACATCTTACCAAAAGTGATCTTATTTTTTTGTCTTTCCATTACTTGTTTTTTGTTTATTTTTTCAGAGAATTACATTAATGATTCATAACTACCAGCTAAAGAAAATCTGATTTAAAAAGGAAACACAATACAAAACCTTGGGAGACATGTTTGCTCAGCTCAAAAGTAGTGAATAACAGTAGTGTAATTAGGGTGAAAGGAGTCTTGCAAAAAAAAAAAAAAAAAAAAAAAAAAGACCTTCTCAGAGCTATTTTAAGATCTTAGATCATGAGTTAGGTCATGAGCTTCTTAGCATTTGGTGTGGTATCTGAGTAGACCCTTGGATTATAGATCAGGGCAGGTGCAGAAGATTGTACTATAAATACTTTTACCCTTAAGGGGTTCACAAATTTCTTGAATGACAAACCGGACAGAAACATATTAGTTCTGAAGTCGAAAATTATTAAAATTAATTTTAGAAGAATTTAAAGCTTTATTTTCCAACAAGTCATCCCGTAGTTCTTAATTATAAAAGCTAAAATGCTCTTCAGCATTACCTTAGAAATGTTACGGAAAACCTTTTACAGAGTTACAGCATGTATTTATTAAGCATGACTGGGATGTTCAGGGGTATTTCTGTACTCATTTGCTGCTTACTGAGCTGTGCGGAGAACTGACTGTCAGGATTCCTACCTTCTATTTTAGGGCCTTCTCTAGCCTTATGGCTGGAGCATATATAACCAATTCCCTCAAGGGAAGTTTTGCCATTTATACGCCTCTCTTAGAAATATTGTCCCTCAGCTCCCTTAGTGCAAAGCTCTCAGAGATCCTTACAGGATAAAATACACTAACTGTAGTGGTAAAGCCTGCCTAATTTCATTAGTATCTATTGTTTTATTTGTTTTCCAGGTGAATACAGATGTTTTCAATTTCCTATTTTTTGATGATATGCCACACTCATGTTGCTGCTCCCTTTGCCCAAAATGAACCTTCTGGTTTTACAAGGGCTGTGGAGGTCTTGGAGACCTTTCAGAAATTAGTTTGTATTTTATTTAAATTTGCCTCCCTATGAGGGAACACTCCACTTCTCAAATGACACATACAGGCCTATGAGTTCACTCTGACTGACCTAATTTGAATCCTTAATCATCTTTTAAGAGACATGTTTTCATAGAACTGGCAGAACCAGTTGTAGTATAAGGTTTTTAGGTGTCATTTCCTGCATATTCTTTTAAAAAAAAAAAAAAAAAGAGAGAAGAAGAAAAAGAAAAGGCAAAGGAATTCCAAGGGTATATTTGAAGTTTTTCCAAATGAATATATCCATGTACCCTTTTGTCTGTTACTAGAATCAACAGTGTGAACTCCCTTTGACCAGTCCAATCCATGCACAAAAAAGCAGGTCCCTCTCAAGGCAAATTTCTGCTGATGGCAAGGGATATATGACATGACAGAAACGTCACGATATAAACATGTTCCAGCCTTGCTCTCGGAAACAATATCATATTGTCAGTAAGCCTGAAGTGCAACATCACCTAGTCATAAGAGGAGAAGTGAATTTTAAAAACAGTATATCCCTCTCTGGTTCTTTGTGTTGGCTGTCTTGATTTTCTAAAGAGCCTGATTAAATTAACAGAATTCAAAACGAGTGCAGTAGGTACTCCCCAGAAGCAAGTAGAACTGCTGCTAGGGAGTTCCTGCACCATTTGTCAATGAGATAGCTGCTGTGGTGAAAAACAAAAGGTAACAAGTAACATTACAGAATTGGTATTATGTCAGAAAAGCAACGTTTGTACTGCCTTCTTATTCAGTGTGCAAAAATAATTTATATACAATCTTTCTTCACATATCAATTAAAGAGGGAGAGACTATACAAGCTATTTGATTTCCAAGCCTATCTTTCTTAGCCAGCTGGAACAGGAATTTCCAAGCAATTGAAATCGTTAATGAAAGGTATAGCAAACATGTTTACACATGTCTGTACTTTTCATATTCTCTCTACGAGGAAAAATAAAAAAATTAAATCACCATCAGCCAGTTCAGCCCCATGGATACAGGGTCATCTTGATATAAACACAGCTTATTAGTTGGACATTTTCATGTAAGTGGAACCTCAAGATTTTGTTTTTCTGTGGAGGTGATAGCATCCTCCAGGTATTTTTTTTAAAAACTTTGAGTTCCTTTCCTTCTCCCCATATCTCATACTTTCTCACGTATCCCAGAGGCTCCCATGTCATGGCTAACATTCTTTTAGAAAAATGGAGCTGCACAGGAATTCTTTAAGAGCCTATCAGCACCACTCCCAAATTAGCCAGACAGGATACTGTTTGTTTAATTTCGCAAGACATTTGCTTTCCCCAAAGCCAGAAGAGCTACCTCAGTAAATTCCCAGCCATGATACTCTACACTTTTTAAGGAGTTTTTTGTGGCAGATGAGTAAGTTCTCCTAAATGAGAAACAAAACATACTGATACATTTCATAATGCAGTTAGGTTGTTGAATAATATGTAACTAGGTGTCCTTTAAATATTCACTATACTTATCTCAGAAAGGCCCTAATCTGTTCTAATTGGCTATATTGTAAAAGCACGATAAGTGCAAAGAGAAAAACTACAGACTTTTTCAATACTCTCTTGTCTGGTGTTTTTAAACATTCTGTGACAGTGCAATGCTGTTTATGTTTTGATGGGTTTAAATAGTATTTTTTTTAACTTATAGATGGGGTGAATAAACGATATTGTCTGTATAGAAAAGAGAATTTCACCCTCTAGAAACATTTTACTTCATAATTTTTACTATTATTACTATTATTTTACTATTATTGTCATAGGAGTTTGGTTATTAAACCAACGCAGTGAGAAACCAATGCAGTGAGAAATCATCTTTTCTTTAAGTAGGCATAAAGAAAGCTTCTACTTTGCCAGTGGTCTTCCACGCTCTGTAGCAGCAATGCACATGAATCCCTGTGCCTAGCTGCGAGCCTCTCTGAACTTTGCATAGTTCACAGCTGAAGTCAGGGTATGGCCTTTCTCAGGAGTAGGGGAAGATAACTGTCAGTCTGAACCCTGATCAGGGGGCTTTGCTATCTTGTAGAGCTGAAGCTTCATGGTGCAGCTTGTTTAAGCTCTCCAGGAGCTGGCCTCCAAGGCCAGCTCCGCAAAGCCAGCCCTTACTGCCTTGGCAAGTACAGCGGGCTAGAAGCCGTAGGACATTCCCTCCTGCTGCAAAGTAACATCAGTTCAGCTGATCCAGTGACAGCACCAGGGAGGAATTTTCTGCTGCAAGTACTGAGCGCAGACAAAGAGGCTGCTTAATTTTCTCTTTGTGCAACCCAAATCCTGTGGGGCTCGTGCACATCCGTGTATGTTCTGCACTGTACAACGGAGCGTGCGTCGTGGGGACAGAGCGTGTTGTGTCTTGCTTGCTGTGCTGATGAGACTGTGAGAGACCCGCCAGAAGCGAAAATAGGTCTCCACTTAATTATATGTTATTTTGTTAATTGTCTCTCCCTCTGCTGCCTGTCTCTCGCTGGCGTTGCAGGCAGAGGGTGCAGGCCACCTCTCCAGCCAGTTTTTCTGTCCCAGCTTCTCCTGGGCTCCATCCCTTGCAGCTCTGGCTACCCCCAGGAGGGCAGCCGACCCGCCACTGTCCCAGTTGAGGGGTGTTGTAACTCCGCTGTGCCTTTCCTTTTCAGTTCAGTGTTTGCGCCCCTTGCATGTGCAGCAACGAGACACATCTCCCTGCGCAGCCAGAAGTCCCAGCGAGGTACTGCAGAGGAGGGCGGTAGACATGGGAAGCATTGGCAGCCGCTGGCGGCTCTGCTCAGCCCCGGCACCGCCTGGGGAGGAGGGGAGAGCCCTCCTGTGCCCCCGATGGCCACCTACGCGGGGGGTCTGGGTCGCACCTCAGCCCCTTCCCCCTCGGTGTGGGTGCCGGCGGACGCCCTGCCCTGCTCTGCCCTGCCCGCGGCCCTACCCGCCCGGCGAAGGCCTCGCCGCGAAATCTGGCCTTCGTGCTCGGCGCTGTACGGGCCGGCCCAGCACCCCGCCGCCCGCACTTGCTGCAGCTTGACTGTTCGGTAGAGATGTCCCCTCCTCCCCTGCCTCTGGCTGCCGGGGGGAAGGTCTTAAAACGCATTCATTCCGTACGTGCATACGGTTAACCCCTTACTGCCCCTCCAGCTGCCCCCCCCCCCCCCCCCCCCCCGCAGCCCCGCGTGTTCCCCTGCCGCCTAGCACGGCCGGCTCCGCCACCCTCCCGCCTTAAAACAGATTGATTTCCACGGGTGGGGACGGCTCCAGCACGCGGCTGGTGTCACCCAGACGCCCCGCCGGGCCCGAGCAGCCTGCGCGGCCGTCTCCTCCGCTCCCCGGGCTCCGGCTTGCTGCTTTTTTTTTTTTTTTTTCTCCCAGGAGTAGCAGCGAAACGTCCCGTCCTGCCTATTTGGAAATGGGAACAAATTGCTCCCCCGCCTTACCTCGCCCATCGCATCCCATATATAGTCATATCTACGGTCAAATGGCAGGCAGCAGCGAATGGGAGCGCTGAGCCTCCGAAAAAAGCCGGGGGGGAGTGAGAGAGGGAAGGAGGTAGGGACGAACGGAGGAGGGAAGAAAAAAAAAAGCCCTTTCCAAAAAAGTATTGGATGTCTTGAGGAATGCAGTCAGCCCCCTGGGAAAGTACATATCTGTGAGGCGCTCCCTGCCCGCCGCTTGCACTCCGCCGGCGCCCCGTCCCGCACGGATCAGCCCCGCCGCCCGGCAGC
This sequence comes from Calonectris borealis, assembly GCF_964195595.1. Lineage (NCBI taxonomy): Eukaryota > Metazoa > Chordata > Aves > Procellariiformes > Procellariidae > Calonectris > Calonectris borealis. The sequence goes on from NC_134322.1 coordinate 19,844,700, forward strand.
TCCGCGCCGCTCCGCGCCGCTCCCTCGGGGGCCGCGGCTGGGTCTCGGACTCGGGGCTGTCCCGCAACTTCTCAAGTTTTGCTTTCGGGTGCAGTTCGCGCGGGGACGCGCCCTAACCCACCGCCGCCATGGATGCCATCAAGAAGAAGATGCAGATGCTGAAGCTGGACAAGGAGAACGCCTTGGACAGAGCCGAGCAAGCCGAAGCGGACAAGAAGGCAGCGGAGGAGAGAAGCAAGCAGGTCTGCACCGACGGCCCGGGCGCGGCCAGCGCCGGGGCGCAAGTCTTTTCAGACGGCTCCTCTCTCTCTCTTTCCTTTTTTTTTTTCCCCAATGTACTTTGTCGTATTCCCCCCACCCCCTGCAGAACTGGTTGAACTTTTCCTAAGGCAGAGCCTCACCCTGGCAGCCCCTGGATGGAGGTTCCCGGGGGCCCAGCAGGAGGTCCCCAGCTGGGGAGCGGGCCCTGGGAGAGCCGCATGGTTTCTTTGTCATAGGGGCACGGCTGGGAGAGGCTGCCTCGAGCACCTGGTTAGCAATGGACAGACGTGCTATGATTTGGCAAAGGACACTTAAAGCTGTGTTTGCTCCCTCAGCAGACTTGTCCGATTCCAGCTGCCTCCCCTTATAGATGTGTGTCCCATTTTCTGGCCTTCTCCAACCTCCCTCCTTTACACCTAGGACTTTATTCGTTTGGGGGAGGGGGGCACATTGGTTGCACGGTTTTGGAAGATCCTGAAGGAGGAGGGAGGAAGGGAGAGGGATTTAAAAATTAATTTCCCACTTTTCTAAGCCCAGGGAGAAACATACTTGTGTGTTGTATTTCCTCTTGTGCACTTAGTTAGAGGATGACATTGTGCAATTGGAAAAGCAATTGCATGTGACGGAGGATGCAAGGGACCAAGTGCTGGAAGAGCTACACAAGTCTGAGGATAGCCTCCTCTCCGCAGAGGAGAATGCTGCCAAGGTATCGTGCCCTTGCCGCAAGCAAAGAGAATCTAACTGTCTCTCCTTCTCTCTCTCTCTGTCCGTCTGTCCTTTTCTGTCTCTTCTGCACTCGCACTTCTCCTTTTGCACGATCACGTTGCCTGCTACACCTTTTCCTGCCCACCCTCCCCTCTCCACCACTTTCCACCCGTATCACAGCTGGAGGACGAGCTGGTGGCTCTACAAAAGAAGCTGAAGGGCACTGAGGATGAGCTGGACAAATACTCCGAGTCCCTTAAAGATGCACAGGAAAAGTTGGAACTGGCTGACAAAAAGGCCACAGATGTAAGTTACCCCCATCCTTTTCACCACCACCCCAGTACAGAAACCACACACTCCTTCTGCACAGGACAGCCAGGACTCCTGCTAAGTAGCGCTCCAAAGCTTTGCTGAGGGCAGGGTCCAGGCACCTCCTGGGCAGGGAGGTGGGAAACAGCGCTGCCTCCTTGCATGAGGTTTGTACACTATCAGAGACATTTGATTGGGTTTCTGCTCACTCAACACACATGCTGTTCATGTGTAATTGCTGCTCTAGATGTGAAAGTAAAGAAAGGGTTGATTGTCCATGCAGGTGACGGGGAAAATGGCTCAGGCTGGAACAATGCTATCTTGATAGTGAGGCAGAATCGGAGAGTTAATAGCAAGTAGATCCAGGAGAGGCAGATCCAGAAGAGCAAGGGCTGCTAGTTCTGTCTTCAAGAGAGCTGTTTCTAAGCATGCATGCGTTAGAACTGTTGCTACATACTAGTTTGGCTCGCTCACTGGTCCCTGAGATAAAAGATCCTCTCCTAGGGTTTTTTTCCTGGAAATCACTGGAACTGTTCCACTTGTCAAAGAAAAGTTCAGTCTCATGTGAGAGAAAATTGTCCGGAAGATGATACTTGCTAGGTTTGCAGGTCAGAGAACAGGGATCCTGGGAGCAATCTGGGAGATATATATAGCTCAGCACTTTATATGGTAATAATGGAAGAGCCTGTGCCTCTCCCAGGCCCTCATCCCACCCACCTGTCTGCCCCTGACATGCACTTAATGTATTGCATGCATGGAACCATGCAAGTTTACTGTCTTTGCAGTTAAGGTCCAGCTCTCTATGGCTGCTGCTGTACAATTCTGAGTAAATCTCAGGTCTGAATTACAGGATTAGGTGAAACCACAGTATTTCCAAAGCAATGACCATCCTTTTCCTATAACTCAGCTTTAAAAGTTAACCTCAAAGCCATAATAAAAAGAGGAGTTCCCACAGATGAAGCAAGCAAAGTATTGCAGGGTGAGGAAGGATACTTTTAGAAGGGGAGATGTTACAAAAACCAACTTTGCATGAAAGACAACATGCTTTTATCTTATTTTACTTCTAAAATGAACAAAGGATAAAAAAGGTTTAACTTCAGTATGGCAATTAAATTGTACAGCTTTGAAAGAGAACTCAAGAACTTAACAAACATAAGCGTGCATAGGAACGGGAGAGGGGTTCTGTGTATAATGTGGATCAGATGTCTGTCGTCTTCTGTGTATGGCTGCATAGATGAGAGGCAGCTTCCTAGCAGGACGTTTATTTAACTTGTTCAAAGGAACCACATATAGATCCAGGGGAGATATTCCTTATAAGGAAAAGTATGCAGACTATTTGGAAATAGCTCGCCTAGGATGAAGGCAAGAGAAATGCTACTAGATTCCCCTTTTGAAATGAAAGATCTTCCTAAACAATTCCAATGCCATTTTCGTTTGCTGGAAAACAGCATTTGGAAGCTAGTTGAGGGCAATTTTATTTGCAGTCATCCCTCAGGCGGAGGGTAGGCAAGCGTCTGGCTTGTTTTCGTCAAGGTAAATGCTGTATTTAATGGTACGCATGGAATATGTCTGTCATTTTAAGGATGTATTTCTTTTTTGGCGATGCGGAGTATCTTTGGGGCATTGCAGTTGATCCAGTATTTACCGTACTAGTTTGGATAGTTCCAAGCCTTAGGAAAAAGACACGGGCCGGGGAGGGAGTGCCGGCTCCCTGGGGTGGACTCGCCTCGTACAGGGGCATGAGGAAACCTCACCTCGCCGGTATTGCTCACCTCGCAAAAGCTGGGCGCATCCCCTGAGGCCCGGAGCCACCTCACCTGGGAGGGGGCAGCCGCAGCTCCCTCTCCCCTCCCCGTGTCTCAGGAGCTAGGCTAGGTGCAGCAGCTGGCGGCGGCAGGTTGACTCGGTGTCATTTTATTACGCTCATCCCGGGGCGGTTTAGGGGGTGAAGGCGGGTCCTGGCCCCGGTCCCCACCCCGGCGCCGGGACGGCCCGAAGGGAGCCCGCGCGCGCTGCGCCGCCAGGGGGCGCTGCCGCCCCAGCGCGCCCACCTGGCGACGGCCGCCGCCCTCCCGGCCCGGCCCCGCCGCAGAGCCCTCTCCCGGCTGGGGCCGGCCTCTCCTCGGGGCTTGCTCCGTGCCCGCCTCGGCGGTGCGCCGCGCCGCGCCGCTCTCAGCTCGGTGTCGGCAGCCCCGCCCCGGTGCGCGGTGCGTTGCGGCGCGGGGGGACTTCCGGGGCTGGGGCGGGCGGAGGGAGGCGGCGCAGGCCGGGCGAGACGCGGGTATGGCGGCGATGAGCTCGCTGGAGGCCGTGCGGAGGAAGATCCGGAGCCTGCAGGAGCAGGCGGACGCCGCCGAGGAGCGGGCGGGCCGGCTGCAGCGGGAGGTGGACCAGGAGCGGGCCCTACGGGAGGAGGTAGGGCCGCCCGCCCGCTCGGTTCGGTTCGGCTCGGCCTGGCCCGGCCCGGCCCGGCCCGGCCCGGCTCGGGGGCCGCGGCCCGGTGGGAGCGGGCGGTGGCGCCGGGTGTGAGTCCCGGGACACAGCTGATCCTCACCGCTCCTCGGCCGGCGGGTCGGCGGCTGCTTCCTTCGCCGCCGTCTCCGACAAAATGGTTACCTGCCGGCCGCTGCGGCGCCCCCTCCCCGCGCTGCGGGCGGAGGCCGCTGTTCCCCGCGGGCAGGCCTGGGGCCGCAGGTGGAGAGTGGGTCACTGCGATTTTCGGGCTGGAGTGCTGTACAGTCCGGCTCAGTAACCTAAGTGGTGCGTGGGGCAGATGAAGCTGCGCTGCGTAAGTAGACCCCACTAGGTCTGCTGGCCAACAGCAAAATGCTGAGCTGGAATGAACTTAGGTGAGATGTTTGAGATTGGGTGCTTTGTATTAGGTTCTGAGCAAGCTTTTATAATTTTTTTTTTTCCCAAGTGCCAGCTGTCTGTTTTCCCATCCCAATGAGTTCAACTGTGGGAGGTCAGCATGCCAACTGTTAAGATGTTGTGTACTTGGGACTGAACCCGAGATGGCCACATCCGAGTACTTGCCTACAGTACCTGAAAACACCACAACAATGTGATCATATGGACCCTGTCACTATACATCTGTAGTATGTTTAGCTTGTCAAAACCCCTAGCTAAGATGGGAAGGGAACAGTAGGCACGGTTTTAGGCCAAGACAAAATCAGGTGTGAGCAGCACAGACTCACGTAGCAGAGAGATGTAGTTTTGGGTGGCAGTTACAGTAAAAAACTGATAGGGCTGCTGTTTGCCTTGCCACTGACCTTGGGGAATTCTAGCAGCTGTAACTTAATGTTTCCTGCTATAAAATGTACAATGTCCTTTGAAAACGGGCAGTTTTAATGTCTTCAGTGGTCATGTAAAAGTGACGCAAAAGAACAAATTTCTTATTCATGTAGTTTATTACAATGGAAAAAATGGTGATTATTGGATTTCCTTAAATATGGGGCTTTCTGCACATTCTGGGCAGCAAGTTCAAAGGAAGAGCCTTCTGATTACTTCCCAAGGTGCAAAATATGGCTCCTTACACTTGTGTGACTACTGCATTCTTGCAGATCACTTCACATATCCTTTTTTTTTGGTGAGGGATCATGTCACAGTCATTAACTTGTTTCATAAGGGTTTCTGTCTTTAAAAAATCCTGTACTCGTTTTCTAAGTTTTGTGGAGTTAAGCACACCAGTTTTCCTACTTTCAGTAAATATATTGCTCTAAACAACATATTAAGGGACTCCCATTAAAATGGGAAGTTTTGTTGTTAGCTTTTGTGTCAGAAGGAGTAGCACTGGAGGAGTGATTATAGCTTGCTGGTTAAGTCTTTCCATTAGAGCTCAGCCACATTGCTATAAGGCTTAGGATCCTAAAGGTTAATGTTTGTCTCTTCCCTGGAGTTGGTTTATGTGGATAATGTGGAATTCTGCAGAATACATTTACATGGTATTTAAGTTTTTGTTTGGAGGGGTCAGTGCTGGTGTGAATAAAGGCAGAAAACTGAGCTCACGGGCACATGTAGACCTGTGCCTCTTCTATAATGCTAGCTATGTATGGATCTTTTTTATTGTTGCAGCTGTATTTCTGCATGCTTGAGGAGGGAGTCTTTCAGAACATTGCAGCAAACAAGCTGAGGTGTGAATCTGACCCTTCCCTTAGTGTAACGCCTTACGTATATAGCATGTGACCATCTAGGGTAGTTTTGTGGTTTTTTTTTTCTTCCTGTGCAAGGTACAGATACGCAAACAATGAAAAAGCTAAAGCTGTGGCCAAAACGTATCACAGGTTACAGCTTTAACAATCTGTTAAACCAGATTGTTAAAAGTTTCAAGACTGTGACTAGCAGCCATTGCCTTAAAAAAGAATCTTTTCTGTTTTGAGTGCATGCATCTCAAGGGACTGTTGGTAATCACATTTTCAGAATGCATTTTTCTTCCTTCTTCTGGAAAACAGAATCTCTCTTGCAACAGTAATAATTAACACCCAATGGTAACTTATCCATGTCATTGCTCATTGTAAAAATATGTGGTGTATAAGTGCTATGGCAAAAACGCAGAAGGTTATGTTTGTCTGTTAGCTGTGGGAGTGCCCCTTAATGTCACTGGGGTTTTTTCCTTCCTTACCATATAAGGAGAGAAGTCCTGCTCCGCAGAAGAATAACTTGGGCCATATATGGCTGGTTGGTAAACCCTTATTGAGTTACTGGAGCAGGAAGTAAAAACTTGAACTTTAGTCACCCTGTGTTTTCTAAGCATATTGTATGCTCTTATCATGATGAGGAGTCTTGACATGATAATAATTAACTTGTAACATTACAAATTTCCCAAGGGTAACATTTATGAAAGGTTGTTTTCTTTCTCAAATCAGAATGTTCAACTTCTTACTGTTTAAAGCCAGAAGTCTGAAAATACAGGTTTGGAGTACTACTGCTTGATTACATAGCTAAGGATTTTATATTTGGGTTAATCTAGATCTCTAAGGATGAAGTCTTTTCTACTCCTGGTTCCTGTTCACTGCCAATACTCATTAATGTTCAAATATATATTTGCTTCCCTGTTTATGTGTTACTTCCGATCATTCTAGTGGGGCAACATTACTATTATGTCAAACATTACTATTATGTCAAAGGTTGTTTTACTTGTCTGGTGTAACTTATTCTTACTTGTGTTATGTACAACAAAATTTTAGCTGTGACCAACTGTATCTAGCTGCTTCTGGGTAGTAAAAGCAACAAATAACAGTTCCTTAAATTTTTAATTAAAGAAAAAGTACCAAACTGATACTTCTGGTATCTACTTTTGATAAAGGGTTGTTTTTTTCCCCTCCCAACTAGACATCATAGGAAATTCAGATGTGTGCTTCCTCATATATAGCAAGATCGTTTTCAGTACTAATTAAGAATAACTGTTATTCTTGGAAGTAATTAACTTTTTAGAATAATGACCTTTTTGTATATATTTTGCACTTAATCCTTTTGAAAGAAATCAAGTTTAATAATGAGATTACTATGAGAAGGCTATTATAGAACTTACCCTGCAACTTAAGCAAGTGTAGGTTTGAGAATGTCAGAAGTAAAAGCTTGTAATGATAAGAGGCAGATGAGTTGCAAGTGTTATACAGAAGATTAAGTGAACAGGTAATGCAAGAGAGGCAAATCTGGGGGAAGTTTGAGGATGGCAGTATGGGGAAAAAAACAGATGTTTTAAGCGATTGTTGCCTGTACCAGGGCCCTTCCGAGATGTAGCCTCTGCTGGTGCCTTCTTTTTCAGCTCTTGCATAGCTTGCCTGTAAGCAAAACTTGTGGGTACTCGGGCATTTCTTAAATGTTCTCATGCTCTCTCTGTGTCGGCTGTCTCATTGCAAATGCTGATCTAGGTGTATTTTTGCATGTTTAAGCTGAACCCTTCTTATGGAACTCAAGGAATATTGGGACAATTCTTATCAAAATATGGCAAAAGGTCATAAATAAAGGATTTGGGATAACGTAGAAGAATTGGGTAATTAGTTTGTGTTGATTTGATAAAAAGGAGGGGGGAACTATAATTGGTTAACATCTGCAAATACAATTACAGAAAATATTTGGGGAACGATGCATAATTCTTCCAGTGCAGTTCTTTCTAGTACAAATTGTACAGTCCTTAATGTGCTTCATTTAAAGGAAGCATTAATTAAAGGAAGCTTTTTCCTCCGTTAAGCCGTAACTTCACAATTTAATGAGGGCATGTACATCTCTGTAATACGGGCTTTTTAGTGGATGAAGTCAGAAATTACTGAAGTGCTGTTAAACGGCACTAGCAGGTACGTGGGATAATCTTTTACAAGAGGTGATGTGTGCCTTACTATGAATTAATTTCTGTTCTTCCTGTGCTTAGGCTGAGAGCGAAGTAGCTTCTCTGAACAGACGCATCCAGCTGGTTGAGGAAGAGTTGGATCGGGCTCAGGAGCGCTTGGCTACTGCCCTGCAAAAGCTGGAGGAGGCCGAGAAGGCTGCAGATGAGAGTGAAAGGTGGGCGGGGCCACTCTTGAATGGATTGTTACCCTTATGACAAAGATGATAATTGCCAGGGTGTGGATTAGGGAAATAAATTAAACCACTCCTATATCTCTGAACGTGTGTAATCCACTATTCCTTTGCCTACATGGACTTCAGTTACAGCTTGTCTGTAGGGATGTCCAAAATGTGTAGGCTTGAATTATTTTTCGTGTCTCAGTTGTAAAGATAAGATTTAAGTGGGGTAGGGCTTTTGATGTATCATGCCACATCCTGGGAAAACTGCATGGCCCAGCCCAGACTTCTCTATTTGGGTGACAACTTTTTGAGGGTGATGTGTACTCTTGTGCTATCGGGTGATTCTTGATTTCATTGTGAGTACAAAATCTCACCTGGAGAACAGCGAAGTGCTGAAAGAGGATTTGGTTCTCCTGTTGGCGAGATTGGTACATGAAAGTAAGCAAAGGAGAGAGAGCATGATAATTCCTTCAGGTTTAGGCTGGGATTTCCAGAAGTACTTAATGTAAGTTAGGAACTCAAGATTTGTGGCTTTGGAAGATCTTCTCTTTTACTTCTACAAATTGTATTTTCTATCTGTGATAGTACCTTTTATTGGGAAAGAATCCTACCTATTCTGCATATCTATTTCTACCTCACTAACGATGCAGCCTGTTGAAAAGAAAAGCGCCTGAGACTCACAGTGCGTTGTGAAATAGTTAAGAGAACTTCGGTCGAACATGCATGGAAGGGGCAATACACAATGTTTCCTGTTACACAGGAGTTAAATTTTGTTTATGCAGAGCACAGAGAGCTTCAGTGCTCTAGGGCTCTGACATGGCAAAACTCACAGGAATCTGTTTCGCCTGTAAACATAATGCCTGTCAGTCCTGCAGGGGTTGTAACATGCTGTTTCACAATGAACGTAAAAGCACAGATGTCTTTAGTCATCTTATTAGGTCTTTAGAAGCAAGACCCTTTATTTACCTTTCTATAAGATCAGTTTTCCGTCAATTTAAAATGAAAAAGAATAGTACAGCTGAACAGTGGTAAGAGGTAAAGAAATTAAATTTTCTTTGTTCCTAAGACATACTTCTTTCCTTTGATCTTCTGAAGTGTGAATGCACAGGACTAGATCTATACGAAGAGTCAAGTATCTGACGTGCTTCGTTCACCTTAATACACCTGTCTGAAAGTCGCACTCCAGTAGTAGTAGAGCTGGAGATACACTGGCAAGCCCTGAATCTTGCATTTCCTGTTTTTCATGTCTTTCAGAGGAATGAAGGTCATTGAAAATAGAGCCCAGAAGGATGAGGAGAAGATGGAAATCCAAGAGATCCAGCTTAAAGAAGCTAAGCACATTGCTGAAGAGGCTGACCGCAAGTATGAAGAGGTCAGTTCTTGAGTGCAGGTCATCTGTTTCTAAAGCCCTTTAGACTGTGCCTGTAATTCTTTTTTTTTTTTTTTTTCCCTTTGCCTTTTAAGTTCAAAAGATCACAAACACCACTCTTTGCAGCTGTGGAAGGAAAAATGGGCACCCAGATACCTCAGGGGATAAGGTAGCAGGAGATCTGTGCTCAGATCTTTGCACAAAAATGATTGAGAGTATTCCCTGGTCTCTTAGGAAGAAAAATATTTTTAAGTTGCCTTTTGGTGAATGAAGGAGAGGTCTTGAAAAATGTCAGATAACAAAGACTCAAATGAATAGTGAAGATGTCGCATAATCAAAACTCACCTGTTGACCAAAAAACGGAGAGGCCCAACTCCCTGCTTTTGTAGGTTCTAGAAACAGGTGACGTGTGCTGCAGCAACATAATATCTCTGATTGTCATTTGCCTTTTCTTGTAGGTGGCTCGTAAGCTTGTGATCATTGAGAGTGACCTGGAGCGGGCTGAGGAACGCGCTGAACTATCAGAAAGGTAAGCATTGAATTTACCCCAAGATGTGTGCGAGGTGCTACAAGACAACTGTAACAGCATGAAACATTGGCAGTACACTCTGTGTTCAGCTCAAAGCTATGTTTTGCTCATTTACTCTAATGGTTGAAATAAATGGTCAACGCCAAAGTAAATGTGTTCATATGTGTGTGCGCGTGTGTTTTGTCACTGCATGCTGTACCTGCACACTGATTTTGTGAATGGCTTTTGTGCATTTCATGTGTTCACTAACAGCCAAGTCCGACAGCTGGAAGAACAGTTAAGAATAATGGATCAAACCTTGAAAGCATTAATGGCTGCAGAGGATAAGGTACTGATACTAATAAACAGTTTTTAGGTTTAACTGCAACCCAAGTCTTTCAGCTTCCATAGCCGGTTAGCTCACCCAGTAGTAACAAATAAGTCCTCACTATGCTCTTTACTCTCTTTGCATCTTGCTTTGGTGGTTTTCTTTGGTCTCTTTTTTGTTTATTTATTCATTTTTACCTTTAAAACTGATCTCTTGTGCAGCCAAAAAGAAGCTGAACTGTCTCATGTGTAAAGGCTATGTAAATACTTCTGTGTAAGCCAAGGGCTGTAGATAATTTTTGTCTGGTCATCGTCTTAATGTACACTTGAAACGGAATTTGGCATCGGAAAGAGTTGCTTTCAATCTGTGATGGATTCAGCTGCTTTTGAGGCCATTCTTTTGCTCTGTAATTGTTTTCATTTTTCTCTATCTTTTCCCCCTATTTTCTCCTGTTTCTTTTGCTTGACTGAATCTTCCATCCGCCCCTTTCCTGCCTTCCTTCCGAAATAACAGCAAATGTGCTGAGCTTGAAGAGGAGTTGAAAACTGTGACCAACAACCTGAAGTCGCTGGAGGCTCAGGCTGAGAAGGTAGGCTAGAGACTTATGTGAGAATGTGTCCCTTAACGTTGTCACCTGGATTGGCCTGTGGGGTTTTCTTTTTATGCTGATCACTTCGCAGCATTTCAGCAAGGCCATTGTCAGTAGAAGCATTGGGACTTACTATTCAATTCATATTTGGCTCTTATCGGAACCTAGCAATCCTTCCTGTTCCAAATAGGTCAGTATTATTTGACCACATGTTCTGTTAAGTAGTCTGACAGGATTAAGTATTTATAGAATGTCCCTCAAAATGGCACTTGTGTGCTAACATTAAATTTCTCCAAATGCCACTCCTCTTTAAATCTGGAGTACTAATTTCTACTCAAAAGTTCCCACCGTATAGCACTGGAATATAACTCAAGGGAAGTTTGGTTCTTGTAATAAACTGTGTACTACCACAGTCTGGTGAGTGGAATTAATTTAGTTTTACCCATATTAATTTCTTGTATACAGTTGATCTATTAGAAGAGAGTCTTGAATGTGGTATTTTTTTGTAAATTTAGAATACCTGGTCTAATATCAGTGATCCTCTTTCTAATTACAGTACTCGCAGAAAGAAGACAAATATGAAGAGGAGATTAAAGTCCTGACTGACAAACTGAAGGAGGTAAAATTAGAGTTATTCTTTACAACAGATGTTCCAATGCAACTTTGATGCTTTTAATATAAACACTACTTTGATGCTCTAAGGATGAATATGTCATTTTGGAGACAGTTTATTGTTAAATGTCTCTCCTAAAAATTAGTATCGCCTTATTATTTGCCTCCTCTGATTGTACTTTTTTCCTCATTTGAATTGTTGCTCCTCTGTTTGTAAGTACGATGTGTGTGTTTCCTAAAGTAGTCTGTATTTGTCTCAACTTCAGGCTGAGACCCGTGCTGAATTTGCTGAGAGGTCAGTAACCAAGCTGGAGAAGAGCATTGATGACCTAGAAGGTATGGGGTTTTGTTTTTTTCACTTACTGTAGAAATACAGATCTTTTATTTTCCTGTTGTTGTTGTTTTTTTTTTCAGTACCCAATTCTACTCACCTGACTTGTCCTGCTTATGGGTCTGCCTAAAGAGTAAAATAGGCAAAATGTTTTCTGATTGAAATGTATTGATAACTTAAATGCTACAGGTGAACAGTTTTTTGCTCTTGCCTGTTCCTTTTTCTCTCATGTTCTCAAGACTCCTTTCATTTTTTTGCTTTATACTCTTCTACTTGGAGGTATATAAATGTATAGGGTAAATGATTAGATGATAAGTATTATTATTATCTTACTAAAAAGCTGATGAGGAGCTGTGTCATGTTTGTAATAATTAGGAATGTAGCAAGCTAACCTAATTTATTACTGCGATAAGTGTGGGTCAGGGCAGGCATTTTGTGACATAGACCAGTTGCTGTTTTTCAGTAAAGCTAATGGATTGTATACATAATCAGAAGGACAGCTTATTTAACTTCAGAGAGTTTGTGTTAAGGTTTTGATAAATCTTTCAGAACTGCAGTAGAATTAGTAGAATGTGCTTTCTCCCTCCGGAGAAAATAATTCAGTAGTGCTTTGTAATTAAAAGTTATATGGAGTTTACTATTTAGATGCATTACACTAAGTCTAGGATTTTAAAAAGCTTGATTGCTTGGCATGGCTGGCTGACTTCTGCATAAAGGGTATCAAATATGTAGGTAGCTGCTGAAAATTTATGATCACTGACTCAGGAAGGAAGCAGAGAAGAAAGATAAATGCTTAGAAGGAACAAAAATTGCTGTAATAAACTGAGTTTATGACATCACGCAAACCAGAGTGGTTTTAAAAAAAAAATGGTAGAAAATAAATGCTAGCATCCTTCTTGAGCCCCATTTTTTGATCTTTTCTCCCTAGCTCCTATGTGCCCTCCTAATGTGCATTAAAACAAAAATCCAGGGCAGCGAAACATGGATTTTGCTTCCCTTGTACACTTTCTTTCCTTTGTTTTCTCTATATCACAGGTTGCTCCACTGGCAGTGCAGTTAATGAACTTGTCACACAAAACTATTCACTGTTGATTTTTTTTTTTTTTTAATTTTTCTCTAATTTTGTAATTTTTGTTTTGTTTTGTTTGTTGCAACACCTCTTTCTGTGCACTCTTCCCCTTTCCTACGGCTTCTGGATGGTATCCTATGCCACCACCTTCACCTTCTATCCCGTGATCACGCTCCATTTCCTTGCATACCTCTGCCTTCCCTTGGGGCAATGTTAGATGAGCTATATGCTCAGAAACTGAAGTACAAAGCCATCAGTGAAGAGCTGGACCACGCTCTCAACGATATGACTTCCATGTAAATGTCTTCCCAGCTTCTGCCTGCACCTGCTTCCCTGCCCTCATTAATTGCGCAGTTTCCAGCCTTGTGAAATTATACTCCCTCTGTAGCGGGAGACGCATTCCTTTAGCGAGACTAGGTGTACAAAATACCATGAACAATTTCTTTACCGTGGCAGAGTGTGGGTGAGTGTTGTGCCTAGCCTGGTAAATACTCATGGTGATTTTGTAAGCTGCATAATAAGCTCGTGTTTACTCTTTCATTCTGTATCTGCAATCCACAATGTCTTGTGGTTGCCCTTTGTTTGTAGCTCTGCGTTTATCCTTTCAGTTCACCTCTGTTCAAGCATTGTCTACAAAGCCCATCATGTTCAGTTTACCAAAGAAAGTTGCCTCGGTATGTGCTGCATTCAGCAGCAGATACGTATTCTTCTGCTGTCACAGTTTTTCTCTGCCAAAGTTCCTCCAAAAGTTTCAAAGAAATTTAGATTCAGCTGTATTCTCTACCAATGACAGTGGAAAGTGTTTATCTAAATTTCCTTAACTGCTCTGAAAATTTCAGCTGTTATCACTAAATTACAAGTGTGGAAATTGATTTAAAATACTTTGTCGTTTAAACCCATAAAAGTGACAATTGAATTGTAGGTTGCTTTTGCATATTTTGTGGAGGGTAGTACTAATTTAATTTGCATGTACCAAAAATGTGGTAATATCAACTTTAGTCATAAGGAGAAAAATACAGAGTATTAGGTGGCAGGAAAGCAGGAGAGTGATTTTGTAAGGTGTCACTAGTCCATGCAGTGTTTGATACAAACTGACTCTTCTTCCATCAATTGAAAACTCTGAACAGAGGTCAGCTGTGCTAAATCCACCTTCCCATGCTCATACCTTTCACTTGCATGAACCCTGTACAGTTGACATGGGAAAGAGGAAGAGCTGTGGCTCTTGAATGCTTATGAGGTGTGATGTTTAGTCCCAGCATTTCTTTTTGGAAGTTAGCATGCTTTCAGCAAGGCGTAAGCTTTGCTCAGAGCTTGAAATATATTTTGCATGCACCCATATTTTAAATGTTTTTTCTTTGCTTTTTTTCATCCCTGTGTCTGTTCATTACTTCCCTCCCTCTTTCTCCCAACTTTTTAGTAGGGGTCTAATGTTGTCTGCTTTGTATGCTTTGCTTTTTTTTTTTTTTTTTTTTTTTAAATTCCCTCTACCCCCCCCAACATATGCTTTTGCTCAGTGGATTTCTTTTCTCCTCCTCTGTGTACAGAGATTACAGTATTTCTTCAATTTGGGATATTTCTAAATGGAAAACAGACTTTAAAATGTACTCTACTGGTACATGGGGATGTTACTGTAGCATTCCAGTCCCAGCATGGTGTGGTGTTTCTCCAGTAATCATCTTGGCATGCTGGGCTCTGCTGTGCTGTTGCTGCTTTTTTGGAAGTCTTCACTGCACCTTTTTTATTTCCTACCTTATCTCACCTTTTGTTTTCATGCAGATAATTTTCTTTGCTTCACTTCTCCAAAGACATCTTCATCGGGTTGGATAAAACACCTTTCCAAGCTCTGGATGTTTCATGGGTTCATTGTCCTGTCTTCTAGCTTAGTTGACTCTATTCCTCTAGCACCTGTCTCAGAATATGCTCTGTTTGTGCTCTGCTGTACAGAAACTCTACATCTCTCAGTGTAAAATAAACATCCCAGCTGTATCCCTTTTGCTATTCCCTTGCCTTTTATTTATTTAAATAACTATTTCAGTTATTAATAAAAATTGTGGGGTTTTTGCCATTAGGAATTTAAATTTTTTTGGTGTTTCCATTTTTTTTCTGCAAATACTTTTGCCTGAATGTTGACTATGCAAAGCCAGTGATAGCAGTCTATGGAATGAGAATACTACTTTTGGTATTCGGAGGTCAGAACTGACCAGTTATGATCTTAGTCTTTCTCAAAATCTCATGCAGATAAAATGACAAATAGATGTAATGGGAATCTTTTCAGTTGTTATTGTTACACCAAAACTTGCAAGGACATTACTTCCATGGGGTCATTTGGTTGTGGGAGCATGGCTGAGAGACCAGTTAAGTCCTTGATACCAGATTTTTCACTTTAAAGTCTGAAATTTTCTCCTAGTTTGAGCTGAAGACTTCCTGTCTTTATATAAATGTGTGTTCGTTAACTTAAATATTTGAGACAGATTTAAAGGCGCAATATCAAAAACTTTAAATTCTTTTTTTCATGCAAAAATAGTCCTTTAAATGTCTTGCAAAAAACTTTTTACCCTCTTTCATACCTTGATTACTCAGCAAAGATGTTGCTTGCTAATTTTTTATTTCTTTTTTTTTTTTTTTTTTTACAATATACTTCTCTCGAAGGAGATAGGATGATAGGATTGGATTGAAGGAGAGATGATAGGATTGGAAATTCAGCAGGGACATTTCAGTAGCTTTCCACTCTCGTGCTTAGCTCAGATTTGTGAGTTTGAATTGCAGACTCATGAGAAATGTTTCAGAACTGGAGTAGGAAAACTCTCATCATTATACTAATAATGAAATTATTCTGCTGCAAAGTGGAACGTAGATTTCAGGTTTGAAAGCCTAAACATTGGCTTTCAGCTGATTTGATTGTGCCTAATTAAGGATGAAGCATTAAATACTGACATCTTGCTTTTTTGTACTGTTATTTGCAACTAGAGAGTTTATTGCATTATTTTACCTTCATTTTCTTCACAATGAAAGAAGTTATTTTCCAGTTCACATTAAAGTGAATCAGTTTAAACTGGACTGATGTCTGATTATGCCTGTCACTGTATATATTGCTAAAGTTCCTAAGTCACCTCAGCTAAATAAACTCATCATAGAGTAGCCGAGTTTTACTTTTTAGCTTGTAGATAATGTAAATGTGGCTTTCTTATTCAATTTCAAGATTATTCAGCAGTGCAGTCTAGGCTAGATTTCCTCCCCTCCCCAAAACCTGTTTTTCAAATAAGGCTTGCAAGTGGATGCATCGTCTTCCCTGCTGCCATCCTCAGATAACTTCGTCTCATCTTAGTTTTTTTATCCCATGACACATGTCCTAATGTTACTGGCTATGGGGAGAAGCCCAAGTACAGGATATGTATCAGCATCACAGGTAGTCCAGATAGTAAAGTTCAATAACTTACTACTCATCAATTGAGATACAGTAAGTAGGTTTATACACTGTGTGTATTGCAACTGAAAAGTAAAATGTTTAGTGTGAAGGTTAACCAAATATAATGGGATGAGCATTTGTAAAATGATTGAAGCTAACGTGATTAACTTTACAAATGCAAGAGTTATGGGGAACGTGGTCAGCTGTCACTTGTCAGCTGAGCCAGAGTAACTTACACTACAGCAACTCCAACTCCTTAATCTATTGTGTGTTTTGGTTTATTGTGTCAGCAATGTTGTTTTTCCCCTCGATTCCTTGCAATACTGTTGTTTCTTAAGAGAAGTAAAAAAAGCAAATCCAGCGTAGGAACCTGGTACTTTTTAACATGGTAATTTTGAACATCAGTATTTAAATCTTCCCTTTTCCTTCAAACACACATAATCAGCTCTCTGCACTGTAAGGTGATGAATTGCTGGAGAGAGTAGTGGAAATGGGCAATGCAATGCAGATACCCAGGTAGTTGCGTACAGAATTCCTAGCGGGCCCTGCTGCACTGATCTTGACTGTTTCTCACTGCAGCGTATTTCAGCACTCTTGTCACCGTTGGACCTGACCTGTACGTTATGTTGTACATCTTACAAGGTCTGACCATGTGTAGATGTGTAGCTAGTCATGTACATGAGGCGTGCAAGGCTGGCTCTGATGTCAATCATTTGCCTGGGCTCTCTGCTGTGCTGGGGCTGAGCTTGAACTCCCGGCTGGGCCTAAGGTGGCCCTACAGAGCCAGCCCTTGGCTCTACCTCTGTGGTAAATCGCAACCTAGACAGACTGCCTGTGGGTAATCAAGGGCTGACTGTACACTGGGTAAATGCTTTCCATGCTTTACCTAGGGATTTTAGTCTCATTTTGGATGTTGAGAAATACTGTAAATCTCTGCCTCAATTAGAGAGGAGTTTTCTGTGGTGAAGGTAAGCATCAAGTTCTTAGTTCAAATTATGTTGTCATGTTTGAATAACAACTAAATACACTTTGTCAAACAAAGTGAAATTTTAGTCACTCTGAGGTTTTGATGTTTTTTCCATGTATATATGAAATTATCCTGGAAGAGAAACAAGACCCAGTTGTTACCGGTCCAGGATCAGTTCTGAAATGTGCCTTGGTTTTACTGAGCTGGCTGTTGGAGTTTGGGCTGGGGAGGAAGCTGTAAGGAGTTGCTGCTCACCGCACAAGTGTGTCCTACAGACCAGCTCACTGCACAGCTTTGCCATTGCTGTGTCCAGAGCCTGCAGGGGAGGAGGATTTCTGTGGAAGCTGTTAGGAAGCTTGTGGAAAAGATTCAGAAACATTTATTCCTGTAGGAGAATAGTCTGGTATCAAGAGGGCAGGAGTACAGTTTGAATCTAGACTATTGAGAAGAATATGGACAATTTGAGAAAACAAGACAGTCAAAAACCATCACAGAACGTTCTTTCACTCTGCAGAACAACTCTCACTAAATGCACTGTCACAACATAGCTGTGGCTGCTCTCTTTGACCATGAATGTGAACTGTTCTCTCTGTTTGCTGTATTTGAGCAACACAGGTTTTCATGCTTCCATTTCATTTTCACTGAATGTTTGGGTTTGTTTTCTTCTGAAGTACAACTGAACAATTTAAAGGTTATCAAAGTGTGTTGATACCAGTAATAGAAGTATGTTTCCCTACCAAAAATACCATTTCAGCTGTTAGATTCCCCAGGAAAGGAATACAGGCTGAGTCAGACCTAGTGGTAGTTGGCTACCAGCATCTCTCCTGCTGTTACTTACCCTGGTTGTGATGCAATTACTTTCCCTCCACTGACAGATGAGGTTCCACCACATCTTAAATAGTTCAGAAAGAAAAATGGCACGCATAAAACGAATCTTCCACACATTGTACATAAAGATTAAAGCAGGACTTGGTTCTTCTAGGAATATAGCTGCAGTTCTTCCATTTCTATTCCCACTTACCTGTCTCATAGCTGTTCCCCACAACAGGAGTCTTAGCCAGTTCTTCATAAGTTATAATAGCTGTTCCTTGGAGTAGCTATTTAATTACTAGAGTTCTAGAAACAAAGGTAAAATGTTTCTCTGTATGTTACTGAACTGTCTGTGGTGTGACGAGTTTCTTTATTAACTCTTACCTAACTGTTTTCTCTGTCTAATCTGTCTTCATTCTGCCTCTTTTTTCCCTTCTAACCTGCTTGCTGCCTGTACAGACCAACTCTACCAGCAACTTGAGCAAAACAGTCGCCTAACTAATGAACTAAAGCTGGCATTGAATGAGGATTAAACTTTAGTCTGACTATATTGTTAACTTGTTTAAAAACTGCTTCTTCCAAATTTCCTTAAGAATTAATCAGTAAATGTAGAAATAAGCAAGAAACCTAGAAATTGATTTTTTTCAGGCTGTTGATTTTGTGGTAAATTAATGGATGAAATTCTCAGTTTCTGTTGGAAAAATATGAAAATGCTTCTTCTGGATGAGGCTTTTCATTATCTGTATGCACAGCTACTTTGGAGGAGCAGTAAGCTCTTTGGCTATGCATAGCTCCTTTCCTCTTCAGTAAACAGCTACAGCATTTAGCTAACAGTATCCAAAAAGTAACAGCCTGCCTTGTAGAGAGACACTCAGTTTACCTGACATCATGAATTGGCCCTGAGATTTTTACTAGAATGTGGACGAGAGAAAAATGTTCACCAGGATTCATATTTCTGTATTTCAAAGCCAACATAGAGGATACTTACAGCTGTTTTGTTATCTGGAGACTTTAATGCATTAATTTTGCATTGCTATGAATTGGGCTTGTGTTTGACTTTAAAAAAAATCTAAAAAAAAAAAAAAGAGCTATGACTGGGAGCTCCATCTGAAAATACCTGGTCAGTTTAAAGGTATGCTTGCATTAGTATGAAGTTACTATTACTGGAGTCTGGTAGGATGCAGCTCTAGAACATTGTGCTCATTTATTGTATCAAATAAGTGTGTTAAATGACTGTCCTATAAAAGTGTGCATGCAACATAAAGCTACTAACTTTGATTTTATTTATTTTCTAGAAGAAATAAATTTCTTAAAGGTCACGTCACTGACGAAGAGATTGGTTGTAATTTTTTTGTTCTTTGCAAGTTCTGAATTACATGAAACTTAAAGTATGGATCTGCAAAGAACTTAAATTATTTTCTTTATTGCCCTACTTTAAAAAAAAAAAAAGCCATTCACCATCCCACATTTCTGTAAGCAAAGAGCTTCCAGAACATGCAAGAATTGCATCTCTGTTGGCAGTGCATTTTCTTAACAAATGCAGCTGTAAAGAGTTCTAAACTTGTATTACTTGCCTTTTGTTTTATTAATTTGAAATTCTCCCTAGTTGTGCTGTCTGGGGACATCGGTATTTATGAGCATGCACATTTCTTAACTTTCTAAACCCTCCAATAGAAATGATGATTGCATGCCTTCATGTTCTGAGAATCAGTGCCTGCAAAGTACTGCTATTCATGTTTTAATTTTCTAATCCCACAACAGAGAAAGTGGCGCATGCCAAAGAAGAAAACCTTAGTATGCATCAGATGCTGGATCAAACTTTACTGGAGTTAAACAACATGTGAAAACCTTCTTAGCAGCAACCACATTATTTGTTTTATTATTTTTACACCTGCTTGCCATGAAACCCCATAAACATGTCTTTATTTTAGTTTCACCACATTCACAAGAACATCTGCTAAATTATCAGGCAGGGGTCAGGGAAACACCAAAATGGGCAAGCCATATGCGGGTTAACCTATATTACATTATGGTTTAAATGTGCCATTTCCCAACACAAATGTTACCTACACTTTGTAGAGAGTTCAGCAATTCAGTATGCTTAGTCTTTTGAAGAATCCTGGCTGTGGCAGAAAGTGTCCCACCTCAAGTGCCAACTACAATTTTTAACAAGAAGAATGATTCATGTTCAAGAGAGATCAGGTGGAAATGGTGCTATTTTGAACAAAAGGTTCTACTGAAGTCTTTTGTTTGACATCAAACAAGTCAGGAGTTGTCCAGCACAGTAATTTATTTTTATCAGAATTTTATTGATCTGTGAGGATTTGGAGTTTCTGTGCCTTCTAATTCAATAAAACGAAGGTATGTAAGCAACAGAGAAAAGTGAAGGCTTCTGGAGGTTTTAAATTGTGTTCTTGCAACTCAATACAGAAGTGTAGGTCAGCATTTCACCTTGAGTATTCATTCGATTGTATTTTTCATGTTGAAATGAAAGATTCAATAAATTCAGGAGAAAACATAAATTTGGAAGAGATTGTTTTAAAATGTATTTTATTTGTGTGGATTTTGGGGAGGGGGAGGAATTTATAAACCGATATTCGCCTCACTTTTTTTCACACTTTCTTTGAGCAGTTTTAAAAGTATACCTGTATGTAAACATTGTATAATGATATGGAATAAAATGCACATTTTAGGACATTTTTTAAATTTTGCTCTCCTGTGATTTGTTTTTCATCACATCAGCTTTCTGTGTATCGCTGTGTTAAATATGCACGTGTGCAGTGTCTCTCATTGGGATACACCGTTAGCACATTGGCTTTCAGTCTCTTCTGTTCTGTTAGGCTAATGTATAAAAATGCAGTGAAATGCAGTGGTTTGGACTGATGTGGATCCGCAGCTGCTAAGAGCGGCCCTTTGATGGCCATATTGCAGGAACCTGCCCCCATCACTTGAGTGTATTCCCAGATGGGTGCAGAATGCAACTATCCCCTAATGGATGATAGAGTTTTCCAAAATTATTCATTGTTGATCAAAACTCTTCAGTAAGATCATTGCAGAGCTCCCATAGACTTCTGTAGGAAATGAGCCCTAAAGGCCATGCTCTTGGAAACACTACCATGTATTTGTATATCTTACCTGTTAATATGTGTTAATTTACTTCGATGCAGTGATAAACCTTCCAAAATGATGTGTGACATTCATGAGAGATCCTTTCACCCAGATTTTCACTGTTGGTTGCTAATTTCTACATGTGTAGGTATCTTTATTTGAATTGCGAGGTCTGTCAATGAGCAACTTCAGAACTTCAAAAATAATGCTTATTCCTTCTTTTTCTATAGTATATTGCTGAAAGTTGATGCTGTCCATTCTTCTAGCAGCAAGGAGCTCAGTAGGAGACAGGTATAGATAACCTTCCAGATCATCAAAGAATCTCCATTAGTCAACCCTTAGGAAGCAACTGAAAACAAGTGATTTTCTCAGCAGCTGGTGTAGTGGTGAAAGGGTAAAGTAACACATAATATTTCAAGTTAAATGGGAGTCGGAGAGGAAAGATGTACTGGTGTGAGTCTCTGGCTTTTTTTGATTGTGTTATAAAGGGGAGAACTTAGTAACAGTACAAGCTTTTGCATGATTCGTTGGCTGCTGCCAAGTCATCCTGAGTGGAAAGAATGAGATCCCTGGCTTCGTGTTTCCCTCTAAGTGTTTTTGGGAAGCAAAATATATGTTACAAGGCTCCTGCAGTGCCTTAAGCTTGTACTGGAGGCCGACAGTCTGAAGCTCCAAATAACAATTGTGCAGAGGTAAATTATTCTAATCTCTTTCTCCTTCCTTAGCACAAAGATGAAATGTCAGGTAATTGGGCTCCAAGAGTTCAAGCCTCCATGCGCACATGGCTTTGAGTGGTGCTGCTGGAGTCAGTAGGGCTGCTTCCAGTAGGAAGTGCAGTGCTGGGTGGTAGTTTGTAGGGTAGGGCCCAAGGCCACCCAGTGGGAGGCTATGCTGGGAGCCGAACAGAGGAATTCCTGGCATTTGGCCATGAGTCTTACACAGCTGAGTGTGCTGCCTGCTCCACTGGCGTGCTTTTATGGTCCCATGGTCTGTGCTTGAGTCCTAAACAATGTGTCTGAGTGAGGTCAGACCCTTTGTTTGCTGCTTAAAATTGCTGGCTTTCCGGGAGACCACAAACTGCTTTGTGGTTTGGGGAATCTGAATTCACCTCTTACTGTGTCTAAGGGTAAGGAGGAGGCTGTGGTTTTAATGTCTCTTAATGAGATCACGTCACCATTAATAGGGCAAGCATGTGCAAGCAAGGAGATAAGAATTAATCTGAAAAAAACGTGTTTCTAGAATAGACTTCCCCGAAGTGCACTGTTGCAGATGAATCCATAAAGCTTCATAATAGGTAAATAAAAGCTTTCCAATTCCAAAGAGTGCTGAAGGGAGCAGCGAACATAATGGCGAATCGCACCAAATGGCTTTTTTTGCTGACTAGCACAGACACATAAATAGGCATATGGATGTATTTGCTGGAGCAGGAAAACCTATTTCTACCGTATATCATAAGCCACTACCCATTATGGATTCTTTGCATGCAGTGCCTAATCAGACAAAGCTCAGTGAAGCTAGAAAGCATTAGCTTGTAAAGAGAAATAAATTGGGCTCTGATTTAAACCCATTCCAAACAAATGGGAATTTCTCCCTCTTGCAGCTACCTTGTCCTAAACGTTAACTCTAAAAATTTGTTAAATTGCAGAATCCTGCATCATTCAGCATTCCTCAAGATGTGTGTCTTGGTTTGGAGAGCTACTCACCCTTTTCTTCAATGCAAAAACACATCTGGCAGTTTGAAATGTACCATTATTGTGCAGCCATGCTATGTAATTGGCTGGTGGTTTTGTGAGTTGTCCTCTCTCAATGAAATGAGGAGTTCTGAGAGCACCAGAACTGGCAAAACCTCCCTTCTTGTAGATTCATGTGCCGTGGTTGGTTGTAAACTTGCAATGAATTTTTTTTCCAGTATTGAGACATTTGTGTTGTCTCTTCCTCCCTCATGGGATTTTTCTGGTGTCTAATAATGCAAGGCATGCTGCAGGGTGTGCCTTTCCCTCCATCAGGATGCTCATAGGCATGCTCTATCTTAATGGTTCCTTATGTTCACAAAACTTGCAGAAACATAATTTTCCTTTTAGAGTTCGATGTGGTCAAAACTAGTCAATCACTCCAAGAGTTGTTGAATGGGATGAGAGGCCCCAGAGATAAGCATGACATATAAGTCCCTTTTCTTTAAGAAACAAGGCTAAAGCAGTAGCCTGCACCTATAGAGCTCTGCCTCTCAGAGCTCTAGCACCTGAGTGAGAAATCTGAATCTGTAAGGTATTATGCATATTAACCAATTTCTGCTGTCATTGATGCTCCTCAAAATCTGGGTTAAGTTGGCAAACTTCACTGTACTGTTACTATTGTAGGAATATCTG
This sequence comes from Calonectris borealis, assembly GCF_964195595.1. Classification (NCBI taxonomy): domain Eukaryota; kingdom Metazoa; phylum Chordata; class Aves; order Procellariiformes; family Procellariidae; genus Calonectris; species Calonectris borealis. Next base: position 19,867,945 of record NC_134322.1, read on the forward strand.
TTACATTGGGCTGTCTTATGACTGCTGTAATATCTGTTAGTGGCAGCAAAAGAAGAAAGTAATTAGCCAACTAAAACATTTAAAAACAAGGAGTAGGGGAAATACATTTTACATGGCACAGCACTTGGCAAAATACAGTATTTTTTTCTCACATGTTCATTTTGTTTTTTTTTTCTTTAATTTCTGAGTTTTTAATAATAAAACAGGAGCATCAGTGAAAGATTAAGTGGGAATTGCAGCAAAAAGGTCAAAGCAGTAGAGAAAATAGGGATAATGCTTTTTATCTTCATGGAGTTTTTTTGAAAATGCACACAGGAATAGTTCCTTTTAATAGAGGAAAGCTGTGTGACTTACTTTCTTCAGTGTGTGTTGTATTCTTTCCAAGGTGTGGAAAATCTGTACAAGTTTGCATAATCTTCCTGGCTTCAGTTGCGAACCTATCTAGTTTTCTGTAAGTCATAGTCTTGCCAATTTGTAAGCTGTTGCTGAGAATTGCATAAATGCAGGATACCCCTCACAATGACAGCAGCTTAGGGAGCAATCTAGAAATGCCAGTTAGTTAATTTATATGAGAGCAGAAACAATGGGAAACAGAAGCAGATAGAAGTCTTACAGGCACGTGAAAAACTATTCCTTCCCATTTATTTCTTGACTTATAATGCACTGAAATGAAAGGACATTACGTAGTATTTTGGATGTGAATATTATGGCCTTTAAGGGCACCTCAGCACTGGTTTCTTCCTGTCTCTTTGCTGGTTTGAGGAATGGCTGGATAAAGATGAAACAGCATCTTTTTCATTAAAAAAAATAGAACTAACACGAAAAAAAAAGTCCTGCAGACCTAGCTGCAACTGACAGTACCACATGTCATAACATACTGGCATGCATGATTGTGGGAACATTTCTCTCATTTGTGTACAGCCAGCATATATGGATCATGGGTATAAAGGGATGAAATATGCTTGGCGCCAAGATCCTGCAAAGTATTTTGAATGCCTTTTATTCCAAGGCCTGACCATTATCTGCTTCTCGGGATTATTCCTTTCATCGATGTTGTTTTCATTTCTTGCTCTGAGATTCAAACAAATGTCAAGGAAGTATCCGTGTGATCTCAGCCAAAGCTCATGGCAAACAGTGTTTCTTTGGATAAAACCTGCAATGGCCTAACACCTAGTGATAGTTGTCCATGCCACTGAGGAAGATGATACAGGTCTGGTGTCTCTACAGTAGAATTTGTGAAAGAATAATCAGGAAGGTGAAACTGCAAAGCTCTGGTAAGTTGTTTTAACTTGCTTAGGACACATTCGTGTTGATACTAACATGGAGATCTGTGTGAGTTTCCAGTTTAAAAATAGAGCATTTCTTTGCAAGTCCACCAATACTTTGCATGTTTCTCTTGACAAGAATACTACTTGGAGAAATAGCCTAGGAAAATGCTTCAAAATCTTTCCTGGATTATGGTTTTCTGTAGCCAGCAAGGAGGAGCCTGCCATACTTCTTTCCCCTTAATCTGGATTGCTGTACTATTTCCTTATTTGTTTATTGTATACATGTAGACTATAAAATAGGCAGAAGGGATGATGTAATTTGTGCAGGCTGTCCGGAAAAAAAAATGTATCTAGAAGATGAACTAGGCGAGAAAGCTGCTAAAAGGGAAAGATAAGATAGAATTGCGTAGAGGGGCTAAAGGCCAGTCAGGAGGGTATAGACAGCATGAAGGTGATCTACAGAAGAATGAATCCTCCCCCTCTAAATGCTACCATGTAGTTATGCCTTGTCCTGCTCCTGTAGCCTCCACTTGTGTTCCTGCAGCCACCGCATTCCTCTGCCACAGAGGAGGGTGGCTGGCAAAGTCCAGGTAGTGGAAAAATTTTTGTCACCCCTCATCGGGGTTTAAAGTACAATATGTGGGAGCTTTTCCCGTAAAAATCAATAAAAATCCTTTCTCTCAGTGGTTCTCACCACACTGGCAGAATCTGGGTTAAATTTATCTATGCTAGGACTTTATTATCAGTTACCTTAACCAGGAAATTATGACACTTAAAAAAAAAAAGACAAAACCACCATTTTTGCTGCTTTTCAGCAGTTAGCAAACATGTAGCAAATGTGTGTGTGCTTTTATTACATTCACATGCAGCCATGTCTGAGTGCAAGGCATTTCCTGGAGATTAACATCTGGGAGGGAAGGATTATGGATACAAGAGGCAGCCCAAGGGACCCAAACTGGTTGTTAATCCATGGGAGGTGCTCTGTGCTGAGACTTACTGTTGTAAATTGAAATAAAAAGCACACGGACTTGTATGTCTCTGTCTGTGGAGGGGAAGCAGAGATTATTGCCGTTTTGAGCAATTAAGTTATTGATTCCTCCCTCTGCTTCCCCATCAGTGTGTGTGCTGCTAGCATTAGGAACACTACAGCTAGCAAAAGAACTGATAGGAAGGGTTTACTTTGGATCCATTATTTTTGTGAATCACTTGCTATTAACAGTTTGGATTTAATTAAGGAAAATCAATAGAATCCAAGTTTAAATTGAGTGCAGATTGTATAGGGGTTTGTGTCATTTTAGCTAAGTTGTTTTAAAGAAGGTCATTTTACCAAACCACACAAGTGCATATACAACTTTGGCCATACACGTATATAGAGTATATACAGCTAAGGCTGCCTGTTTGACTAAGCCATAGTCAAACAGCTCCATTAGAGCAAAGTCTCAGTGTTGTAGAATCGAGCTTTATAGAGTCATTGCACAATGAGAAGTTGTCTCTTGCGTCAAAGCTGCTGGGTTTTTAGCTACTGTGACATTTGGTATGAAGGTTTAAAAAACAAACGGCTGTCCCCAGTGAGGATTGCAATGCTATATTTCAGTTTCTAAAGAAAGAGACTGATGTTCAAAGGCGCTGAGCAGTTCTTTTTGATCTGAGTAGGACACCTGCATACTGTATTAAAGGTGGGAGATTGCATTAAAACCAGAAAGCTCTGAAATCTGTTTTCCCAGTTCCTTTTTTCCCCGTGTCTGTTTTGCCTTTGAAGCAATAATGAAGAAATTACTCTCTCTACTGCAGTGTGAACAGCAAAACTAAGTGTGTCACTTTGTTTCCAGTTATAGATACATTTGTCAGACGGCTTGGGGGTTTCTCTTAGTTTCTATTTTATTTTCCTGTTTCAGAATTTACAAGAACACCAGCTGTCCATATAAGAAATGCTTTTTGCTCACACTTGTTGTTTAAGTTTGACGGCACCAAGTCGAGTAGGAACTTGTTAGCTTTCATTACACCACTTGGAAAAAATGTCATCATCCATTAAGTAGAGCACAGTTTTCCCTCCAGCATCAATACACCTTGAGCTTGATTCTCTTCTGATGCATGCATCAATATCTTGCTTACCTTCGCACTACAATATTGTTTTTATTGGAGATGAAGGGATGAAAAGAATCCAAGCCGAGTGGCAGAGATTAAGATGAGTATGCAGGTAGTAAAACTGTTCTACTGAGTAATGTTAATCACACTAAAGTATAACTGTAAGTAAAGTGTGAGTATGTGTACCTGACATACGCTGCTATACTCCAGAAAATATATAGAATCATAGAATAGTTTGGGTTGGAAGGGACCTTTAAAGGTCATCTAGTCCAACCCCCCTGGCGTGGGCAGGGACATCTTCAACCAGATCAGGTTGCTCAGAGCTCCGTCCAACCTGACCTTGAATGTTTCCAGGGATGGGGCATCTACCAACTCTCTGGGCAATCTGGGCCAGTGTTTCACCACCCTCATTGTAAAAAATTTCTTCCGTATAACTAGTCTAAATCTACCCTCTTTTAGTTTAAAACCATTCCCCTTGTCCTGTCGCAACAGGCCCTACTAAAAAGTCTGTCCCCATCTTTCTTATAAGCCCCCTTTAAGTACTGACAGGCCCTGCAATGAGGTCTCCCCGAAGCCTTCTCTTCTCCAGGCTGAACAACCCCAGCTCTCTCAGCCTTTCTTCACAGGAGAGGCGTTCCACCCCCCTGACCATTTTCGTGGCCTCCTCTGGACCCGCTCCAACAGGTCCATGTCTGTCCTGTGCTGAGGGCTCCAGAGCTGGACGCAGCACTGCAGGGGGGTCTCACCAGGGCAGAGCAGAGGGGCAGAATCCCCTCCCTCGACCTGCTGGCCACGCTGCTGGTGATGCAGCCCAGGATACCGTTGGCCTTCTGGGCTGCGAGCGCGCATTGTCGGCTCATGTCCAGCTTTTCGTCCACCAGTACCCCCAAGTCCTTCTCGGCAGGGCTGCTCTCAATCCCTTCCTCCCCCAGCCTGTCTTGATACTGGGGGTTGCCCCGACCCAGGTGCAGGACCCTGCACTTGGCCTTGTTGAACCTCGTGAGGTTCACACGGGCCCACGTCTTGAGCTTGTCCAGGTCCCTCTGGATGGCGTCCCGTCCCTCAGGCGTGTCAGCCACACCACTCAGCTTGGTGTCATCTGCAAACTTGCTGAGGGTGCACTTGATCCCACTGTCATTGATGAAGATATTAAACAGTACCAGTCCCAGTACGCACCCCTGACCATATATAGCATCTAAAACATGGAAATGGTTTTGGTTTGGTTGAAGGCCAAAGAAATAAATTATAGTGTTTCCAACTCAAGCAGTTGATGGGTTATTCCAAGTGGCAGGAGGGACAAACTGGCCCACACTTAGTGCTTACTGCAGAAGTCAGTCATCCCAGGCAGTTGTCTTCCCTTAGTAGTGAAGTTTTTCAAATTGTCTTAGTTGTTTCCCATAGCTCTGCATGCAAAGGTACAAAATAAATACCTGCTTTAGTTTTTGCAATGATCCTATTGCAGCACAGATCTGTGTAAATGCCACTAACTTGATTTACTCTTATTTTACATGTATGGAAAGGGGCTAGAGTAAAATCCCTTCTTAGTGATCTGTGTAGCATTTAGTAATTGTGCACTTACACATCTTTAGAGAGGCTCTTTTGAAACATGCCTCAACTTGGGAACAATAATACGAAGCAAAGGAATGGTGTTTGTAGTATGCATGGACTCGCTCCCATAAGAATACGCAAGCCCAGTGCCAAATGCCTCCACCCAAATATCCGAGATGTTACTAATTTGATAAGAGGCCTTTTCCTGTTTTTTACTAGCCTGTGCAGTTTCTCAAGCTATCTGTGCTCAGTTCTCACGAAGAGCATTTTTAGTGGCACAGAACATGTCTGCAGAGCGAAATGAAGGTGTAATTGCAGCACAGGTAGGTGAAACCTCACTAGAACGGATAGTCAGAGCAGTGAATGTGTGGAAAATGGGCTGGCAACCAGCATGCACATATAGCTGGATGAGTATTTGGTGTGAACTGCAGAAAAGCATTTGCTTGTGACAGTTATCAGTAAAAACACATGCTGGAGCTCCAAATAACGTTGAATGGTTTGGCAAAATTGCTAGAAGGATAGATACTGAGAAGGATCTAGGGTTTTCTATCTAGAAGAACAGATAAAGACAGTAAATGCAAATCAGGACTGTATTCTTCACACAGCGATTGAAGATTCACATACAAACTCTGGAAACACATTTTTTCTCCTGCTGCTGTATCTGTCAAAGCAAACGTGTCTGTTTTTCTTCCTGACTTGCAGACACCTGCGGTGGAGGTGGCACTGGCCCCTGGCACTTCAAGATGACTGAATGCAGTTGCCTGGTCTGCTTCTCTCTTGAGTAAGTCAGCCAGTGTCAGGCAGTCAGAGTTCTCACTGCCAGATTTCTTGACGCATAGTTGTCTGGGACTTGTTTGTTTAGTTGAGATTTATACTTCGGGGAGAAAGGGTGAAAAGCGAGGTAGTTATCACCCAATTCTGAGGAGCTCTTCCTAGAGCAAGCCAGAAAGCTTTCCTGAGTGCCCGTACTTCACAATTGTATCTTTGGGCATATGAGCTTCAGAATGATACCTTATGGTTAATATGTTTAATCTTTTAGGTGTTTTACACCTTCCGTGATTTGTTACTTTGTTTTGAAGTAACATACTTCAGTCTGAAAAGATATACTTGGAAAAGTCAAGGACACTGATGCTGTCTGGTACCTATTGCATTGTGTGAGTAGTGGTTATGCAAGCCATCGCTTTCCCTGGTATATTGTACCTCTGCCCACTGAGTGGGGAGAAAAGCTGGAGAGGGTAAAAAGGTTATACACGGCAACTGAATTCTAATGATGATAGTGAAGCCATTCTCAGTCCTCTCTGTGCTCAGCTTTCTACCAGAAGAGATTGTTGCCTGGAGAATAACTTCAGGAAAAACAGGAAATAATTCTGTATGTTTTCTTTTTTTTTTTTTTCTTTTTTCTTTTTTTCTTTTTTTTTTTTTTTGGTGGGGGTGGTGGTTTTCTTTTTTTACACTGATGTATTTCACAAATGTTCGTTACTTACTTTCAGCTGGTGACAATTGTATTTTTCTCTGAGTCCCAAGAGGTTTAAAGTAGGCCCTGAATTAAGAGTATGAGGAAATCACCACTGAGAAACTAGAGTTTCAAAACTAATGTTTTTGCAAAGAAGAAAAAGAAATGTGTGTGCCCTTTAGCTGGTCTGTAACCACTGCATGGTCTTTTCAGCATTCCTTTCCATGACCTGCAAAATATTTCCCAAACTCCCATCCTGTTGTTTCTAGGAACTGTGTCAGACTGCATGCAACTTGTAAAACTAAGGCAGTAACAATGTAGCACAATAAACCTCTTTCATATTCTATTTTATTGAAAGTAAACAATCCCCAGCTGACACGTCCTGAGTACACAGGAACATGGAGTAAATTAAGGAGACTTATGTTTCTTTTATGGTGTGTGTGTTGGGGGCAGGGGGAAATTATAAAGTTGCCAACCTGTGGTGCTGCACAAGTCTCCAGGTATGAGCTGCTGCTTGGAGGGCAGGGCCAGCCCTGCTGGGCTCCTAGTTGAGCTTGAGGACCACCACTGCTGCCCTATCTGGTAACTTGTGATGGGGACATGGAAATGGTATGACTGTGCTGCTGGTGTGACCACAACAGGATCAGTATTCCTGACCAGTGTAGAAAAAAAAGTACATCATGTTTAACTAGAATCCTCAAGAAGTTAAGATTAACAAATATCTGAATCATAGTTCAAGTAATCTCACAGTCTAAAGACCCACTGTTTTTAATGCTACTTTTTCTCCTGGTCCAGACAGCTTTCATGTTTAGAGATTTGTTCCTAAAACAAATGTTTCTCAGCTAAGTTGTTGGAGAATTCACCCACCTGTGACCTTAGTTTAGGGGAAAAAAAAAAAAACTCAGAGAAGATTTTAATCTTAAAATAAAGCTGTGAGTATGCACCTATTTATGTACCGTTTGGGGAAGGGATGCCTGGTTTTTGGCTGGGTCTAATTGTCCTGGCATAGAATGTTATTGGTGCGCATTGGTAGGGTTAGCACTGTTACTGAGATACATATACTGTAATTATGCAGGTGTTACCTTATTTGATAAGCAAATAATAATAGTACGAGAACTGCTATACTGACCAAGACCAAGCAAAAAATGTACGTGGGTGAGGAATCTGTAATAACAACTCAGTTCAGTAAGACTGTGACAACCAAGAAAGATCCCACTGCAGTGGAACCACCCCTTTTGCTAACTACTGGTTAAACTGATAAGGTTTCTTACTGCCATCTACTGTAGGAATGCTTCAAGCCAGAGGGGAATAAAAATTCTGTCTCTTAGTTCTCAAATAAATTGAATTGCATCTGAAAAGAGAGAGAGAAAGCAGAGCTTGATTTCTCTCTACATCTAATATTCCCTTTATTTGTCTTCTTTTCAAATTCAGAAAGAATTCGAGTTTTTTTAAAATCTTTCCTATACTGAGAGTAGCAACATCAGGTGTGATCAAGGGAATCATTGTCCCTTTACTCTTTGCATTTTCCATCAACATCAGTTCCCCCTATATCTACGTATACAAACATAGATAATGTTTTTTAATTGCTGCTTTCCTATTTTTCTTCATTTTATCTAGCACAAATGTAAATTACAATCCTTTTTGACAATTCTAGCTTTTGTCTGTTAATTATTTTCCATTAGATTCAACATTTTTAGATCCAGAAGTCTTTAAAAAAGTTACAATCTTTAATTATTGGAATCCAGTTGGAATAATTGGAATCCATTGGGTTAATGGAGCATTTCATTGTTTCACAATAAATCTGAACAAAGAAAATAAAGGCGTTTTCTTACACTGCTACTTCCTAAACTTTTAAAAGCCCCTTCCTACAAACTCAACCTGCAAGCTTCAGCTTGGGTCTGTGACAGTTGTAAATGGTATTTAATAGGATGAAAGAGTAGAGCTGCGCTCATGATTTCAGAACTGACCAGCCCTTTATCAAGTGAATACTAATAGGCATCACTTGTTTCCTATCATTCAAACCTTAGATGTTGTTTGTTAAAAACACTACCCATTTTTTCAATTTCAATGGAAATGTTGAATTTAGGGGCACATCACTGTAGAATTTTGCCAGATCGGTGAGCTAGAAAAGCAAATGAGATCATCATAGCAAAAATACGGAGATCAAAGTCCAAAGTACAAGCAGGAGCAGCCATAATAACATCTGTTAAACGTTGCTGAGACATCAGGATCCACAAAAGCACTTGCAGAAATGGAGGAGGACTGACAGAAGTGATGAAGTTGTTTTTGAAATGCCTCTAGATTTTTTTTTTTTAAAGAGTCATGTTTCAGGAAATACTGATGAAGCCTCACGATTTCCAGATACCTGATGTTTCCACATACTGCTGACCACCAGCAGCACAATGAGCACCTTTTGATGGTGGCCTACACCACTGCAGAACAGTATAAAAGCTACTGCCCACCTTGTTGTTGTTCCCCAGCTGACACAGTAAGAGTATTATGAAAAAGCCAGTGAACGCAGTAGTGTACAACTACAAAAGCAAGATGACTGGGAAGATATATAAGCACTTTGTTTTAAGGTCTCGTGTTGTTGAGCCCTTGGTGTTTGTCTTGCTCAAAGGCTAGAAAGCCTTAAAGGATTCTTCATGGTGAGACTCTAAAGCTGGCCCGCATTGAGGTGAGTGAGCACAGCCCTGCTTTGCTGAGAGACCCATTGTGTCGCGCCATTCTTTATCATCCGAATAAGGCATCTCTCTTCACACAGGCTTTTCAAATCTGGTAAGTACAACTTGGCAAGGAGGCAGAGCAGAGGAAAAGTCAGCTGGTTTAGTGCTAAACCATGTGGAATTTTTCCACCATGCCAGAGGGGTCTCCAGATGGACTTTTCTGGCTGTGTTACATAAGGAAGATGGATTACAGCTGAGAGAGTGTGCCTATACTTCTAAGTGGCTGATGACGAGGATAGAAGAAAAACGTTGGATTTTTTTGTTAAATTTAGAATTGGATTAGCCTAGTGCTTGCTGTCCTCATTTTCTATTGCTATCAGTGGGAGTAGAAAATTCTCAAAACCTTATAAGCCTTATATCTCGACTCAAAGTTAACAAAAACAGCAGCTTAGAGGAAAATACAACAGATAACAGCAGGCCATGTTGTGCTACTGGATTTAACACAAAGCTCTTCATTAAGGCAATCAGAGAAAAATGGCAAGATCCATTTCTGGCTTAGGCCCATTCAAAAGTGTGATGCTAAAGAGTGTTCCTACTGAGCAGGTTAGTGTAAGAATGCAAAGAATCCTGCTGCAAAATGCTTCCAGAGGCAGTTTAACCCAGGGAAAATGAGTTACGAGAAAGTAAATACAGCATCTTGTACCAGTTGGGTATGAAGTTGTACCGTGATAAGCAACAGAGTTTTATTGAGAAAATACTAATGAGAAATAAATGCCTGCAGTGAAAAGTGTAGCATCTGGTCTGCATTTGACTTCATGCCTGAAAGCTATTTGGCCTGACTTCATGCCAAATCCTGCAGTTTTTGAGATCATTGGACATGAAGGAGATTGAACTCCCTAGGTTAGCATCTCAAAATTTTCTCCTAGCAGAGCGTATACGGAATTCTAAAAGGACAGACTTCCCACTTTTGCTTACAAGTACATCTCATTTTTTTGCATTTTTTTAAGCTGTTGTATTCTCTGTCAACATGTATAATAACATTTATGGAGTCGCCATTATTAAAGGTTGTTAGCTGTTGTTCAAGAATCCTTCAACATGTATACATTGGGTTTTAAGTCATCGTCTAAATACCCCAGAAAATCTCCAAGAAAGGGGCAGACCCCTGCACAATCCATCAACTGGACACTGTGGGCTTTCTGCACAAGGAGCTTTCTGCATTGCTAAGGAATGATACCTCCTGGTCAATCTATTTGTGATTTGCAGGGTTTAAGGTCCTTACAACAGTCCAGGCTAAGGCATTCCCTTGAGAGGACTGACTTTGAACAGTTAAAAAGAAAGGCTACTATGAACATTTCTCAACTGTTCAGAGCCATTGCATTCTCCATGGTATGCCAAGGTTCTGCTGCTTTTGGTATTGCCTCTAGAATATTCTACTCATCTTGGACCATGGTGTGTTTAGTTCATATAAACTAGTCCATCCCTGCTCTCCCGTCTTGCACTTGGACTATTGGACTAGGTAGTCTGAAATCCAAAAGAAGAGCAGTAATAGTGCTAAAAAAAGACTGAAATGAACTGTTAATGAGCGCTTTTTTTTAACCTTCTTTGGACCTAACATCATCTGCTCTAGCATCATTGCAATTAGTAATTTCACAGCAATGACATATAGGAAGGTGATGACTGAGTATCTTCATATTAACGAAGATACTTTGATGCTCCAGTTAGACATGTGGACTAACAATTCCACTGACAGCATTGAGTGGCTCTGGATTTGCCTTTGCGCTAGGCACGTACAATCTCTTTAATTGTCATAAAAGGCTGATGTGAGGATCCCAAGTCTGCAGACTCATCTGCTTGGCAAAGCTCACACGAGTCCTGGTCCCTGTGGTTATTGGACATATCCTTGGATGGTACTTGGATCTAGCTGACATGCTGCCTACCTGTCAATCCGAATCTGCTGATGCACTGAAAATCCTTCTTTCCTTCTACCTCCTTGAGTAATATTATCACTATTTGGTCACACTTCAGTCTCTAGCTCGCTGCTCAGTCAACATTCAAATCATTAAAGAAAGCTATGAAAAGTTTATTGGAAACCAAATATGTGGAAGGTTTTGAGATATAGTTTAAAAGCATCAACTGGAGGACATTGTCATCTCTCCATAGTCTCTGTCTAAAGAGAGCAGCTACATGGAAAAATTATTTCTGTGGGCAAATGCTTGCTTTGCCATCGGCACTGCTCTAGGCTGAAACCTGACTCTAAAACCAGTGTTGGAAAATTCATTGTTTGTAAGTAATTCCTCACTAATCTAGATCAAATATGCTCATCTTGCAGTTAAAAGGTTTTATCTTGGTGTTAGCCTAGCTTGCCCTGCTTTACTTCTGCCTGGCATACGTTTAGCAGCAGGCTTTTTTCATTTGATCCTGCAATCATTTGCTGTGGAGTGCAGAGTTAAGATCAGAAATTATGTCGTGGCTTGAAGTATCCTTCATCTTCTCTCTACCCTTTTCTTACACATCAGTGCAATGAAAGCCTTGGTTAAAACCAGCTTATTCTGTCAGAGCCGCCTTGGTGCCGGCAGGAGTGACAAACCTGCTTCCACCAGGAGAAGGGTGGGCGGTGCTGAGCTCGCTGCGGGGCTGGCGGGCGCGGCAGTTACCGGCAGAGAGGAACCGTGCTCCGAAATCTTTGTTCAAGGATTCTTTCTTTCTAAGGATTTGGGAAGGATTCACAGGGATTTGACTCACGTTGCCAAATACTGCCTGTAGCTGCGTTTGGATACACGGGTGGCTTTTAATAAGCAAACCAGCTCTAAATCGCCTTCGCCAGCCAGACGTGAGGAGCCCCGGGAAAGCGGCTCGACTGCCGGGGCGGGACCCGCCAGGCTGCCCGCCAGGCTCGGAGAGGGGCGCGGGTCACGGCACCGGCAGGCGGCTCGTCAGATCGAGCCCGGCTTTAACCTGCAGTTAATCCGGTCTGCGGAAGAGCGAGCTGCGCTGTCCTCCTCGCCACCGCGCTCCGCTCGCTCTCCGGCAGCGCGGCGGCCGCCCGAGCCCGGCATGCCGGGAGGGCTCCGCCGCCGCCCCTCGGGAGAGGCCCTGCGGGGCGCCGGGAAGCACAGGCCGTGCGGCCTGCCAGGTCCCTGCCGGGGCTTCTCGCCCGAGTGGCTCCGGGGCCGCGCCTGCCTCGCCGGCTCCGGCCCCGCCGCCACCGGGCGCGGAGCCGCGCGACGCCCTGAGACGAGCGGCCGCCCTCGCTCGATTCGCTCGGAGCTCGGCCGAGCGAGCGCTCGGGAGCGGCTGGAGCTGCCTGGCGGGCACTCGGTGAGGCGGTGGCGAGGAGGCGCGGCGCAGCCATGTACGGCCTGGCGCGGGCCCTGCGGCGGGCGGCGGCCCCCGGGCGGGCCGGGCGGCTGCTGGCGCCCCGGCGAGGGGGCGGCGGCGCCGCGGCGCGGCCCTGGGGCTGGGGGCTGGCGCTGGGGCTGGCGCTGGGGGTGAAGGTGCCGACGCCGGCGGGCTGCGAGGCTGACGGCGGGCAGGAGGCGGAGGCGAATCTGCTGCCGCCCCCTCGGGGCTTCGGCGCAGCCATCGAGCGGAGCAGGGACCTGCTGCGGAGGATTAAGGTGCTGGGCGAGCGGGGCTGAAGGGGAGCCGGGGGTCTCGCCCCGCGTCTGGTGCTGTGCGAGCCGGCCGTCACCTCCCTGAGGGGGGAGGTGGGCTTGTATCTCGTCCCCGTGGGCTTCGCCATCGCTGCAAGAGATTTCGGTCGAGCGTGGTGTGGGGGGAACGTTTTCTGGGGGCCCCGCCAGGCCTGCGGTGCGCGCCGGGCTGTGAGGAGCCGCCTCGCGCCTGGAGGAGGAGGGCGAACCCCGCCGAGCTGCCGGAGCTCACCTCGAGCCGCTGGCTCTCCGGTGAGGAGCCGCGCCCGCCCGCCCGCCCCGTCCTGTCCCGCCGCGGGCGCTCACGGCCTCCGCCCCGCCCGGAGCTCCTGCGGGTGCTCCTTGGGTTCCCGCTCAGCCATCGCAAACGAATCGCTGAATGTCACGGCAGCTGTCTTACCGAGTATTTCGTTGTTTTTCTTCCTAATGTGGCGTCAGCGGAGGCTGTCAGCCCCTGGGAAGCTTAGGCCAGGCACAGCGTGATGCGGGTGGCTGGTGGAAGTGTGGTACGGTACGGGGTATCTGAGAACGAGGGAAGGCCTTAAAGGCTGTAGGAAGGAGAGAGAATCAAGGGGATTGTTTAAAAAGCACGTTGTAGTTACTTTGAAAATTTAACTGAAGCGCCTTTGAAATTCTGCTTGCTAATAGATGATGCATTTTGCGTGTTGCATATTAACTCTGCAATGTTTTGTTTCTGTTCAGTTTTTCTTGCATGTCCTGATCGCTTATTTACTTAAGTTATTAAATAAATTATTTAATTTAAATTATTATTGTTGTTAGATACATTTTTCCCAGTTGCTGGATTAAAATGTCTGTTTTTCGAAAGAAGTTTATACCAGTTCAGCCCAACTAGTATTTAACAAAATTTCAACTGTAATGTGACAACAATGTGCAGGTGTATTTGTAGGATTGCTTTTGCATTTTTAGGGTTTGGGATTTTTTTAACTGTAAAGATCTTTCTTAATGTCTTCTGTCCTTTTTTTTGACAGGATGAAGCAGGAATCCCAGGTATACTAGTTGGAGTTTCTGTAGACGGAAAGGAAGTCTGGTCAGAAGGTTAGTATATGGGAGTAGTAGTTGTGCATGCTGTTGGGAAGCAATGAATGTTTTAAAAATGAACAATTCGGATGCACTGATCAGGCTGGGATTTCATCCACTTGATGTCACATGTCCAGACAGTGGCCGGAAACCGGTGCCTAGGGAGTATGAACTGATACTTTCCTTGATAAACTTAAATAATTGCCAGGAATCGATAATTTAATAACTTCCTGAATATGCTAGTATATCTCAACAGTTATGTTTAAGAACCTTTCTTCCATTAATCTGTCAGATTGGACTTTGAATATACTTATACTCTAGGCATGCAGCTATACAGTGGTCTGGTAGAATTGTTTATAGGAGGTAAAGAACTGTTCTCCCCACAGGAACTTCTTAATAGTCAAAGTAATAATGGCACACATTTGGCGACCTGTCTCCCATTTGTGGGCTGAGGTGTAGATATTTACTGAGAAGGTACAGAGATTTAACAGATGTCATCCTTCCAGAAATTGCAAGTGATTTTTCTTGTTATGCAGTTTAGTTTTAGAGTCTGTTAATACTGCTCATATCATGTAGACATTTGATGCTTATTTAAAAAAACTACCAAACTGTGTGTCTGTTTCCAGAAACATTTTCACAATGTTTTTGGGCTTTTTGGACAACTTAAATGGTAGTAGTAAATGTCAACATGTTTCATTAATGTGTTATAGATATGAAAAAAAAAATTTTTGTAAGTAAGATTGCTGCTGACTTTCTTCTGACAGTCTGTTGTTGCATTAACTTTTATAGATTTATAGGTTTTCATTTCTCTTTCATCATGACAGAAGTGAGTTGGAGAGCCTCTGGTACCTTCTGTAACATGGCCTAATAAGAAAATTGTGCTAGAAACTTGAATAACAAACTTTCTCAAATCAGATAGCTTTTTCTGGTCTCAAATTACCTAGCAATGAAAGCAGAAGTTTTTATAAGACTTCCGCAGAATCCCTTCCTTGAAGTGCAGGAAAGTGCCTGAGGGAACTAGTGGCCAGGGTTGTGGTTTATCACCAGGACTGCCAGATCCAGTAGCGAGACAACTACATGTGGGAGCATAAGCCATGGCAGAGCTTTCTGTACCCTGCTGCGTATGGACGTAGAGAACAACACTGCCTTGAGTAAGGCAGCTGGGAGGTGGGTCTAGCACCTTCTCTAGCAGACTCCTGGCTCATTTTGTTGTCCTCCTCCCTTCTTCATAGGGGCAAAAATAGGAACAGGTTTAAGTTGCATGTATTTTGTGACCACGGTTGCTAAACCTGCTTTCTTGCTAAACTGATGGGAGCGATTTGAGATTTGGCAGGTATTTTCACTGAGGGGTACAGCATTTGTGTTCACAAGCACCATGCAAGCACTTGAGTAGCAACTTTAAGTAAAAGAAAGGGTCTTGGGCAACTGACATGTCATCTGTTTTATTTCTTGTATTTTGGCAAGGGTTTTTTTTCTGAGTAGTTCATTATTAGACTGCAGTTTTATATAGACAGACATGCGTTGCTTGCAGGCCTTGCTTGTGCTGAGAACTGCAAAGATGTCATTACTGCATTTCATTGCTTTTTATGCTGCAACATCACTTGCACAGTTTCTTCAAACCTAGCTCAAACTGAGGACTAGTATGGGAGGTTGATAATGCCTTATTAATTCCAGTTCTTGCTATCAGACTTGTGGGTTGGTTACGTAGGAAACACTGGTATGGAGACTGTTAAGCTGTCCCTTAATAGAAGTCATGCTGAGTGATGTTGAAACATAGTGTATAACACCACTGTTTTGTGAAGCTTTACAACTTAGGTTATTGCTATGAGTTTGTGAGTGGTTTCCTTTCTCAATTTCTGTATGGACAAAATAAGATCCTTTACTGTTTCAACCATGAATTCAGAATAATAAAAGGAGTATTTGTGACTGTTGATCAGTTATTTTACAGTCTAGATTTTGGTCTCTTTAGTTTCTCTACATTGAATATTTGACCTCAGGAGTAAATTTTGGCTTAATCTTCAATCTCATTTATCATTAGGTTTGTTTTGTAGTCTTAATCAGTAACTTGGGATGCCATTGGCCAATACAATGGGCTTTGATTAACTGTTCCTACTACATTAAAATTTTATTAACTTAATTGAAGCAGGAGCAGGGATAGCCCAATGCTTCATGCCCCAGTTTAGCTAGAGGAAAAATGTTTTAAAGAGCCAGTAAATCTAATTCATTGCAAATAATTAATTCAGCATGTCTCTATGCAAAATATTTACCACAGTGTTTTTATTTTCTTAAAGGTTTGGGTTATGCTGATGTAGAGAATCGTGTACTATGTAAGCCAGAGACGATCATGCGAATCGCTAGTATTAGCAAGTGTCTTACAATGATGGCTGTTGCTAAATTGTGGGAAGAGGGGAAACTGGATTTAGATGCTCCGGTGCAGAAATACGTCCCTGAATTTCCAGAAAAAGTCTATGAGGGTGAAAAGGTATGTAATTGTTTATTGGTAACACTTTTTTTGATTTTTGTTCCTGTCATTGCACAGCCATATGTGTACAGGTGCCTGTATTTGGACCTATTCCTGTAAAACACCAAAAATCATTTAGACAAGTACTGATGTTTGCTGCTCGAAAAAGCAACGCTGGAAATTTGTATCTTCAGTTTTATATCAAGCCTGTAGTGTGCACATATATGTGTATAGATTTTACCTGGGTTTAATACATGATATTTAAAAGGTCTTATGTCTTTGTCTGTTCCTTGTCATGTTGAATTTTACTTTTCTGGTGATTTAGTGTGCATCATATCTTTAATGAAGACAGCTCACATTTAAATATTGTCGTTTCTATCTAGGTCGCTATTACTACAAGACTGTTAGTTTCACACTTGAGTGGGATTCGTCACTATGAAAAAGATATTACAAAAGTAAAGGAAGAAAAGGAAAAGGCAAACAGACCATTTAAACTAATAAAACCCTATCAGGATAAAGAACAAAAAGAAAGAGAAAAAGAAGGGATTGAAAAGACTGATTCTGTCAAACCGAGGAAGGAACATGAAGGTGAGGTAAAAAGCCGAAATTCAAAACCTGGCAGGAGAGACAAGGAATTTGAGCAAGAAGAGTATTATTTGAAGGAAAAATTTGAAAGCGTGATTGAATCACTGAAGATATTTAAAAATGATCCTTTATTCTTTAAACCAGGTGAGTTTCTAGTCATTTAGACTAAAATGTGCTCTTCTGGTGAAATTTTTGTTTCAAATTGTTTTACATGCAGTGAGGCTAGTGAAGTTCGGTAAAGAGTGTTTGTGTGGGTTTGGTTTTTTTCCTGCTCCCCCCCCCCCCTTTTTTTTTTTCTTCTTGTGCCCCATTAAAAGCTCAACGGAGAAGTATTTGGGCTGTTCTGTACAAACCATCTGGTCATGTAATTGTCTTAAAACTGACGTAACTTTTGAAGACTGAACTGATCAGGATTTTATCAGTTCAATTTTAGATAACAGTCTTGTATAGATATCTTTACCAATCTACTGACTTAAAGAATTATATTTATATAGATACCTTTTAATGGTGTATCTGCACCATAATCCAACAGGTTTAAAATGTGATGTAGCCAAGACTTAAAAGGTAATACAGAGTCCCAGGTAATGCAGGGGAGAAGAGAAAGTGGGACCTCAGGCAGAAATAAGACTTTTCTCCCAGGAGCTCTAAGTAGTGCAGTAAGTGCTATGAAATGTACCAGTTACTGGATTTATAAATGCTAAAGCAGATTATAATTTTGGTAACAAATTTGTATCTACAAAGTATTTTGTAAGCGGATACCAACTTGCTGTATTCATGCTCTGGGCCTTCTAGATATGAACCAAAAGCAAAAAATTTTAGTGAGGCACTAAACCAGGGCTAAAAAATTCTGCAGAGAGACCATAGAATCACAGAATTGTTGAGGTTATTTATTGTTGGAATTATCTAAGTTAATTCTAGAGAGGACTTCGAGGAACTTCAGATGTAAGTTCTAAATGAGCTAGGTTAACAGGCAAATGATACACATTGCTGATAAACAGTAAATAATGTGCATTTAAGGGGAGAGGCGTAGGAAAAGGGAGAAGTTAACCACTTACTTGAAATGGTTCCTAGAACTCTCCAAGATGGTAAGAGATCTCTCTCATCTGTAGGCAGTTTGGCAGTTGCTTGGTATGTAGATGTTTCATAGAAGGCATTTCATTAGCACAAGAATGAGATTTAAAAAAATGAAACATTGTTTTGTAAATAAATTGTATTGTCTTAAATAATATGCATGTTAGTGTTCATATAATCTTTCAGGATATTCTAGAACTAGAAAACTAGAACTAGAAACAGCATGATAAAAGTGATCAAGACCTTTGAAAACCTTGAGCGAGTACTACCCTTGTCTTTCCATCTCTAGGGTATAGACACACAAACAAGTCACAGTAGGTGAGCGTCTTTTACAAAGTAATTTTATGGTTTGCTTCAGCTTTCCAAATCCAGACATCCTTCTTAGAACTGGTATGGTATATCTTGTGGAAAAGATGTTAAATGTCAGTCTTCACATCTCGGCATGAAACGTGGCTGTACATGCAGATCCCTGAAAATTTTTTAGCGCTGTCCTCAGAGCTACGTGCACTTAGCAAGCACCTGTGCTGCTGCAGTACAGAAATTCCTAGGCCCCAGTATCATAACCTTGTGATTCACATCATATTAAAATGGGGGTGGAGGGGGAATCTTTTAATTGATTATTCATTGCTATATGTAGTTTTATTGGCACACGTGATTACTTAAATTTTATCCTTCAGATTCCATTTAACTAACTTTTTTTTTTCCCTTTCTCATTGTGTTTCTTCAAGGTAGTCAGTTCTTGTATTCAACGTATGGCTTTACTCTCTTAAGCGCTGTTGTGGAGAGAGTTTCAGGACAAAAATTTACAGATTATATGCTAAAAATGTTTCGTGATTTGGATATGCTATCAACTGTACTAGATGACAATGAAGCAATGATATATAACAGAGCAAGGTAAACAAGGGTGAAACTTTTTTTCCCCACAACAATTGTTGCTCTTTCTATCTTTATTAAGCCAACTGAGTTAAGAATGTGTGATTTTTTTTTTTCACGCTTTTAGATGAAGCAGCTTATGTTATTTCAAAGTTATTCATGTAACTGATTTTATGTCAGCATTATAGTATTGGTTCTGTAATTAGCATGTAAAATTACAGACTAGGAAATAAGTGTTTCCTGTTATAAGAGTATATATGGGGGGGAGTGGCAGGGGTGACTTTATCGTTTGCATTTATTTTGGGTACAGATAAACAGGTAAGTGTAAGTATAGTAAAATAAAGGAGTAACTAGATTATGTTAGAATATATAGTTACTTTGGCTTGCTTAATATAGTGATTTTTTAAGAGTTCCGTGGAATTGTAATAGTCTCACAGTAACACAAGGTTTTCATAAATTAAATTGTAGTATCAATTTTAACCAGAATTAAAATTCTGTTTAACACAGAACATGCTTGACCAATTGATTTCTTTTTATTAACTTAAAAAACCCCACCAAAATACAAAAAAAAAAAAAAACAAAAAACAAAAAAACCCCAGAGAAATTTAAATAACTGGATAATCCATTGCAATATAGTGGATTAAGGGTAGAGTTTCTTGTCTTTCTCTCCAGTCTTATTTTATTGACCTACCCGTCTGGGCTCTGAAATTGATTTATTGACTTACCTCTTAAATTTTGGTGCAGGAGAAGAATTCTAACTGAATCACAAAAGCAGGTTACGGAAAAAGTCTCATGAAAATGAGACTCAAACTTTTTAAAAGTTTGGCTTCTAAAATGTTCTCAAAGAATGAAAATGGTGATGAACATGTTGAATCCAAGGCTTATAGTACTTACATGTAAGTGTATATTTAAAGTGTGTGTGCATTCATACACACACACAAAGCAGTTTGTAATGTTTCTGGGATAGTTTTACTGCTGTATTCTGAGATGCTTTCTGCTGGTGTTTATTTTGCTTGCAAATTTTCAGAGGTTCTTGTGGCTGTAGATCTGGATGCTAGTGATGTTCTCATAAATTACCAAGCTTGTACAGTCAAGTTCTTTTAAATATATGTGTGTATATTAACCCTTTTATAAACTGAAAGATGGTAGGGATGAAAGAATTGGGACAGGTGCTGTTTTGGGGGTCTTTTTATGGGCTAGTTATTGTTAAGCAAAACTGAGATGCTGATGTGATGGTTTTGCTTCTACAAATAGCTAGCTTGGTGCCTCAAACTAGAACATATTGACATGTTGTGGTATGTTTAGTATTTTGGTTATACTATATTTCACTGACATGAAAATGTTTAAAAACTCATGTTCTAGATCTTTTAGAGGTGTAAGTCAAGCATTTCAGCGTCTTTGTAACAGGTTTTATTGTGATAAAAAAACTGACTATAGGGACACCGAGATAATCAAGTCACTGGCAGAGTTGATGGTAGTCTTGGACCATTCATCTCTCTTGCTTTACTTCAATCTCTGATTTTCAGTATTACGGCTTTCAGAAGTTCCCTAAAAGTTTTCCAATGTAAGTGCAGACTAGATGGGGAATGTATCTCTGTACTGTTTGATAGTAGGCTTGCCCTGCCCCACCCATCCACCCCCTTTTTTTTTTTTGTGGTTCCTTTTCACAACTGGTACATGGACCTCCTGTGGTCTAAAGGCCAAAGCTGAAATTCATCAGATTATATAGTTATTCAACATTCCTTTTCATATGTTGTATAAAATGAATCCAGTCATGATTGGACTGTTTCTTTCAAAAGCATAATTCAGTCTGCATTCCTGTTGGGTTGTTCCTGATAGTTCATTCTGCAGTTCTGGTTGGTAGTTTCTAATTTGTATTTTAATGACAGGTTTTGCAAGACTCTTTCTGCTTCTCACTTTTCTTAGTAGTTCCAGAATATTCAGTTGTTGTAGTATATGGTAACTGTAATGGGGCAATGGGGGGAAATCAATCATAAATGGAAACTGCTGTCTCAGAGCAGTCACCTAAGACTTCAGTGAAATTTCAGTTCAGTGTCTGATAATCATGGGGTAGTTGTAGGATTCCTCTTTCTTAAAACACTTTAAATCTAGTACAGGGGTTTAAGAAGAATCCTGTGCTGGCTGATCTATAGATTTCTGTCACATCTCTCATTTGTATATTGCCTTTACTCTTAGTATGTCCTAAGAGTAAGTAGAAGGATTAATACTTTTATTGAAACTAAGCTTCTAACCTAAGAAGTCACCTTAATTTTTGTTTTCCTGTCTGAATTTCTTGTCGATTTTTCTGCAAGAAATATATTTAAGAAAAATACATTTTTAAAAAATCTAGTGTTTCATGAGAACAAGCTAATACATGCTCAGTTTGCTCTTTTAAGGTAGGGCAGCTTAAAATAGTTGTGCATAGTATCTGAGAATGACAAGTTGAATCTTCTTGAATTCTAGGTGTTATGTTTACAACAAAAAGGGACGGCTGGTAAACGCACCGTATGTGGACAACTCTTACAAGTGGGCTGGTGGTGGCTTTCTGTCATCAGTAGGCGACCTTCTGAAATTTGGAAATGCCTTGTTATACAGTTACCAAGCCGGACAATTTAAAAACACTAATGGCAAATTTCTTCCTGGGTACCTCAAACCAGACACAGTCGCAATGATGTGGACCCCAGTGCCAAAAACGGAAGTATCGTGGGACAGGGATGGTAAATACGCAATGGCTTGGGCTGTAGTAGAGAAAAAACAACAATATGGCTGTTGCAGACAGCAGAGACACTATGCATCTCATACAGGTGGTGCAGTGGGGGCAAGTAGTGTCCTCCTCATTCTTCCTGAAGAGCTGGACTCTGAAGCTATAGATACTGGGCTGGTGGCACCACCTAGGGGAGTAATTGTTAGTATTATCTGTAATATGCAATCAGTTTCACTCAACAGCACTGCCTTAAAGATTGCAAGGGAATTTGATAAAGAAAAATGGGCACAATATATAGATTAAAAAAAGAGATGCGTGTAACTGAACTCACTGTACTGAAACATGAAAAACAAATGGAGAAGGGTGTAACTGGACTCCAAGATCACTAAGAATGCGTGAAGAAAAAGCATAAAAAATTCACTTAATTAACTTCTGCTAGTGGTGCTAAACTTACGTGTAACTGGAATTCATCTCTCAGGGAAGTTCCTAACTTACAGAAAAGGAGAATGTAACAATCAGATTTGACTTCTGTAGTACCTGTGTAAATTATGATTAGATTAGCAGGTTTTTTTCATCATCCAGTCAAGCACTTGACCAAGATTAAAAAAACTAGCATTGGTTACGTGCACTGAGAAATACAACAACAAATTATCTACCTTAAATGTTAAACTTCTGAAAAATTTAACATCTTGATTTGAGCACACAAAGACGTAATTCATTATTCTCATAGTTCCAGTCCGCCAAAACTGTTCAGTATTACTTTTTAAAGAAAAATGGTTTTACTGTTTATTTTTATATTTTCACATAGGGCTTTTCTTATTTGCTTAAAAAGCAAAAAAACCCAACAAAACCCAAATCTTGAAGCTACCTCCAGAATGCAGATTTATACCAGAAGTATGCTTTTGTCAGAGCTGTGGATGTTAAGAATTAGAAAAGAATGAAGCTAGAGTAATGTAAGTAAAAATCTTGTTGTTATTTAGATGTCCTCTCTTCCAGTTTTATTGGACACAGAGAATGTGTGAAACTAGTTTACTGTGAAATAAGGGTATTTCCACAGTTGAATATGCCCGAATAGCACAACATGGTGAACTGTTAAGCTGTCTCATTGTTTTTGAATGATACACGTGCTAACTTTGGTAGCCAGCAATGGCACTGTATTCTGTAATGTAGATACTCCTTTAGATATAGGAATTAGGAATTGAAATAACTCAATAAAATGTAAAGCCCGTTCTTGAAGCCAGTAGTAGAAGTCTCACAGACTTCGAGAGGCTTTTTTTGAAAATCATCCTTTTTTCCATTTGGGGACCTGCCTCAAGGAGTTACTTTTGCCCAAGGTTGAACAAGAAATTGTGACAGAGTTCCAAGGAAGCATTTTCTAACCTTCAGTTTTACTACAGGAATACAATAACATCTGAATATGTTAATTTTATATATTCCATAATGGCATGGAGTGTCTCTATGATCTCCAAGATTTACCCCCACCCCACTTCCCCTGCAGTAAATCAGACAGTATTTCCAGGCTGAGACAAAACAAAATATCCTTCAGGAAAGGTTTGAATACTTATATCCCTGCACTGTTTAGCAGCTCTGCTTCTCTGAATTTAAGGAGCAAGATGTCTTAGATAACAGCTAGCAGAAGATAGCCTTACCTGCCTGTTTCCCAAGTTAGTGCTTTTAGTATTAACTTCATAGTTGTTACCTGCGCTGTGATGAAACATGCTATCATCTCTGTTCCCAGTATGCCTATGATAGCACTTATTACCGAAGACTGACAAACCAGGAAATTTAGTATTTTGGGGTGTCAGTGTTTTACCTACATTTTTAATTGAAGCTAGTAGGACTGGTTTAGAACTTTTCGTAATTATAATCATTCTTGTGCCTTAAAACAGTAAAAGCTTACACCTAAACTATTTGCTTGGGTTTTCTGGCCCACTCACCAAAACTTGACTTTTTTATTCATTAATGGGTTGTCTTTATCTCAAGAATATAAAATCAGTAGAGACAACAGAGAGAACCTTTCTGAAAAAACTTTCATTTGGTCAGGCAATAAATGATCTACTCTTCCACTGAAGTCTTCGATATTGTTTGACAGTTCCAATACAGAAGTACTGGACGTGAGTGTCTTCTACAATAGCAACATTTCTTTTTTTCCAGTCTTGAGTCTACTAGCTGGGTAAACATGCAGCAGCAGAAGTCATTGCCTGTTTTACACAGGGAACAAGAGTAAGTAGTTCTGAGTTGTCTTCACGTTGAAGAATACATGAATAGAAATAGGCCAAATACAATGTTTTAAATACAGAAAATCTGATTATTTTAGGATTTATAACATCCTTTTCTTGTATGATGTATCTGTTTTGCAAATGGTATTTATTGTTCTTGAAAACCATTTTGCACACTTGAGAGAAAACAAGTTTCGCTCACCAACCATTGTGTTTGGACAAAGATTCAGAATGTAGAAGGCGTAGGTTTACCATTGTGCTTGTCTGCATATGACCAAACACTAATAAATGTAAACATTTGAAGTATGTATGAAAGTGAATAATGGTTAAGAAGTGTCTAAGGCATTTCTAACACTGAGGTATTAGTGACAGTGAGTGTCTCACTCCCCTCATAAAATACGTTTAGCCACCAACAACTTTTTATATGCATACCATGTTCTTTATACTGTATCTCCTGTAACTTCAGGTTTTTAAAAAACCTCAGTTGTCACATGTACAGTATTGGAGATGCTATGATGTCTAAATTTCATCTTCCAGTACCTGGAACAAAATGGGTCACTGACTTTCTCTGATTTGGTATTTACTTAATGATGAGTTCTTATCTTTTAGGGTGGAGGCAGAGAAGGCAGAGATATGGAGGACTAGGAATCAATCTGGTCTTAGCACATGTATGTAGGTCACAAGTGAATTAATGTTGCTACTTTGATCTTTGTTCTGAAACCAGTTATTTGATGGACTGGCATTAAGTGTGGGAAACTGGTCAATTAAGAGCAGCTTTCATGATAAACTTGCTCTTAAATTAACCTTTATTGTGAAAACACAGTATAGCACTGACATAAAACTGTACTTTTCTTAAAAGGCATGTATACTAAATTGGTGCATCTATTTCTGTATCAAACATCTACTTTTTGCATCTGGTAATTATAAGTGTTCACTGTTTGAATTAACTGAAATAAAACTTATCTTGCAAACGCAATGAATTGTAATATCAGGTTTGGGTTTTTTTTTTATTGACTAGAAACATACAAGCTTTAGAAGTCATAAAAAGAATACAGGTTAAGTAGAAATTCCCAACAATAATTAGCTCATCAAGACACCTGATACTTTGAAAGACAAGCTGATACATAACTTGAGATATTATTTAGTAAAATAAGATACACATAAGACTTTGTTTGAATGTTTTCTCACGGTTTAAAAAAAATTCACTTTTTAACAGCCATTTAGAAAGGGATGGCTTTTAAAGACTTACTAAAAACCTGTTTCCTCATTGCGAAAAGGTCATTATTTAATGTCAGTATTTAATACGGAAAGTATGCATGGTTTTGCTGTACTCGTTTTTTTAATGACTGGATACCATTCACAGCTGTTAGTGTAGTTTGCTGACTTACTGTGGCTTACATACCATATGCCTTCTCTATATTGAATGCTTTCAATGTTTTGCAAAAGACTCCTTTTTTTTTTTTTTGTGTATAGAAATCTCAGTATAGAATACCAAATGCAGTTTCAAGACCAGATTAGAGGGAGGGAAAAAACATGCATTCCAGAAAAACAGCTGAATGTAAGTGAGTAACTTTATCTTTTTATTTATCAGCATGTTACTCAACACAGTAAAGGGACTAAACCAATGTTGAAAGCAAATGAACCATTGAAAATCTATCTAGCCTTTGCAACCCTTGCACTTAGGGTAGCTGCAGTAATAAAGTACACAAAATGCATTCTTACAGCAGTTTCTGTCACCGTATGCATTACACTGCTGTAGTTGATTAACAAGGGGAAGGATGCAGCAAGTCCAAGGCTTTTATATTAAATGACACCACCCAATTAACAGTACACTGTTTAAAAGAAAAATCATAAAAATAGAGCTCAGCTATCTGCAAACTTGCAGGAAAAACTTGCACTTCAAATCATTTATTGAAAAAGAGATTCCAGCTCATTAGTCACCAGTAGCATGAAATTTTTACAAAATCAATTGTAATTACATTGTTGTATTAACAGGCATTTTTAAACCGGTAAGGCTTTCAGGAACACAGATCCAAAACAACATGCTGAAGTGTTCAGTGTTGCTTTCTTCTAAATGAACAGCCTGTAAAGAAATCACACGAGTATAGATATGAATAGTCCTTAAATTGTTAAACTGCCTTGGAAAATTGCCCACGCAACTTAAGTAGGAAAACTCATACAATAAATTTAAATTTCATGTACCACAAGAGGTGAAGATTTAGCACTTTGAGTCTTCTCTAACTCAACCAGAACAACATGGCTGTCGTATAATTCATCTTAAAATAAGGCTAAGGTGTACTATTTCTTTTCTTCCACACACCTTTTAAAATTTCAGTCTACTGTTCCATCCCCTAGTGATACAAACCCCAAACTGGAAGAGTTGCTAGGAGTGTTGATACCTTTTCAACTGCTCAACAGCCTTAGTTCAGGTATTCCGTCCTCATATAAACTACAGCCATATAGTAGCACGTGGTATAAGCTCTACTATATGTAATTTGCATATATAGTTACCTTTTGTCCTTTAAACAAAACATGAATAAAATCTGGATTTGTTCTTTAATTTTTTTTAAACCCTCAAGTGTTTCCAGTGTTTTTCGTATACCTCAGACATTGGGTTGCATTTCAAGATACTGGTGTTATACCAGTTATCTGTATATAATTATCAGTGGTTATTTGTTTCCTTATAATTTATACAAAACAAATTTTGATTAAGTAACAAGCCAGGGAACTGCCTTACAGTGTTTAAAAACAAAAAGGCAAGCCAACACTGACTAGCAGTGGCACAGAATCGCTTTAGCCTGGCACAAGTACCCTACTCTCTTAATGGTGCTTTTTAACAATCTAAACTTAACTCAGAATTAAATAGGCAGTATTTATTACAGATAGGCTA
Source organism: Calonectris borealis (assembly GCF_964195595.1). NCBI lineage: Eukaryota > Metazoa > Chordata > Aves > Procellariiformes > Procellariidae > Calonectris > Calonectris borealis. The sequence continues at coordinate 19,894,459 of NC_134322.1, forward strand.
AAGGAAACAAAAAGTCAAAGCACCTAAAATCAAGTGTGTTTGATCACAATGTAGCTGCTTAGCTGCCTGGCATATCTGTATAGCCATTTAAAAACAAGAATCTGAAAAAAAATTTGCAATTCAGGGCCCATTAACAATGTTTTTACTAGCCAACTCTAAGCAATTTGCAAAATAAGCATTCCATTATCAGTTTTCAAAATCAAAGCTAAAATATTTGTAGGCTATAAATACATAAATGCATTTATGTAAGTGGAATATTGAGGCTGCTAAACTTTGCCCCTTACCTTCTGTGAGCCTGGCTTTTCCCCCAGTAGGCTGACACAGGACAGTTGAGCACCCTACACACAGAACTACTGTCTGAGCGTGGCTGAATACAGTGGTGATCTTGTAGCATCCTGGAAAACAGCATTATTAAACTTTCCATTGAGTATTTCTAGCATTACTTTTTTATTGTATGTGTAATTGCATCAGATACTCTAAATACACTTGTCCAAAAATGGATCTATATTTCATTATACAGCACACCAAGTAAAACAAAGCAAAACATTGTTATTGTGGTCTAAAGTACATGCTTTTACTAACATGCACATGAAAGCAAGTTAGTTAACTGAAACTGTTATGACTCCCCATATGAAAATCAACACAGCCTGATGGCTGACAAGCCCTGTAGTATGTCTTCTGCAAAAAAGTGGAGGAGTTCTAGACTAGCCTTCTCTGCTGAACAGAAGAACCCATCTAGCTAGAGAAATATTTAACTTGTAATAGGAGAACATTGCTGTTGACAAAGTCCGGCAGCTGTGAATATAAACACTGCTGTTCAAATCTGTGTTTGCTTTCTGTTTAATAATTGGTACACATAAGGCATGTGCTTGGTTGCATTCTACAGAGCTAGCATCGTATTTAAACGAGAAGATTTGCACAGAATAACTTCACTAATTCCAGATCCAAGACGAGGAATCAGCAACACTTTGTCTACAACTTCTAAATTCTATGACTTAAGAAAGAATGAAATCACTCTCGTACATGGCTTGGACAAAGGGATTTTCACTGCTTTCATTCTTTTCCCTGAGAAGTATTTTTAATTAGCCAAGAGGAATTTTTGGAGAGAGAAAACTTGTAAAGGATTTAATCTAGATGTGGATACAGAAAATAGACAAATAGATAAAGGTGAGCATAGATTCCATTTTCAGCATGTGTGGACCAGAAAGATAAGATAGAATAGTTGTGAGGAAGGTCCTTGGAAAGCTCTCTGACAAGAGAACTGGTTGGTAGAGAGAACTCCTGTGAGACGGAATAACAGATTTCTGCTTTGTTTAAATCACAAACGGTAACTGCACAAATCTTTGTTTGCAAAAAACTGCTAGCAGCAGAAATTTAACCGTAGGAAATGTTGTTTTCCCCCCATGAATGTAAACTTCCACGTTGATGAGTTTTTAACTTTGTGGAGTTTTCAGGGAAATGAGCCCGATCCATTTCAGTAACTAAGTAGCAACTTCCCACAACACTGAACAATGCAGAAGGCTGGCTGATACTTTCAGTGCCTCGTGCTTAGCACTCTGTCGTTATTGAAGCTCTCCTGCTTAGCTCTATATATCCCTCAAACTCAATAACCAATTAATCCAACAACAATGAAGATACCAAATGACCTATGGGCCTATATTGACATTAACTGTATCTTAGTATATGCATGCATGTACACTGGTTTGAAGAAAGTTTAAAAAAAAAAGAATCAGTGACTTAGCCTTCAACCATGTGTTTTTTTAGAAGTAACCACAGTTTACTTTCAGTTTTAATGAATTTACCTCACTTTTAGATGGAGAACAATGTCTCAGAGCTTCTTAGAAATCTAAGCTACTAAGAAAGAATAAGATAATAAGAAAATCTGAATACAGCAACAATTCCCTGCTTCTAGTCAGGATGATCACTATTGTAAGTAAGTCTATGCATTTTCTTACTGCTATAATCTTCTTACACTGCAGTAGTTCCTAGGAGATAAGTGACCACACCTGACAAATTCTGTGCCTTGATATGGATGTAGCTGTGCTGATCAAAGAAGCTGTTCGGTGGTAGAGCATACTCCTGTAATTGTGCTAGAAAATCCCGTGTTTTAGTTTATAGAAGAGAAGTTGCTTATACAGATGTTTCTGAGCCAAAGTAATGAAAATTTGTGAAAAGCGGACACAGGCAACACCTTAAATATAACCCCTGTATATGCAAGCTAGATGTCAGCTTACTTCTTAACGGCAACATGCGAAAAAGACAGTTGGGTATGTTTTACTTTCTATGTAAAGTCCCAGTGTGCCTGCATATATCCTTGTGAAAGTTTTTCTGGTTGCTCTTCCAGAATCAACCAACTTAAAAAAGGAAGAGAACAATGTTGTCTTCTATTTGAAACTTATGCCATGGATGCTTTAAGGCATCCATTTCATCTCACTTCTTATACATGCAAATCTGGGGGTTTGTTTTTTTCCCTACTTGCCAGGATTTCATAAAGGAAAAAAAAAAAAAACGAACAACCAAAAAAATCTCATGCAAGACCTCTAGAAAATAAAATAAAAAGCTGATTAATTAAATTAACTTTTGAAAAAGGTTGAAAACACTTTTATTGTTAAAAAAACCCAAAGCAACATACAGAGTTTTTCTTCCTCTACAGAACAGATAAATCACATTTAGATAAGAAGGGGAAAAAAAAGTAAACATCACACTTTTTTTGAAGATGAACCGCATTTAGTTTCGTTCCTTCTGTAAGATGCAAACATTTTGAATATTTACCTGGACATTTTACATCCATAAAGTAGGAGTTCGGGCTCTGCACAAGACGTTTCTTTTTGTGCTTTCTCTTCTCGTCCTCCAAGGAGGGATGCACCAGGTCTTTGGCCAGCTGGGTGGGGCAAGAGGAGAAACGCACTGCGTGTTAAACAGCGCTCAGCCTACTCGGACAGGCTGGATGCCGCGAAGCCGCCTTCAGTCTGTTCCCGAGCACGGCCGCAGCGCCAGAGCCAACCGCCCCGGCAGGGCCGAGCGTGACGGGGACAGCGGGACCCCGCTCGCGCCTCCGCAGCCGCCGGCGGGGTGCCGGCGTTTGCCAGTGCGGCGGGAGCGGCCAGAAGCCTGAGCGACCGCAGCCGCTTCTCGCCCGCCCGGGCTCGGGGCGCGGCGCCGCCAGGTCCCTCGGGGGGCGGCGGCCGGAGACGGGCGCGTCCGCTCCGCTCCCCGCCCCTGGCCCCGAAGGCTACGGCGCGCGGTACCGGGGCGGCTCCTGTCACGCGGTGCCCCCGCGCGGGTCTGGCGCGAGCGCGCGCGCCCCGTCCCACGGAGGCCCGAGGGCAGGCGTCAGCCGGGAGCGGCCGCCCGGGGACGGACCCTCGGCCGCCGGCCCGGTCCCTGCCCCATGGTGAACAACTCACAGGCATGTCTGCCGCGGAGCCCCGCCGTGCGCCCGCGACGCCGGCCCCCCGCTGCTACTGCTACTACTGCCGCCGCTGCCGCCACCGCCGGCCCGCCCCGCCCCTTCCCCGCGCGCTTCCGGCGGGCGCGGGGGCAGCGCCGCGCTGGCGGCGCGGAGCCGGGGCTGCTCTGGGCGCCCGGCGGACTCGGGTCTATGGTGTGTTCCGCGGGGGCGGGGCTCGCGGCCCCGGAGCGGGGGTGCCGGCGGGAGGGCGGCGGCGGTCCGCCACGGGCGGGCACCCGGGCCGGGGGCTGCCGCGGCGCCGGCGGTTGCTGCCGGGCCTCTCATCCTCGTAGGGACGTCGTTTGCAGCACTGGCAAACCGCCATCCTGTCATTGCCCTGCACCGAACGTGCTTTGTTTACCCTCCGCTGACGAGGGGATCAGCGCAGCAGTACGCGCACGTGCGGTTACCTCCTGCGGGGGAGTTTTGTACGGGCTCACAGCAACGCGCCGGCCGCTTTCTCAGAGGCGGGGTGGCGCTGACGGGAAAAAGCGGCGTGAGACCTTTTAGTGGCCGTTAGTGTTCGCGGTAGGGCAGTACCGCGGTGCTCGCTCTCCCTGGCATTCAAAGCCTGATTAGGCACAGAGAAAGACAGAGTCTTAATGCGATTGCAGTTCTCTTTTCGAAAAACCTGCTCATTTTCCCCTCTAACAGATTAATACATGACACAGGTATTTTCAGGTAATAAATGGCATTTAGAAGTCCTGTTTTATATTAGATGCTGACTAAATTGTCACTTATATGTCGTTTCATTCGAAATGACACATTGTGTGAAGTTGTACCGATGTGCATATTCTTTTGCAGCTTCCCACCCCAGTTAAAAAGAAAAATGCAGAGGAATTTCTGTTAGTTATCATTTATGTGTTTAAACCGATTTAGAAAACCTATGAGAAATAAAAATATCGCAGATAGTGGGAATGAAAAGAACACTTTTCATTATTTTTTTAGTAAGAAGTTGAGAGATTTTTCCCATAAATCAATAAAAATAATTACAAATATAATCTGCAAAGGCTCTTGGATTTAATTTGATCAAGCCCGGGACATTTAAAAGTGTAATTCACAGGAAGTCCAGTAAGTGGCACAAATAGACCTTATGAAAATTGCCTAGCGTGAAAGGTCTTACAAAACGTACAACAGGCAGCGTGTTGAGCCACATCCTTTTTGAAGAGAGAATTGATGCATTTAGCAAAAATTATTTTTAAAGTTTGCCATGAGCACAAGTGAAGATGTAAGTTTTATAGAGGCATATCTTTCTGACAATAATATTCTCAAAGCTGGGATGGCCTCTCCAGTGCTGACACTGTACACAACTTTCAAAATACTTTCTTCCCACCCCAAAACCCTATGTTATTCTGCAAGAATAGACCCATGTGTTGTAGTGCTCCAAGCCATTATATTGGTTTTCCTTTTCTCACCATCACAACCATTGTCTTGTAACATTGTAATGTTATGTTACCATTTTTTCCTTATGTGTTGGAGTGGTGATGACACACAGATAGAGGTATTTTGGAAGTATTTCTTGTTATATCATGGGGAATTTAATATGAAAGCCTCTGACTCATACTTTCCTCTGCATGCTGTCCTGTGAAGCTAGGAACATAAAGCAGTTACCAGTACAGAGTCAGTTCTTGAGTCTTAGCTGTTCCTACTACCTTTCAGTCTTTTTCAAATGTATGTTATCTGCAAGCAGAAAGGAAAGGGGAGAATCCATTAAGCCTGTTGATTCAGCATCTGAAGGAGAATTATGTTTTTCTTTGTTTAAGAAAATACCTTCACAATGTATAAAGCACCACCAACAAAAAACCAGAACTTCTGAAGTGCCGCCCTCCTTCACCTCTTCCTCCTAGCTTTTCCTTCTTAAATGTTTTTCCTGCAAGGAGCCTCTGGTGCTTGAGGAAGACTTTAGAGTCACAATTTACATTAAAACTTGGTTTCTGTGGAAGGAGGGGCACACAGGGTGATCTGAAAACAGGATATGTTTTGGACACATTCCTCTGTTCGGTTCTCTATTTTGGTTTTACTTGAAGATTCATTTCCTTTTCATAACGGCTTGTAGTTCAGTGACCTGCTGAAGGAATCAATTCTAATGCATTACTTTCAATCTTATGATTGAAGCTTTTTTTGAAGCATAGTCTTTAGAAAACAGAAATGCAGCACTAGGTTTAAATTGGGAGTTAATGAGGAGAGAAATGCAGTCTGTACCACAGTGGCGTGGCCTACAGAGACGGAGATACATTCAGGTCTAAGAGAATGACTTCCCCTTTCCAGCCTTCTCCCAGCAAACAAAGACTTTGATCTCATTTTAGAGAAAAGAACAAGAAACATTATCTGTCTGATAGAATGACAACAGAAAATTTCCAAAAGCTGATCTGGAGATGTTTAAAAACAACATAATGACAGTTGGGGTTTTTTTCTGTATTGCGCGTGGCAGTCTCTTGCTCTTTAAAAGCTGAATCTGTCTCTGATGACATGCGTTGTGGTGGTCTCCTGCTGGGCTGGTACAGCCAGCAAGCCCTCCCCGCGACGAGAGAGGTAGCGGCAGAGCGCCCACCAACACCCAGTGCTACTCTGTTCTGCTCCATTTGTGGCCTTCTGCCGCTGAGTTTGGGTGGGACCTTAGGATTTGCTGTCTGATGTTGCAAGAATACAGGCTTTTTGGGGGGTTTACTACAAAACCTCATTTAAACTGACTGTAGTCACTGAGGAAGTGAGTATTGACATTTTAAAAACACAAATTCACCCTAATAATGCTTGTAGTGGTTTGTCTAGAATACTAAAATGTATTTTAGAGAGGTACCCATACAGAGATGGGTATCTGTAGTACTATCAGTAAGACCGTTTAGATTTCCATACACTAACCAGCTCCAAACTGCGCTCAAAATAAGTAGGTTCACTTCAAGTGGTATGTTTGATCTGGAACGCAGTCTGCTTGTGGTTTTGCCTGTACTGCAGAATTAAGTATTATAATTTTAATTGATTATAAATTAATGGTGTAAACCATGGCATGTAGTCATTTGATTTAAATATGCTTATGCTGAGATAGTTTAGATTAGTACTGGTACTTGAAAAAGGTCCACTTTTAGCACTGCCATAATAGCAAACCCTGAAATTAATGGAACTTACAGATAAGAGTCTTACGGTGCTTTTCCTTTTTGGAATTGAACTGTACATACTTTAAGTAATTTTTTTCCAATAATGACTGGATTTAACCTCTCCTATATAAAGTTCTGCAGCATATACATATGGAAAATCAATGCATTTAGATCACTAGAGTAAAGGAGTACTGTTCTTTGTAAAGAACAAAAAAATTAAACCTATGCACTGACCTTCTTAAAACTAGGACTTAAAAGCAGGACATGCTGACATATCAAATGCAGTAGGACAAAGTGTAGAATGAGCATAGAAGTATCTACCTGCAGTGAAAGACATATTTACTGGAACTGGGGAATAAGCGACATTTTTTTAAAGGAGTGTCACATGATCATCATCAAACAGTAATAAATTGCAGAGGCATCTGCCAAAACCAGCGTTGTTAAAGATATACATCAAAGATATTATCATATTAGCTAGCAGAGTCCAAAAGCTGAGGAGCAAAGCTCATGTTAATGATTTGCGGTTAGGTGGCATTCAGGGCAAGACTGCCTCATAAGATTATCTTTTGTAGGACTTGGACCTGTGGATTCCAATTAGTGCCAAAATAACAGGATCCTGGTTCTACATGTTTTAAACTCTATTGGCTTTTTGAAACCTTGTACTTAAGCAATTAAGATGTAGAATTTCCTACAATTTTGTATGCATTGGACAGAAGTGCTTGATTAAAGACAGATTTTTACACAGTTCTCTTTTTACTTAACCAGTCTCACCTTTGAACTGAGGGGAAGAAAGGATATTTGAAAGTTGGAAGTAATGATGTCTATCATTTGAGAAAGTAAAAATGAGAGTGGGAATGAAGTAGCAATGTAATCTGTTTTTTCGTAAAAATGTAGGTGTTGGCAAACTACTCACAAGTATTTTCTGGGTTTTCTAATGTGTATGTAAAAACTGTTGAATGTATTGCATATGAATAGAGGGAGTAATTGCATTTTGCTATTCATATTAGTGCCTTTCTCAAACTGAATGCAGTTTACATATACCTCAGTGACTAATGGAATTCTGGCATTGGGACTCAACATCTGTTTACTGGATGAGCTTCAACTGTGGTACTCAGGCAAAACTGTCAGGGCAGTCATTTAGGCGTTGTAAAGGGTTTAAAAATTCTGCTTTTTTGAAATGTACAAATCAGCATCATGCTGTTACGGTGCTATCTGCTTTTATATAGTGACAAAAGGTAAACCATAGTATCAGACATTTTCTATTTCCTACATGTTCAGTGTTCCTCCCAGTGGTTCTCCCATGTCAGAAAAATTTGAAATGTTTAATTGTAGTTGATCTATTTGACTGTAATGCAATATAAAACAAATGTTGCCTTTTCCAATTCAGTGCAATAATGAAGACTGAGCTTCAAAGTATTTTCATGGAACAGGTATCGTAGGGGCTTGGTTATTGAGCCTTAACAGCTTTGATAGTACTCAAAGTTTTACTAATATATTGCAAGGTATACAATTGTACAGTTACAGTTTTCCCATATTGTAGAAAATAAAAAAATGTAACTCTTAATTTTTATATCTTGTTTTTAAAGTTCACAGTTAAGTAAACATCTGTCCCTTGAATCTGGCAAACTGGCGCTTTTCCAAATCAGAACAGAACGCAATATTGCAAAGCACCAGTGTAATTAAAAAGGGAAGTAATTTGCATTATTTTTCTATAAAACTACTCTCGAGTAACAGATGGCGATCGCAAACATATTGCTCCAGAGACTGGAAGCCTATTTGTTCCATAAAACTCAAGAGTGAATATTAACCCCAAAATTACTCTCTTCAACGCTGAAATATGATTGTGTAGTAATCTTCAGTATGGCCATAAATACAGTACATAGCAACTCATGTCTCTGAAAATACAGATACAGTGAAATGTTTCAGAGATTAGTTTTTTGTCTGCAGTTTCCTATAACCTGATTATTCATGCTAGTCTGAAATAATTAACCAATTTGGTTTGACTGCTTCAGTGCTAGGTGGCCATTATCATTTATAAACTTAAATCTTGTAATAAGTATTGTAACAACCCATCTTAACATCTAAACAGCCCAACTGCTAATTATACAGTACAAAAATGAACCAAGCAGCCATGTTTCCAAATTCCATCCTGAACTGGGCAGAGGTTTGCAAATGTGTAAAAAAAAAAAAAGAACCGGCACTTGCCCTCATCCTTGCTTTGCTGCTTTGATTCTGCTCTATCAGATGATATCCTGGTCTCCCAGAGGTCTCAATCCACAAACTATGAAATTTTTACTTGAATCACAACACAGCGTCTATGATATAAAATTAGATTTTGATACAGTTAACTGGAAGTTTGATTAGCATTCATGACAAGCTCCTACTGAATTCGCCTTGTACAGAGATTTACATCAGATCTGTTACTGAATTTTTGATGGTTTGTTATCACAAACATATATTGGCCAGGAATACCACCAAACTGAGACCCTTAACAAGGAAGATCTGGAATAATTAATAACTAGGAGCAGAATAGCTTTTGCTTTTTCAAGGCTTATAATGGCTGAAGGCATTTGTTTAGAGAGATTCCTCAGAATACTTTGCACAAATACAGCAGTAGCCAGGCGTTGGACTAGGTTAGCCCTATTTCCCCCCATCGAATTGTACGCTAACGTCATGCAGTGATTTTTTGTGTGCTTGGAATATGGAGGCTAACCAGGTATGACAGAGCTTTAATATTCAAAACTAATTTTGTTTAATTCTGTATAGAACTCAGTATATATATTTGCCAAATTAACACCAAAAAAAAGTGAGAAAGGACCTTTTACAGTTGTAGGCTGGGTTATAACTAATAGATCTGGCTGCAGATGGGAGACGCTTATGAGCAGGTATCTCTGGACTCCTGTTAGGCAGTTGAATCACATTTGCACCCCCCAATCCCATCTAGAGGGTGCTTGAAATGGTTGCAGCTAAGGAGAAATCACAGGGGCCCTCAGGGCCTCCTGATGCTGCACCTCGCTCCTGCCTTGCTCCAGGCAGCTGTGGAGCGCGATGCCCTGCCGGGAGACTAGCAGGAGCAGTGCCTGGTCAGCGGGTGCCAAAGGGCCGATCCTGCATGGAGGCGAGGGGAAGCCTGGAGGGAGCGGAAGAGGAAGGTGGTGGTTCAGGCCTTGCAGGATGACAATCGCTTAATGAATGATTTGGGGAAAATGGCTCTTTTTCCTCTGTTTTCCTAAGTGGGAACTGAGAGCTGTTGTAGTCATTTATAGTGTTAAGGATTTCTGCTTATAGCTTGTCTAAAGGCTACAATTTTTAAATTAAATTAAAGCAATAACTCTTTGCTCTCATTTTAAAGTGTTTCAGTAGTGCTCTTTATTTTTATAGTGCCTTGTGACATCCTGTGAGGAACACAGCATAATGAATACATAATGAGGCTGCCTCACACCAAGAGATAATTATCAGTGGAAAAAGATGGGAAAAATGTTTATTGAAGTGCTCTAGGATAGCCACATGTTGTTCTAGAACACCCACATTTTTAGTGCTAGTTGAGACTGTGTGAATAAGCATTTGAGGCCACATACGCACTCACATTTCACCAGTGCTTGTTGGTGATGTGCAGTGTTATGCCATTATTTATTGTGTCACTTGAGCAGATAAATACATGACTCTATTTACAAATCTAGCTGGTTTCCAAAGAGAATCCAGCCCAGTTCCTTGTAGAATGAGGCCATTTGATTGCTCAGTGATAGCAATTCTCCAAGTGTCATTAAATTCAGGATGCGTGCGTTTCTATGTAGAAAACTCATGCATCTACTGCCACTTGAGCACCAAGAACGCAAGGGCTCAGACCTAACGCTTTGAGCCTTAACTTGCTTGGCGTCAGTGCGTGTAGGTTTTTAAAACTCAAGCTCAAAGACGACATCTGTGTTCACACGGAGACGTGCCTGGCAGACTGCTCCGCTCGGCGGGGCCGCGCGTTGCCTGCAGGGTCCGCCGGCACCGCCGGGGAGGGGAAGGCGGGCGCGGGGCTGGCCGCTCTCCCCCAGCGGGCCGGCGACGCCAGAGCGGCGGCTGCCGCTCGGCACGCGGCGCCCGCGCACGAGGGCCGCGCCGGCAGCGCCTGCCCAGCCTTCGCGTTAAAGGCTCCTGACTGGAAGTCGCTCAGCGGTCGCGGCCGTGCGGGCGGTGGCAGCGCGCTGCGCTCCGCCCCGCTGCCGCTCCCCGCGGCGGCCCCAGCCGGTGGCAGGGGCGGGACTCCCGCGCGCCGCCGTCGCCCGCGGACTGCATCTCCCGTCGGGCCCGGGGCGCTTCCGGCGCGCCGTGACGTGCGGCGGTGCTGCCTCCCGTGAGCGGGCGCCGGGCGGGGCGGTGCCTCCCTCTCCGCCCGCGCGCCTCCCTCTCCCTCTCCCTCTCCGCCCGCCCGCCTGCCTCCCGCGGTCGCCCCCTCCTGCTGCGGCGGCGAGCCCAAGGCCGAGGGAAGATGGCGAAGACCTACGACTATCTGTTCAAGCTGCTGCTGATCGGGGACTCGGGCGTGGGCAAGACCTGCCTGCTCTTCCGCTTCAGCGAGGACGCCTTCAACACCACCTTCATCTCCACCATCGGTGAGGGGCCGCGGCCGGCCGCCGCCATCCCGCGGGCGAGAGGGCTTCTGGCCGGGGCCCTCCCGCCGGGAGAGGAGCCGCCGGGCGGGCGGGAGGGAGGGGCGGGGGGGCGACGCCCGTCTCGCTGCCCGGGTCTGGGGCCGCGCTGGGCGGCCTGTGCGTGGCCGCTGCGCGGGAGTGGGCGGGCGCCCCGCGGCCGTTACGCGGCCGTTACGGGCCCCGTGCGGGAGGAAGCGCCGGGGCGCCGCCGCCGCCGTGCCTGGGCCGCCGCGGGGGTAGCGGGAGCCCAGCCGGCCCGCGCTCGGGAGCGCCGCTCCCGCCGTCCCCGCGGAGGCGGCGGGGGGCCCGGTGCGGGCAGGCCGCGCGGGGGAAGGGTTTGTCCCCGGTGCGGAGGGCCGGAGGGCGGCCCGGTGGCGCGGCCCCTGGCAGGGACCCGCAGGATGCGGGCCTGGTCCTCCAGCGGCCCCGGCGGCAGCAACAGTTGGCTCGGCCACGGCTGGGCGCAGCCTTTGGGCCACTTGCCTGTTGTTTCTGCTGGTGGTGGAAGTGATGTTTCTGTAGGGCTGGCCGAGCAATGGCGTGTACGGGACTGCATCGGTAACCAGTCCTACGCAAAGTCCAGAGCGTTGCACTGGCTGAGTTACAGGATGATCCTTCTGTTAGTTTTTCTTGCTCTTTCGTTATTGGTCGTTTCATGTTTAGATGTAAATTTTCAGAAAGTGGAAGAGGGCTTGGACTGCTTAAGCTAACTGTGGCTCTCGCGAAGCTGCACAGGGACGGTGGCCAAACTGCTCTCGGCGGATAGCTTAACTCTCTCTTCTTTTCTCAACTCTTCCAAGTGCTGTGTGTATTCATATACATGTAGCTTACGTTTCTGAGATTTGGAGTAGTTCTGTTCAAGCTCCTTAGTGACTAGATAGAGGAACCTCTGCGACAAAAGTTGAGTTTGGTTATAAATTTGGTGATGAAAAGGGGTTTCTAAAGCTCAGCTAACCTCTCTTGATGACAGCGAGATGTGATATATCAAAACAGACTGATGTGGCTTGTATTTCTGTAAGATTTGTCAGTCTTGAAGTACTTTCTGCTGAACTAAACATAAGCAAAATTTTCAAGTTCTTCACTGAGATGTCGCTGAATTGAAATCTCAGTCTGACAAGACTTGAGATTTATGGTTAGCTACTCGTAGTTGAGGTCACTTCTAAAATAAAATGAAGTATCCTGTTTTCGAGATGAAGGGGTAAACTGCAGTGGAGGTTGCTAGGAGTATTTAGGAGGGCAAAACTAATGCTGGCTTTGAAAAATAACACTAAGAGAATGAGTAGACTCTCTATTGGAAGGAAATTGATTTAAAGATGAGGTGGAATAATGTGTGACTTGTTTTGTGTTACCCAAATGCCGTATCCTCTTCAGGCATTTTATTGTGCTGAGCTTGGTGCACAAGGAAGAAACAAATTTTTATTTAGGCAGATGCCATTGACTAAATGAGGTATGGCTAGCATTTCTAGCGCTTTAAGAACAGATTTTCTGCATTTAAAAAAATATTTCTGAAGAAAAATGCGCATTCCTTTTCTCTCTGCAACCATTTTCAAAATGCTGTATCAATAACACCAACTAATCAAGGTCTGAGGAGCATTTTACCTAAAAAGGTATTTTGGTGTATCTATGGTAGAATAAAAGGCTTAATAAACATTAATAAATGGTGTATAGTTTAAAAAAAATGCCTACATTGGTACTGTGCTAAATATAAAATACCTCTTCATATTTTTAAAGAGATAGCTAACATAAATGGGTGCATCTGTCTTCCAACCATTTTCTTGATATTTCTTGAACAGCTTAGCCCCTTAATATTTCTTTTTCTCACTGATTCTCTTTGAAATCTTGAGGATTGTAAATGTGATGCTGTTTTTTCTTAACTTACTCAGTAAATATAGGATTTGCTCTCATTTCCTTCCTTTATATTTGCTTTCACAAGGGTCTTAGTTTCAACACTATTCAACTTGAAGAAACTTACTAATAATTGAGGCATACTTCTGATTCCATAGGTGATTTCACAGTTACATTTTCCTTCTTATAATTTGTTTCTTCCAATCCCTTTTATTTTTTAGCAAAGACCTACAAACAGGAAAGTTGACAATGCAGGAAGTAGTGAAACTGTTCATAAAATGCTGACGTATGCTTAAATAAAAATACTTGGGGTTTTTCAGTCTTCCTCATGTATTGATTGTATTACTTTTAGGTCAATCATATAGATCTAATCTGTTTGTTCTTGAAGACACGCTCGCGTGCTCTCTCTGTGAGTGCATGCTGGCTGCTCAATACTAGTCAGTTTTACAATCATAACTAATGCATCTGATGATCTTGGGGGCATTCCACTTTTAAAAATTCTGATTTTTTTTCCTTGACTGATAAAGCATAGCCAACCACGGTGTGGAGGGAGACACGGGGATGCACTGCTTTTCCCAATGCCGCCCTCCCGATTGAAGTTTTAAGCTCCAGATTAGCATTCCTAATTGAGTACACTGAGTCTTCCTGAAGTATAAGCTGCCAGGTTGTTTGTTTTTATGTTCTGCAAAAAGTGGATTCTGCAATATGATGGTACTTACTGTTACGATGTGTGTTCAATTCACAATTATTTTAATTAGCACGCACGATATTATGTGCTCTTAGTGGTGCCATAGCTCTCCTCTGGTCCATCTCTCTGCTAACGAGATCAGAGTTGGTTTAACTGTAGAAGTCTGAGAAGGCATATGCTTGAGATGTGTTGACATCAAATTTTATTGTTTAATCTTATGTATGTAAATGCTATCTGTGAGTGAGGTGAGTCATTTAGAGGTTTTTTCTTAACTACATGGGGTTCAACTTTTTTTTTTTCTTAGATTCTACACCCAGAAATTAAAGCAAACTTTCTTGCTGTAATGAAAGGGCCCACATCATGTCTAAGCACCAAATCTCTTTCTTATAATTTCCCACTCCTATTGTTGTTTAGATGTTTAACTGGGCTTAAACCACAACACTTCAGTTACCAGAGCAATGGAAACACTTTCCAAAAGGAAAAAAAGGAAGTAGAAGAAGGGTATGGAAATACTGCTTTATTATAGAATCTTTGTTTTACTTAGCCTCAATGTTCATATTATAGGAACAAGTCAATAATGAATTGTAGTTACTTTGTCATCTTGCATGATATACTTGTGTCGTACTTAGCAGAAGAGAAGGGAATCTGCGGTCATGCAAAACATGCCTGTTAGGCTACATCCGTGTAGATTGCTTGGAGGTTTGCAAATGGTCCCTTGACTTTTCTCCTCAAGACTTTGGTCATGCTATAATGATGGCTGTACTGATTCAGACAGTGAGGTCTTCCAGCCTGGTGTCCTGTGGCCAACGGTTGCGTAAGAAGTAGGATAAAAGTGTAGTGCGTGTATATTTATAATTTATCAGACTTCTTTTATTCCTTCTTGGGCGACTCTTGGCGCAAGAGTCTTTCTGTCTTTGTCTTGGCTACCTGGCATAACTAATATCTTCAGCAAACTTTGCTACCTGTTATGAGAAGTGAACCAGCAATCTTTCTCTCAGATGATCCTCTTGGTTATTCTAAGTGATGTGTTTTCAATCTGTGAAAACACAGATTGATCTTCAGCAACTTCAGGCAAGGCAGGTCCTTGGCCTTCAGCAACTTTAAATTTTTTATATAGGGCTTTGTAGCTCTGTTTGGAAAATTTCTAAAAGGGTTGACAAGTCATAATACTGCTGTGGTCCCCAGTGAGGATCAGCTTTTCACTGTTAACATGGGATAAAACTTTTTTTACAACAGGAACATGTTATGTAAGGTTATGTTGTTTAGTTTGCTTCCTGAGTGGAAACTTCTGCTTTTGCACAGTTCTACATGGAAAGTTAAAATGCAGTTGAGTCAGCTCATTTTCACACTTCAGCAGCTCCTAAAGCAAAACTTATCGTGGAGTATTTCATGTGCATTTTGCTAGTAGTTTCAGTGCAGCATATCTTTCAGAATAAGAAGCATTAATTTAGCACTCTCTAAGTATCTTAACTTGCTGTTCAAGTAGTGCTGTCTGGTAAAACTGGATTTGTTTATCATTCCAAATAATAAGGTTTATTCTTTGCATTCCTTTCAACTTTTTGTTTAAACTGGTTTCTATGAGCGTAAAGTCATATCTTTTAGCTGATAGCATTTCTGACTTAGTACAAAGGCTTGCTGACTCTGAAACAAAATTTGTCATATTTATTTTTTTTAATCCAAGATGATATCAGCATTTGGCAGGAAGTTGCCCACACAAGATAGTACTGTATCTGAGAGTTGAAACAATTTGTTGATTTTACAGAAGTAACTTTGCTTTAGCCTACATCTTGCAAAATAGGACACTACTCCAGCAACCAAGCACATGTATGCTGACCTTTGAACACTTTGATGAAAATCCTTTGATAAGCAAAATTATCAACTTCCCTTTTGCACTGAAATTTCCATGTCTATAATGTGTAATGGAAATTATTTTAGTGTACTCAAGTCAAATTATGCCTCACTGAATATTTCTACTCTTCTTCTCCATGGTTACTTGTATGATAGACAAAAGATTGGTTGTTGGTTCGTTGTTTTTTTTCCACCCTCCCATTAAGCTTCAGCATTCCCTATCATTCAATCAATTTCTTTTGGGCTTCTCCAGATGGTAGGAGCTGAAGAAGAAAACACACATCAATGATAGATGAACAAAGGGAAGGAAGAGTCAGGAAGGCGTTGTCAGTAGTACTTTATTAATGGTCGTTATAATAAATGAATTGTAAGTAAGACTTTGAAGTGACTGAGACTAGTTTAAGTGTCTCAGGTGGCACCATTATTCGTATCTACAGAATGGAAGTGCATGTTCAAGGTTTGTAGGATCTGGGACTTGGGTATCTCTTCAGTACAGTGTGAGAAGGAGGTCAAGGGTTTACATGGGAATAGGAGCAGACAGCATTATGGAGGTAAATATGAAACTGGAAGAATGATTCCGTTTTCAAGGTATGTGGTGGATGGTCAGCAAGATGTTATCCTGATATTGATCAGAAAGCGTTGTAGTTGGAGACATCGCAGGTTAAAAGCATTAAAGTTTGTCTCTTGTGACATTAAATTTGATACTGGTAACAAAAGACATCTTAGACTTTGATTTTCATCTGCTGATGAGATTGGGTTACCCTACTGTATTCTGCAACAGACCAACAACGTAAGTGAAATTGTTTGGCTTTTATTAAAAATGCTGTTGCAGTTTCTTGCTGCATGTTACTCTGAAACAGTGTGGCAGATGTCTTACTGGTTTATGCCTATTCCTAATTGGCAGATGGAGGTCTATCTTGGTTATGTGTTATCTGGTTATTTGAGTGACAGGAGGACAGCTTAGAGCTGCTTTTGTGACTTGGTGTGAATGCAAAGTTAAGAACACAGACTAACATTGAATGAATGTGGGGAAAAAAATTTATTGACTGATTGATACAGGCTTTGAGAAAGGTATTGAAGACACATAGCTTTTGTTTGGGAATTTTTTATTGACTTTTTTGGAAGGATTTCCTAATCTTTCTGCAATAGGGCATCCTTTTAGTAGAAATACATCTTGAACTGACTTATTCATAAGAGGTGATGGAGAATACATGCAGTATTTATAGTGATGCTTTATTTCATGTTTTGTGGTAGAAATTAGGTGTTTGTTTGTAATTCAAAGTATACTATATTGCTTTTTATCTTTAATCAGATGTTATGGTAGCTTAAGTGCCCAGTCCATCAAGCTGACTGTAGATATATAAAATAGATCTGATCCTTTTCTAATGTGAATGAACTATGAATAACAGTAACTTCAACGGAGTTGCACTGTGTAAGACTCTTGTACAAGCAGAGTTGATCCAGAGGCTTTTAGTTGCCGGACTTGCAACTCCAAACTTAAGTCAGCAACTTCCTGTCCCCACAGGTGTTGCAGTGGGATGTAATTTAGTGCCTCTTAAAGGGTTTTGACCAATAATTGCATGTAATATCAGTTTAATCTTGTGGTTTGTAGTAAGCTTTCCTCTTAAATGTAAGCTATGACACTTCTGACTAGACTGCATGTAGTTTTAAAGGCAACTAAAGTACTGCATGTTTCGGAAGACTTCTCTTCTGCTAGGGAGAACAAACAGTTGACCAAGTTTAGGACGATCTTTATTAGTTTTGCTGCTGCTGTGCCCACTCTACTGCTTTGGGCACCAGAGAAAAAACCTGATGCTGAATGTCAGTGGCATTCTCTTATATGTATGGCAACATCTAAGAATGTGTAAAGCAGACTGGTCACTAATAGGAGTCTGGCACCAAATCTGGGGAACTCGGGAAGAGCAGGTTGAGTTTAAGAAATTGGGCAAAGCTAAAGTGGCTGCCAGCCAGGGAACACATACACTGCTCCCCCCCTCCCGCCCCAACAAAATCTCCTTTCTTTCATCTGCCAGAGAGAAATAGCTTTCCTTTACTGAAACAAAATATCTTGTCTGTATGGTGTGACTTCTGATGGGGTTAAAGATGAAGTAAGGTATCTGTGTCAACCCAGGCAGGAAGGAGGAAGATACAGTAAGCCAGAGAACTCTGGCTTAGCAGAAGTGGCTAGAGAGCAGTACTTAGAATATGCAATGCAGGAAAAGGAGTTGAAGTGGCCATTAAAAGAACCTTGCCTAATGTAGGAAAAGAAAACTGTTATGTGCCAGAAAGACAAGTATGGCCTTCGTTAGTAAGTTATGTGGTTTTGCCTGTTAATTTAGGTAGTAAGTCTTTTAAAAAAAGGCCTATTTCATCATTCACATAAGAAGTTAAAGCAGCCCTTCTTCCCTCATGTCCTTTGCTTCCCAAACAAAAAAAACCCCACATACTTACCCCCACGTAAAAACACGGGTTTAAAAAAGCCTCCGATAACAATGATGTTCCCAAAGTCTGTTGAGAGTGCCATCCTTAAAAATAACTTCAGTAACTTTAAACCTTCTGCTTTGACTTTTGGCCTAATTTTGCTGCCTCACTAGGTACTTTACACACTTGCTTCTAAAACACGACCATATTTCAAACTCTAACTGAAATTCCTAGATTAGATGATTTATCTTAACAAAGATAATTCTTACTGGATGAGACATTTTGATCTTCATAGATAACCAAGGTCCTTTTGGCCAGAGTAGCAGTTACAAAGCTAAGAACTGTCTTATTACCATTGTTGATGTGTTTTTTGTGTGTGTTTTTATCTCTGTTTATGTTGCTGGTAATACCCATATTCTGTGGGTACTTTCCCTTCCAGTTTTTGCAGGTCTGTGCCCTCTGAAGTCTCGTCTGTTTAATGAGTGGGATGTTCCTGCATTCCTATAAAACTTTGAAAAATTTCATCACTGCTCATCTTTTTTAATCACTTCTATCTTTATAGTGGTCATGTGTAATTTATACCTGCTCTATCTAACATTATCCAATTTAACTTTTTTTTACCTCTGACCATATCTTGATATCCCTGAATCTCTCAAGGGGATGCTTGGCAGTCCAAGTTGTTGGGCTATAGCAGTGTTTAACTGTACATACTAACTGTTCCCATCAAGTCTTCCATACCTGTCTTAAGTCTGCAGCTGACAGGATATGTATGCAGTACCTATCATAGGTACTGCTGGAATAGAAGATACAAAGTGCATTGTTTGTCCCGTGCAAGGGGTTTTTATCTCTAAGTGATCAATGACTAACCAATTCTTCCTTTGCTGTATGAATTCCGGGACACTCTGTATGCTTACTTTTCATGTAGCAGCTCTTGTGTTGTAAACAGATAATGGTATGGCCCCCAAAAGTCTTTATTTCTTCACTTCGAGTAACCAGTATAGACATCCGAATCAAGTGGGAGCCCTAAAACTTTAAGAGGCTTTTTTAAAAAGAAGTAGCATCTCCATTTCTCACTGGACAGTCATATAGGTTCATCTGGACCAAAAGTTACTGAACAAAACCAAACCCAGCCTTTTTGGCCTGTTCTCATCTTCACAACTGAAGCGTACTATATGAATAGCGAACAATGAACTTCAAATCATGGTGGCAAGATAGTATTGGTTACATAGGATTTTTTTACTAAGGCATTTTTTTGGCCTTTTGGATGCTTAAGATGCTAACTTTTGGATGAAGCAAGCTTGCTTTTTTTTGCTGATAGAAATATTCAATTAGAGTTATCTTGGTTAAAGACAGCATTTTCTATGTTTTCTATATCTACAAACATATCTGATTTACAGGCAGGAGATTCAGGATCATCTTTTCCTGTTCTGGGGGGTTCCGCTTTCAATTTTTTTTTTGTCTTAGGTATTAAATGATGCTTTTGATAAGCACTAATCACATGTCATCTCATATTAAGCACTGGGCTTCTGAAAGAATAATCAAATATTTGTATTCCTAAGCCACCTTCTAAATGGGAAAATCTGGTGTCTTACCCATTAAAACGTGTGGCAAAGTTGTTTTTCTTGTGCAGTAGAAAGCCATGTGCCGTACATCCCAGAGACCTGAGGGGAAGAAGAGCTTCAAAGTAGGCGACAGATGCACAAATCTCCCATTGCTGCATTACAGGTTAAGTGAGTATGAGGCTGGGTGCTTGGGAGATCGCTGCAGCCGTTTCTGTTCCATACGTAGCCATGGTTGGAGTGTGAAATACAGAGCAATTCCTGTACTAGCATGGGGCTGCAGCTGGTGCCATGTGTATATATAACATATTGGAGCTGCTTGCAAGCTACTTGTGGGCCACCTTTTGGTCTGTATTAACTAGGGCTTTAATGATCGGTTCAACAGAGTCTGTGGTCTGCTACTCAGAGGAGGAGGAGAGCGGTGACTGTGTGTATCTGTTCTTTAAGTTACGCCATCAGTTGTCGTTACAGATGATGGTAAGCTGAATTATGGAACTCACCCAGATGAAAACTAACCTGATCAAAAGAGAAAAGGATTTGGTCATGACTCTTCAGTGGCAGCACCTACCCTAGTCTCAGCTAGCTGTGAAACTGTAGCTGGCAGCTCAAGTCTGTTGGCTGATTTTAACATTTGTTGCTCTCCAGTTGCATATTGGTTTGAAAAGAATATGTTCTCAAAGCAGCTAAGTTAGTGCATTCCTCTTAGAGACAGTCAGTCTATAAATAATCCTTAAAATAAACAAACTTTGCTGTCTGCATCAGTAGTGCAATTTTAATCTATTTCAAAATTATTTTAGATGAAACCGAGTTACCACCAAGTGTAGCTTATTTTACATTCAAAATAGAACGAGAGGTAGACATAGGTAAATTTCTATGCACTTTCATAATGCTGTAGTACCTGGGTTGTAAACTCTACAAGACATTCTGCAGGGACCCAGCCCTTTTAAAGTTGGGCTGTTGTGACAGTTGGTAATTTTACTCATGTCAAGCAGTAATAAGTTTCTATTATTGTGTTGTTTTGTAGTCTTTAAATTTGGATCAAGTATTTTTGGTGTTTAAATCATGCAATTCAAAGGCTGCTCAAAGCAATCTGTAAATTCTGAATTCAAAATGCTGAGAAGAGAATTTCACTTTGCAGGATCTTCTAGTGTTCACACTGAAGCACTGCAGTGCACGGTTGTGGTGGCAGAACTCATAGGAGCACTGTTATGAACAAGTAGCTGAAGAGCACTGGATTCAAATCTTAGTATGATAATCAGATTAGACTGTAGATTATTGAATTGTCAAAAACCTGCATGTTTCAAAGTGTAGGTTGGTCTAATTCTGATGATTATAAGTTGTATTCCAAATCCCTTGTTCTTTTTTAAATAGAAAGTAGTTTACCTTAAGAAAGGAAGCTGAGAGTGGTAGCTGTACTGTAGCTGGGGAGACACATACTGAAGGAAGTGGCAGTTTGCTTAGCATTATGAGCATTGATCTGATCTTGGTATTAAGTTTCAAGGTCTTATGAGCAGGAAACTGCTGTATGTTATATATACACATGGCACCCGCATTCTTTATTGCCTTACCTACTTTAGCCATTTGCATATATTTATTTTGCCAGTGTATTTAAACTTTAAGAATCTTACCGTATTAATTCTTTCAAGGTGCAAGACACTGCTCTGGGTATCATTGTGTAGGACACCAGTATTAGATTCTTTGTATGGGTGAATAGTAAGATGAAGAAAGGCCAGTTAACCTGAAGGAGCCTATTCAGCCCACTCTGAACACTTTAGTAGTGTTTTGTGGATTCTTATGGGCTGTCCAGAAGGAATAGAATACAGCTTTGTCCCTTTAAGTTGTGAAAGGATGAATAAAACTGGTTGCACTTGTGTATAATTCTAAAATAAATTTATCTTACAACTTTTAAAAAATGTTGACCTTCACCCTCGTGTGTTGCTTCATGTTAATCTGTATTTTTGAATGGTCGCAATAAAAGACTATTGCGTCTTTAATTTACATAGTGATACAAGACATTGCTGAGATCATCTGAAAATGCCTTGCAGATGTTACTAGGGACTAAAGCCAAACGTTCAAGTTCAAAATGATTAGACTTTGTTCTTTTACGTGAGGCTGTGTGACACACTGGTGTGTTGCAAGTGTTCCCCACCCTGCCTTTTACACTGATCTTGTTTCCTACTTGGTCATTTCTTATATTTACTGAAATCCTTCAGGAAAGATCTAATATAAAAGCAAATTTCTGAGGCTTCATTCATCTACCTTTATAGATTGAGACAGTATACTGATGTAGCGCAAGAAAATATTTCCTTAAAAACACCATTAAAAAAACCTAGTTGTGTATTTAATCTGAACTGTGCAATACTTACTGCTGAGAAAAAAAAAATAGTAATCCCTGGGTAAGCTTGTGGGGAAAATCTAGGGGAACAAATTGGTGTCCCCCAGCTGTTGGATGCATACTGAAAAGAACAAGTTTCTGGAAGAGTGTTGTCCTTGCTTGGAATCTGTATGGAAGATGTTGAAACTCTTCAGCAATGTTCACGTGTGTCCACACAAAGCTCGTGTGTGTGATAAGTGCTGATATCTGCATGTCTGTCATCTTGTGGTGGGCAAGGGGTGTCAACGAGCACTTCAGTGTCCTTCAGTACCGATTGCTTACAACTCTTCAAAGTATAATGAAAAGCAAATGCACTGGCAGCAGTTGATTCTGAAACACATACTGCTGCAGTATCTTGGAGATTACAGGCTTGCGACGGCTCTCTCAAATTCAAACCCATCCTTTGGAGAATCAGCAGAAAAATACCAGCTGTTACAGCTATGCTGTAGAAGTACTACTGCTTACTAGTTCTGATGCTCATCTATGCGACTTAGTCACTTGCTGTTCCCAAGAAGCAAAGCCTATAGGGAGAAGTATTTTCCAAGTAATTCTCTGTCAGAATTCAACAAACTGAAGGTGAAGCATATTGATTTTCAGTCATATGCCTCTTCTCACTTCCTTTTTTTTGAAGGTAGGTTACAAATCTGCTTGCTCATTTCTGAGTTGCTTTTAATTCAGCCTTAACTCCGAGTGACTGCAGGAAAATGTTTTCCTTTCCTTTTGTATATCTTGAAGACTCTTGCGTGGTGTGTCTTGCAGTAAAGAAGTTGCAAAATTTTCTCCCTCTCCAGCTCTGCCTATTGAAAAAAATCAAAACCCCCACAGCCCCACATGTAAACACAGTAGGATAGGAAGGACCAATGCTGTAGGAAGGAAGTTGGAGGAAGCCCAGCTTGAAAGTTGATGCATAAATTCCAGTTGTTCTGATGCTGTATTGCTCAAAAGGTAACGAGACTTTGTACCCTGACTCCTTTCCCCATCTTGTAATGAATTCCTTTTTATTGTGATCTACGTCCAATGGTGATAAGTGTCACAAAGTTTCTATTTCTCAGGGAATCCCATTGGAAAAATCTCTTATTTCCATTTAATTTTACGTCTTCCATTCTTAGTTCAAAAGAGTAAGGTAGGATTTAGATAAGTAGGACAATAACTTCTTTAAGATGGTGGGGGTTTTATTATGTGCAGGTCATGCAAAACAGATCTCTTAATTTTTAGTTTGATAAACAAGATCTGATACTATGGTGCATCTTTCACATTCTTTGATAGGTGAGTCTAAAATGAGACTCTTTCTAGCAAGCAAATCAGGTATTAATCTTTTGACAGCTGCTTTGCCAATTTTTAGTGTTTAATCACTTTTTAAAATTCTCTTGGCTTGTATATTTAAAAACAAACAAACAAAAAACAACTAAACCATTTAAAATGCTAGTACATTGAGTACTAATTTTTTTTTTTTTTTTAATAAGGTATTGCTTTGCCAGAGATGGAGAAATACTCTACTGTGGTAGATATACAGGCTAGTGTACGCTAACAGAGATTGACACTTATTTGCATCCTCAAAGGGGTTGATTTCCTGGCTGATTTCTTGCTACAGCTGAACCAGAAAGATGTTATTAAATATACAGACTCTATGAACTTAGTGAAATGGGAAACCTGTTAAATCAATTTGAGTTAAAATCAACAGGAATTGTCATCGGATCATACAACTTCCTCACATGTAAGGTCCAGCTGCTGCAAACTAATGTTAAGCCACATGAAAAATTAACTTAAAATACTGGTTAACTGTGTAATACAGGTAAACATTAAGAGTTCTAATATTTGCTTGCCAGTGGCTGCTAAGTGATTTTTTTTTTTACATTAATTTGTATGTGTTTCTTTTTTGTCTATCTTTCACTACTTGTATTATTCAAGAATATGGCCCTTCCAGTACCTTCTTGCTAAGCAGACTGAAGACCAGAGAAACCTTTACCTTCAGGAAGTATTTGCTGGTACTGTTGTAACAATTTACTTGCTCCAGCCAGAATACTTTGGTTTGGTTTCTTTGTGCTGTAGCGTTTTCTGCAACAGGAATTTTCTTCAAAAGAAGAAACGAGACAATCCGTAAGTCCAAACAGTGGTACTGTGTAGGGAAAAGTTGTAGTGGACACCTAGCTAAGCTGATTCTGTAGCACTGGAAAACCTGAGATACTAGCTCTGATGACCACAGGGTTAAAATCACCGATGAGGGGAGAACAAAAGAGTAACAGTGATGCCTTGAGAGTAAGCTACTGTTCTAAAAACTAAAGTAGCAAAATGAACTGTTTCAGCATTTCTGCTCAGTTTGTCCTTACATTCCTGTAAGAATTGCGTCAGACAAGTTTTGTTAAAGTTCATAGTAGAAAACCATTGGTACTAAAGCTGGAAAAGGAACCTCTCAACATGTACTGCTGGGCAGTCCTGTATATTTAGTATTGTAATGAAGGTTTCCCAATATCTCTTTAAAATGATTGCATTACTGTTTAATTATGGGCAAAATCTGCCCAGGTTGGCTGGAATAAGAAGGGACGTGTAACTAGGGAGCGGAGTGGTGGAAGAAGAAGTAGTGGCAGAAGAGCTTTCGGTGTATGAGATGAACATGACTTCTTGGCTTAAACCAAAAGAGGCTTAGGTGAGGCCAGTCTCCCTGGCCCCTGATACTTGGCTATGTGGTGTTGGACAATCGTATAGCCTAGCTGGTGAATTTTATTAGCTTTGCGTAGAGATATAAGGTAAATATGGCAACATGCAGCTCTCATGGGGTTTTGTGTAAGTCTTTGTGTGGCACTAATGACACTGGCTTTTTTTTAGTGTGCAGATTTCTCTGCTCAGTGTATTCTTTGACAGAGTTTTGTTGGAAGCTATGGGAGAAAATACCCTTGGTACAGTGAGGAGAGAGGATGCATCCCTGGCCTGTAGTTAGCAAGGGTCTGAAAAGGATTTTGAAGAACAATAAGCCCTCAGCTACTTTTACCCCATGCTGCAAGGGAAATGCAAGCAATTACTGTCCTAACCAACGCAGAGTTTGGTCTGAACTTGGACTTCATCCTTGCAGACTGCAAGTTTGTGATTCCTGCAACAGATGCTCTTCTATCCATACATATCTAATATGTACTGACTTGCTGGATAGACACCAGTGTGTCAGACTTTTGTGTGGCAACTCTGCTTTAGCAGTTAAAAATAATTATGCTGTTAGCCTTTGCATTCTAAGAATCTGGGTCTGTGTTTTCTAAAAGCTTCTAAAACTTAACTTCAGATGGACGTCCAAATGTTTCTGGGCTTTTTCTCCCTACTGGAGAGAACAACATTGCACATTGCATTTCAAAACTGTGAAAGCTGTGTGGTCCTTTGCAATCAAACTTTCTGATTCGTGAATGACACTTCTTTATTAGACCAGAGTATCTTTTCAAACTTTTGTATCCAAGCATGTGACTGTGCAAAATAAGAATTCATTGATAAAGGAAACTTTCTGTCAATAATTACTTTTGAAATACTATAGTCATTGGAGTGTTTTCATGGCATAATTTAAATTTAACTGTAACCAAAATGTTGCTCGTACTTAGCTATGCAAGTATACTTGGCAGGAAGTGGTAGCACATGTCACCAGGCTTGCTCTACGAATGTTTCCAGCTCACCACTTCCTGTCACTGACGTGAAAGAACAAAAGAAACACCAGTTTCTAGTTCATTTTAGCCTCTAAACAATTGCAGTTGCATTAGTTAAACTTCTTAGTATCATAACAGAGGTATTTATGGCCTTCCCCTTTATATTCTTCTTTTAGCTTTGAAATTCATCTTTATTTGAGAATTTTGGTGGAGTTCCTACTAGAAATCTTAAGTTCCGAGAAGGTATTTTTTGTGCAGATCCTGAGTTTTAGACATGATCAAAGGAATGGTTGTATAAATCATTTTGGTGCTGCAAGGGAAATTACTAACCGCAAGAAACCAGTCTGTGCAAGGCATGGATTGGTGCATATAAATATCTAACTGCAGCGTAAGCTTGCTTTCTCAGAAAACCATCCCTACAAGAGTCTTTCACTCTTTATGCTGATATGTCTTAGCTTCAGTAGTTGACGGTACATACAGAATTATCTTTAAATCACAGTAGTCTCTGAACCTAGGTTTCCCAAATAGGTGTTATACTTAATTCTAAGACTTCAAGCCTAGACACGAAGGAGCTTTTAAAACTGATTTATTTTGCTGTTGTCCACAATACAATACCCTTTCCAGAAAAATCTGTATTTGTGCTATATAACACTTGGGGTCAAAAGAAAATCTGTTCAGAGCAAAGGTCATTTGTTTTCAGACCTGAATACAATTACCTGTGATTTCAGCAGGTGTTGCATCTAGTTAGGAGAAAAATCTTTACAACAAGGGAGACACAAAATCCTATCAAATGTAAAATGGAAGCACTTGCCAAACTTCTGTTACATGTAATAAGGATTTTTTTAAAGTACACATCATTCTTATGTCATTTTTAGAAGAATGTGAATTAATGAAAGTATCTTTTTGCCTGTAAATCTACAAGTGAATCTTGGGAAATTGCAGTTGTAGCAATAGTCATGGCATTTTAAATGAATGCAATTAATTTCATATGCTGTTAAAAGTGCTGACGTGATATTTCTGCTCATAAATTGTATTCTAACTAATGGACTAAACTACGTATCCATAGCACATCAAGATTAAGTGGTTGAAACTTGGTATTTTCAGTATATTAAAATACTAATATCGCATGTGAGAAGAATGAAAGTCAAATAGTTAATGAATGTCCATATTTCATATTCAAATGCTACTGTAGTGTATTAAAAAATCCCGTAGCTTCCTGTTTAAGTGATGGATGAATTCTTAAAGCTAGAAACAGCATTTTCCCAATTAAGATAGTCTTGATAATTGTCACTTAAATTATATCTGAGGAAAGAAGACATTAAATAAATAAAATAACCCATCCTGCCTCCCCTAAATCTTTTACAAACTATGACTAAATATCAAGTAACTATTTAAGATTCAGTGAAGAAAAAATGGGCCATTAGTTTCAAAACAGATTAATTAGGTGGTACATGGGGGTGTCCTGGGATTCAAAAATCTGGCAGTCATGTAGTGGGACTTGAGCAGTCTCAATATGAGCTATGTTATAGTATAGGTTTAGAGATGTGAAAGTTAAAATAGTCCAGGGTAAAGGCTAGTCTGTTTGGAAATCATGGCTTTGATTCATAGATCCATTTGATCCCTCTAAATCTTAAAAGACGTTATTAAGCCCTTCTGAATTAATTCATTTTTTTCACCCATGGCTTAAAATCTGTCTTGAAAATCAATCTCAGAACTGATGGGTACCATGTGGAAGTGTAAGGGGGGGAAAGGAGAGAATTGTTTTCTTGATACCTTTTGGAGCTTCCTAGAAAATGTAAGTTATTCTTAAACTGGTGTTCTTGAAAAAGTCCTATGAGTGATCTACTTCAGCCACCTTCAGTAACTGTCTGTATAGCTTTTATCTCCTGTGATGCTTTACCATTTACTGTGATGTTTGATTAGATTGCTGATTGATTGCTGAAAACATCAGTTTTCAAAAGTAGATGCCAGTTTTGAAAAGGAACTAAGGGGTCGTAGTATGTATTTTTTTTCTCCAAGCCAGCAGAGGTTCTAGGGAATTGACTTGAACTGCAGGGGGTAGTCAAAAGTTGAGAAAAATACACATTCAAACTAGTGACCTTATTGGTGTAAAATGGAAGAATTTTGAGGTTAAATCTTCCTCTCATAATCTTGACTACCTCTAGTAGTGAGTCTGAGTTTGGTCTGTTTTCATTGTGCAGAATAATTTATCCTTGACATGTTGGATGCAGCTGAAAACCTTTGTGCATCCTCAGCACTTCCTAGTGTTTGGAAGAAATTACAACTTCAGAATAATTCTTTTGCCTAAGTTTGCTCTTACCAAATTGTGAAAAGAAAACTGAACACTTCCTTTCCATTTATTGCAAGACTTAGAGTATCTCTTTCTCTGGCAGGAATTGACTTTAAGATCAGAACAATAGAATTAGATGGAAAGAAAATCAAGCTACAAATATGGTGAGTATTCCAAAGTAATTTAAGTTTTCAGTGAGTATTGAATTAATCTTTGAGGAGGAATACTTCATAGCTTTTGAGCCTGGGTGTACCACAAGTTTCATACCTTTTATTCATTGGCTGTCCATAAGGTTTATGCTTTCTTCTAGCTTGCTCTTGGAGTGGTTCTGCTTCAGTAGCACAGGAAATAGCCTGTTCACATGTGAACGTTACAGCAACTTCCCATTTTATCAAACGCTGTCCTCTTACACGCGCTTTTAGCTATTCCGTGTGGAAGAGAAGTATTAACTCCATAGCTGTAAACTAAAATACGCGACCCAATAAAATGTAATCTCCTCTGATGCTTTGATACCTAGTTGTACTCACAGAGGCACAGGTGAATGATAACGCTCCCACTCCTTGCATGGTGGGTTAGTAGAGACTGAGCCTCCTGATAGCAGCAGATGAGTATTTTTGGAGTAGCATTATTACACGTGCCAAACTCATTAAATGCTACTAGTGAATGTAGGGCTCCTGCTGATTTCTCAAGTTCTAGAAAATATAGTTGTGATACTTGCATGCGAGCCAGAATTCTTGTGACTAGGAAGTGAAGTGCCAGAAGTGGTTGGTACAAATTTTCTGTCTGTAGTGTAAGTCAAAAAGCTGTTTTTTGTCAGGCCTTTGGGGTTCAGCTCCCCCTAGGTGTGACTAGTAGCCAAACACTTTGTCCTCTTGTTCACTCACAGCCAGATACTGCTTTGAAGTCATCTAGGATAAAATATCAGCACACTAAGGTATAGTGGCTGATTTTAATGGCTAACTGTACGTGAAAATGCGCTATCCTAAAATATTTTACTGCTGCACGTTTTAATTTTTGTTTAATGCAGGACTTGGATACATCAGAGCTGCCTTTTTTAATTATTCTAGGGAAGGCTGTGTAGTGCTGAGTTTTATTGCTTGCATGAAAACTTAAATGCTTTTGTGCCATATTTATGGTGCTGCTGTAACCACTGTTGTAAGTAGGATAGCTTGGGAGCAAGGAAGATGTTGAGGGCGGAAGAAACTTGTGCAAACAGCTTCTAAATGGTATTTTTTCTTAATGAGTGAGTATCAATGTATTGTTACTCTGTTTAAAAAGACATTTCTAAGTACAGAAGAGTGTAAAGATTACCTCCAACAAATACTTGTTTTCACTGAATTTTAGGGATACAGCAGGCCAGGAGAGATTCCGCACAATCACAACAGCTTACTACAGAGGAGCCATGGTGAGTGCTCTCACTTCAAAAAAAATTAGGCACAACTAGTGTAACTAGTTTGCTGTTCTTAAGGTAATATCATGTAAGTCTTCAACTGGAGGGTTAGATAATTGTGGCTTGAGATGCGGGGAATAAAGTTTGTGGTTTGGTTGGGTTTTTTTATTTTTCATTTTTTAAACATGCTGGTACTTTGTCTAGTCCTGTTTTTGTGATGAAACCTCAAGTCGTATTGTCTTTTTTAATATAATTAAAATTTCTGCAGATTATAATTAAAAGCTAAGTTGCCAAGCTTTAATCAGACAAATTTTTTTTAATGCAATCAACCCCTTTAAACATTTGAAATATTTGAAAAATAGGTAATCAATGATTTTAATATTAAAAGTGTATTTCACTGAATTACTTTTCCTTCAGCCAGTAGAGAATGCAAAATCTGGGCTAGAAATACAATTACCTACAAAAGCTACTGTTACTTTTTCCTCCATTAAGAATGACTTGAAGTCAAATAACTGACTTAGAGCCTGGACTCTTTGTGGTACAACTGCTTGTAATGGTTCTTAATGCTATGATTTGAGATACTTTACGTTGGGACACTGTTCATTTCAACTTGCAAATCACTGGCTATGCTGCTACTACACGTTCTTACTGCTTTGTATGAACAGATCCGTTCCATTCATAGGCTGGCTGTGGGTCCAAATAACTCCACTGTTACGGAATACAGATGGGGAAAACTAGTAATGGTTGTGGCTCTGTGTTAGAGCTTTCTAGTACTTAAAAAGGTTTTGGCAGTGACGTGGTCTTCTCCCCACTTCCCAGTCCGTAGCCAAGGACTTTTCTTTGTCCTATGAGGAAGGATTGGAAAGACAATAAGGAATGGAGGTGAACCTGGCAATCCATCCTTAATGCAGCAGTTGTGTGGTTTCCCATGCTTTGCTAATTTTGAGAGTATACACACATAACTGTCAGAAAGAGCTAAAGCTTCTGGGAGAGCACCTAGTGTCAGCTTTGCTGTAAGTATCTACTGGCCCCAGCAGATTGGATCTCGCAGGTTTGTCATCTTTGACTACTTAAAGCTGCTGCTTCTAAACTTGACTTTAACAATAGAGTCCTGGTTCTGTTGTAGCAGAATTTCTAAACTTTTCCTGACTACAGGCTAATAATTTAAAACTTCATGTAAGTGGTGTGTTTGACCTCTAACAGTGGCAAAAGATGTAAATAGTAATATTTTGGGTAAATTCTCAGCAGTGGCGTAATGCTTTGAGAAAGGACTATAGGTGCATAAGTTGTATGTTAACATTTCTTGCAAGTGTAATCAAACCAACAGCATACATCAATAGTCAAACCATAGTGCTAGCTCATCTAACTAGATTTTCTTAATTTTATTTAGGGAATTATGCTGGTGTATGACATCACAAATGAAAAGTCTTTTGACAACATAAAAAACTGGATAAGAAACATAGAGGAGGTAGGTGCTTTGGAAAGTACTTCTTACTCGTTCTATCTTGTGATTTCCCTGGGACAAATAATAATAAAGTAATTATTCACTTTCATTATAGTAGCCAACATATATGGCCAAGTTAGGCTGTGCAGTGAATGCAGCAGTGATTAGTAATGGGGAGAATATTATCTCGTTCATCTAGGGATAGAAAGTAGAAAACTGAAGTTTAAAAAGTAAGCATAAAGTGTTTCAAAACACTCTTACTATATGACTTTTATTGTTCTTTTTGGCTTTTGGGTGTGTCTAAGGAAGGAGCAAGATCTTAGCGTGTGTACCTTTCAATGAGATGATGACAGTTCTGTCTAATTTCAGTTGTTACTGTGTTGTGTGTTTGTCCAATTAGAGATTTTTGACCTTTTCATTTGTTCTTGGTAAGCTTCCTTCCTGCTAACTTATTGTAAATTATTTAATGGGACATGCTGTCAAGTAGGGATAGGTCATTATGAAGTTAGAGGAGAAACCTTGATTTTAGTGACGCTGTAGTTAATTAACAGAATCTTACTGTTTTTTTTCCTTAAACATAAAATCCATGGGCTTTTCTTTAGTATTGTTCTTTGTCTCTTAAGCAAAATTCCTGTATTAGTGACCAATTTGATCCAATAGTGACTGGCCTAGAAAAGTTCTCTTGTTGAAGTTCTCTTGCTGAAGTGATTATTACTTGAAGTCTTTTATTAATAATCTATTTTAAAAACGCAAATGTATCGCATAATGATACTCCAACCAAATACCCCAGATGTCCATGCACCACTTTGATGTAAAGTATGTACCGTTACATTTCCAGAATAGCCAAATGCCTGTGCATGTGTGCAACCTGGTACAGAGCTCATGGTACTGTATTTGATCTGTAATAACACTTAGGCAAATTTAATCTAGCAGTATTTATTCCAACCTATTTTAATATTTAAATATTAAATTGCCTGTTTCAAAAGTCAGTCTCTTTCTGAGTAATGCCTTCACATTAGATAACTTTTAAAAAATAAAATATTCATTTGTGGATGAGTTTGACACATAAGTTTCTTCTAAATAATGATGCATTTGTTTCTGAGAGATTACTTTTTCTTCTTTTAGCATGCCTCTTCAGATGTAGAAAGAATGATCCTGGGTAACAAATGTGATATGAATGAAAAAAGACAAGTCTCAAAAGAAAAAGGGGAGAAGGTAAGCTTTGGTGGCTTACCTTATTTAGAAGTACTCTTCTTAGGATTTTGGCTGCTGGATATTTGGTATGTTTCAGGCATATGAGAGATAATGGGCCTCAAATCTCTTGTTTCAGAAACTTTTATATATTATAGGATGCCAGGTTTGGGTTTTTTGTTTTTAAATAGCACTTGGCTGTCTTCAAGTTTGAATAAACTTAATGGTACTATTGTCTTGAAGGGGAGATCCTGTAAAGAATGTTGACCTTTGCTATAGCATGAAGCATTCTCAATCTCAATATAGAGCTTTGTATATAGTTTGATCATGTTGGTACTCAATTCACCATGGTGATTACTTACTCTTCTCGTAAGTACTGTTATTAAAGCTTAAGTAATTAGTTATTCTGCAGAACAAACAAGCAAGTAAAAATACTGTATAATCTATCATGTACACGGCTAAAGTAGTGCGGTTGCTAGTAACACAATTCGTGGGATGATTTTTATGTAATTATCTTGTCCATAAATCCATATCAATGAAGATTCTATCTTAATGTTCTTTTAGGTCCTAAACAAGTCTTTTTGTGAGCAATTAATCTCTGTGTTGGTTTTGAATTTACATGAGGGTATGGCCTGTTCTAATATTTTGTCTAATTGTCCAGTAACTTTAATGTTTTTGCAAGAGAAAGGCAGAAGTGAAGCTTGTTTGGCTTTGTTTTTAAAGCTTGCTGCAGCATACAGCATCTATTCTATTATGAACCTATGTGAAACATTACTTTTACAAAGGAACTTCAAAAACACTGAAAAACTTTAACCTCTCTTCCAGTTAGCAATTGATTATGGAATCAAATTTTTGGAGACAAGTGCAAAATCCAGCATAAATGTGGAAGAGGTAAGAGATGGGTGTTACTCTTAGGTGTGTTTCTTGAACTACTTCTATGGAGGCATGTTTCATGATCTGTTAGGCTTTCTGACCTGATCTGGGACCTGAAGTCCCAACTGTGCTCATGGGTCACCAATCTTGTTATATTTAGAGAGCTACTGTAAAATCTAGCATTTCTTGTTTTCTGGTAATGTCTGGAATTGTT
This sequence comes from Calonectris borealis, assembly GCF_964195595.1. Classification (NCBI taxonomy): domain Eukaryota; kingdom Metazoa; phylum Chordata; class Aves; order Procellariiformes; family Procellariidae; genus Calonectris; species Calonectris borealis. The sequence goes on from NC_134322.1 coordinate 19,927,396, forward strand.
TTTTAAATGGGTGTTAACAGACTGGTTTACTATTATTGTAGCAAACAGTTGCTTTAGACTTCTGTGCCTTGCTACTTAAATTGCAAGTGCTTTTGGACAGGGAATAGGTGTAATTTTAGAACAATGCTTTGTACAGGAAATGGGATTCAAGATTCTTTACTTTCAGAATAACATGCTACTGTGTCAAGGAGCCTTCGGGTTACTACTAAATATGTGCTATGCAGATGAGACTGAAGATTTGTATGTTAACTGGAACATCAGCATAGACTGTCATAAGCTGATGTTAGAGGAGGAGGAAGGCTTATAATACTCCAACTATAGACTTGCAATCTGTTTTCCTGCAAGAAAATTTTGTGCTAGAAACACAAGATCCCTATTTATGAGAGCATAAGGAAATAGAATCGGAAGGAAGAGTGGCTCAACTCCAGTCTATCTTACCATGAATCACTCTTGTCATCTCAGGGAGGGTGGGGGGAGGATCTTAACTCTATGAAAAGCGTGGACAAGAAAATAATATCATATCAAAAGGCAGTTACATTAAGATTCATTCATTCAGATAAGGCAGACTTGTTCTTAAATGTTGTTCCTGTACCTAATAATCTAAAAGTCTTTCCATGTGTATTGATGGGATATCTTTTAAAAGTCCTCCAAATACGTACTTAATTCAGATCATGCAGCTAACAAATTAACTAGAAGCTAAAGAGATTGTTACTTTAAAATAACATGACTGATGCTGTGCCTCCCAAGCGTTTTTTTCTGATTGCAGGATGATTGTTATACAATGCAGTGAGAATGGACTTATTTGCATTGTGCTGCATCTGGAATAGTGCTTGACCTGATTTTCACAGTGTCATTATGATTCTTACAGCAGACAATGGAAGTGTGAACTTTAGCAGTTAATACCGATGGTGGCTAACTATAGTCTCCTAATAAAAAGCACCTATCTTCTTCATTAGTTCCTCCAGATGGTTGACTTGCTCTTTCATGACATGCTCTGCAATTTCATTTTAACGCCTGTAGGTCACTAAATGTACAATGTTAGTTTGTGCTTACTCCAAATGACTTGACTATCTGAATATGTTTTTTTGTCACATGAATAGTGAAGAAAGCATTAAAAAATGCAGCTGGTATAGGCATTCAACAAGTAATGATTTAGTCTTCTTTCCACCAAATGCTTAACTTGTGGGAAATAACACAATTGTGATATTCTTGTGATCACAAGTGAATTAATTTATTTTATTTGTTGTGATTTATTTGCATTAAATGAGTGTCCATCTTTGGATATGTTCCAAACACAATGAGAGGGGAAATGTTTACAGTTTTTTACATTCTGGAACTGTCCTTGGATTGTTGATATCTCCAGATAGCCTAAAATCTTGCTTTTCCCCGGAGAATTTTTTTCTGGAGAATTGCAGAATTTTTCTGCTACGGAAGTTTCTTTACTCCTTCATACATTGAAGTCTGAGATGCTGAGATTTGCCGGAGTGATTTTTTTTTTCTTCTTTTTTTTTTTTTTTTAATAGATACTTTGGAAGCATAAATAACAATATAAATAGCCCAGGAGCAAAACTTTTGGAGGACAGAAAGCAAGCTAACCTTAATGTGAATTCCCAGGCATGCCATCCTCAAACCTCTGTGGGTTTCTAGTTGCGATGCACAGTACAGTTTGGGGGAAGGAGAAAAACAAAATTAGTGTATACAGCCTTTTCTTCAGCAGATTTTTTTTTTTTAATTATTAATTTGCCCAAGAGATATGTGATGGGAAAGTCCGTTCACTTGCTTCAAAGATTGGAGGGATGAAGACTAAAAATAAATAGTTTTTTTTCTAAAGCATGCTTATGGCAGTTTTAAGTAAACAGCTATTGTACATGGAGTGCCTCGCTACTCGAAGTGCTAGCAGTGGCCTACAGAATATTGTTAATGTATCTGGCTACTCCAAATCTATCTTGTCTTTAAGGTGTCTTGTGACTAACTTTTTTTTTTTATTTCCGCTCCTCACCAGGCATTTTTCACACTTGCACGGGACATTATGACAAAGCTCAACAGAAAAATGGTTTGTATTTCCAATTGGCTTACAAACTAGATACATTGAAATGACTGCTATAATAATTGGCTGAGTAGTAGCCCTACCAAAAAATTCTGAGAATTACAGTGGATGCTAGATCAAATTTGAGCAAACAGTGCTTTATCACACTTTATTACACACCAGTGTGTAATTGTTCTTTATTTTGCATGAACACTAACATTGGGGAGCCTGAAACTGATGTGTTCTTTTGAAATGTAACAGTGTGATCCTTGCTTTATTAAATGTCCAATTATGTAGTCACTCCTTCAGCTAATACTTGAGATCTGGGTTGTTGGATAAATGTTTCTTCTTAAAATAGGCAGTTCTATTGAGTGATTAACAGAGTCTAGATAATTGAGGAGCTCAAGTTGCAACAAACCTCTGCTCTGGTAGTTGCTTTGCAAGGGTGGGAAGTGGGGAGGGAAACTAGGAAAGCTAGACTTATTTTTTCTGCATTTTACGATGTTGATACTCTTCTCTTTCAGAATGACAGCAGTTCATCAGGGGCAGGTGGGCCAGTAAAAATAACAGAAAATCGATCTAAGAAGAGCAGCTTCTTTCGATGCACGCTACTTTGATGAACTTCTAATGATAGACTGCAGCACACTTAGAACCTTTTCTGCTTCTTTGAAAGCACAGGGTCACAAAGCCTCAGAAATAATACCACCAAGCTGCTGCTGAGAGCTCCATTGAACGTAGACTGCGATACACAAAATACCAAGCGGATTTTGTTCACTAAGCCTATTGACCTGTCAGGCTCTTCTTTCTCAGATACGGAAGCTATGAAGTGGAGACACAAATGCAAGAATTAACTTGTTTTCCTTTTTTACTTTCTGTTTTATTGCCTGTTGCAAAGCTGCTATGTTTCTTTTAACTTTGCACATCCATATTGGCCTCTTACTGCCTGTTACAGCACAATCTTACATTTGTATTTGCACAGTTTGACTTACAAGTAAGATTCTTAACAGATTTGTGCAGGTTTTTCTTTCTCTTTTTAAACATTTATTTTCAAGCAGAAGAACCAGGGGAAAAATTAAGTCTCACTTCCATTATTTTCTATGCTGTATACTTGTGGCCATGACTGCAGTATGGATGTTGATGCTCTAGTGATGAGAATTACTGTAACAATTGGCATTTAACAATTTGTATAGGTTTTGTCTCTTAGATGCACAAATCTGTTCATGCAGAAGCTATGGCTTCTATTCTGAATGTAGTATGTTGCATTTCTTTCTTTACCAGACTTAGCAAAGTTGTGTTCTGAATTGCCAGTCACTGTCTGATTCACAGATGCACCTTTCAGTTATTTGAATAAACACAGTGTCTTTCCTCACTTAACTTCCCTTTGTTAGCTCAAACTGTCTGCACCTTTTTTTGTTTCTGATGAGGAAGTACACTCTGGAGTTGAAATCATCATCACAAATTGGCCTCATCGCTATCACTTAAGTGGCTTGTGGAAGCTGAATGCATGAGTTTTGAGTAACCTCTTTGTGGATTCGTTTGTTCAGAAATGACTGCTTCTAAAGGTGACTTCCATTTCTACTGTAATTCTAAGGATAGTTCGTTAATGTCTGTAAGCGTTGACCCTTGACAAGAGAGGTGTCCAAAAACTAGCTTCCGGTGCAGTTGCTAAAGTGTATCAAGTTCTGGCACTAAGGAAATGGTCACGTTAGGGCTATAATGTACTATTAGTTATGCAGTTAATGCTGAATGTGTGAAGCCCTCTTTGGGCTGCTCAAGCAGTTAAGTTATTTTTTCATCAAAAACTGGTACAGTGACCTAGACTGTTAGAAGCAGAGTTGAAACGTAGTTGCCTTTTTTACTCAACTAAGCATTGTATAACCTAGTCTTTGTTCTACTACTTTTTTATTGTCTTCTGAAAAATTTTCTCAATGAGCAATTAAAACAGGTGCTTTAGTTCTGTTGATGTGCCAAACTTGGACCATTGTAAGCTTTAACTACAAGTTTGTGTCCAGCATATTTCTTATTAGGGGATAGGTGCATTGTCATTGTCAAAGTTAACGTCTGACGTGCTTGCTTTTGCTTCACTACATTGTCTAGAGTTGTAAACAGTGAGTTGGTTGTTACCACAGATAACCACTTCATTTTGTGGTGTCAGGTACTGAATTTGTCATCTCTGGGTCTGTTGTAAATATTTTGAAAGTGAATGGGCCAATAGCGTTAGATTTAAAGACTTCTGATTTTAAAAAGTTTAACATTAGTAACTGGTTCCATAAAGTTTTAAGTGGTTATCAACTTGTCCCCACATGTAGTTTAATAGAAATAGTTATTGTAACTAGATGGTGAATCTCATAAACTGCTGTTGCTGCACTAAAACAGAAAAATCTTCATGGCAACAAGGTTTAGTGAAAAAACAAAGCAACCCTAACTGCTCTGTTGTCTACCCTTGATGTTTTTCTTAGACAGGCTAAAGCAGTTATGTTTTCTGTATGGTTAAAAGAAGTGCTTCTATACAGAAAGTGTTGTGACACCAATTATGAATGTTGTTCATTTTCAGTAATTTACCTCTGACTTAATTTGGTGTCGTAATACTTTGATTTTTATCTCAGGGGTTGTCTGCAAACCAAAACTGACATGTTCTGTGTTTGGCACCGTTTACAGAATGCTTTGTATTGTTTTTCCTGTCTTCGCTGTGTGGTTAAATGTTCGTTCAATATTAGTCTCCATGAACTTCCCTTTGAAAGAGCCTGTAAGTAGTAGAGTCTATGAAGTGCTTCTTGAAGCAGCAGCGAATTGGGGTATCTGCTTGGGGAGGGGAGGGCGGGGGGAGAAAAAAACTTGCTATTTTCTTACATTTAGCTGTGCTAAACTGTACATAAATGTGAGGTAAGACCATAGGAAATTCACTTTATGCATGATAAAATAATGCAGTAAATATTTCACTTTGCTTAATGTTCATGTAAAGTTCATCTTTTTCTATTTGTAGAAGAATTTAATGCAATTTTGTTGTCCCCTGCTGAAACTGAAGAATTCTAATTTCATGTGGTCTTATGGATAAGGTAAAATGCAGATTTCTCTCTTTCTTTGTTGTTTTGCCCCCACCCTTCTTCTCCAGCAGTATTAAATGGCTGAGTGGCTGCACTTTATCGGTGTGCTAACTTTTGGTCAGTATAGACCTCTTTCTGTGTACAGTCTGCCTTGTCAGACATTGAAAAACGTGCTGTACCTTAGCGTGCAAATCAGCTGTATGTTTTATTGGGAGTTTTTTTAGCTATATTTTCCTTTAGACAAGCGGGTGATGATAAATGGTATGTTCTGCCTATGCATCAGATGCTGGGTACTACAGGCTTTCCTAATATCACTATGATTGTTTTGTGCAGTCTCTGTTGCTACTTTGCTCAAGACTATATAACCTAAATTTTGAAGGACTCTTAACTATACCTCAGTCAACTAGTTAGTATTCTAATGTCCATTAGAATGAAAGTCATATAATTATTACTCATTAAGCAGCAAATATATTTCTGTTTTGTTCCAGAAATTGCCATTAACCTTTCGGGAAAGGCAGACATTTTTTGGTGGATTTCAATAAAACAAAAATGCTGCTTATGCTCTGGAGTTTTATGAAATCTTTCCCTCAGCCCCATGTCTGTGCGCTATATCTTGACCAATATTTTTCTAAATGGTTTTTAAAAAAAAAAAAGTCAAACAAAAACCAAACTGGTCTCAGTGCTTTGCAATTTTAGCTTTCAGTCTGTGCTCAGCAAAACATGCACAAGAAGTTTTTGTTGAGTGTATATAGAACATTTGTTTTACTTACTGTCTGGAAGTTCTATTCTTGCTAAAGCTTAAACGACTCACGAAACTTAACGCAGCTCACTTTTCGATTTGGGGGACAGTCTCAGAAAATGCTAATTGACTTTTCAGACCTGTGGTTCTTTTTACAGAAAGTATTTCCCATTGTAAGTATCTTTCCCATACTAGTTTGCTGAAGTCAAGTGAATTAAGTGGATCATTTTCACAAGTGAATAAAGGAGTCTTGAGTATACATATAACATTAAAATATTGTGAATGGATAATGATTTGAAAGTACATGAATAATATGTAAAATGCATAAATGTGTTATTTGTGAAAATGCATCTGTTATTTGGTTATCTATTAATGTAACTGAAATTTTGCAATGTTAAACTTCTTAAGGATTGGTCTGTAGGTGATAATAGGTCTTTTTTTTCTCCTCCATTCACTGAACTGCTTATGCCATTCTCATTCTTATAAATAAAACTTGTATTTCTTTCTTACACAAAAGCAGGATTTCCATTGATTTTTCTTGTTTCTGGTGAATTTAAGTTTTTTAGTGCATTCCTATGGCCTTAATGAACATTTTTGCAAATAAAACTTCAATTACAGTTATTTTAATGCTATATAGCTACTAAATTCAGAATAAAAAGTATAGTCCTTGAGAAAATGCATAATTTTGAAATAGAAGTGTTCTACTGTGTGTGTTTAAGCACATTTTATCTCTGGTATAAAGGTGTAATGTGAAAAGCTCCTGCAGATAAAAGTGAACTTGTCATGTGGTTAACTTGTAAACCTAATCATTAATTGTATATTGATGTGTATAGACAAAAAAGCCAAACCCAACCCTTAAAAAAAACTTCATACTCCAATGGTTTTATTATTCCATGTGAACTTTTTTACAACAATGTGTGTCTCAAATAAAAGTTACATAATTAAAAGTATTTGGAGTATTCTGTATGAAATATTCCATGTAGTTTTTATGCAGTTGGCATTTCCACTCTATTTTCGACACATCTGTTGTGGAAAGGTGTCCAGCTGGGTTGCATCTGCTTAACTTCAGTGGCAAACCACAAGGGTTTTTGTGTGGCTTTGCTTGTTCCTAAACTTGACTGTTCTTTAGATTTCTCCTGAAATATCCTCTATTCCTGTAGTGATTGCTTAAATCTAAGTATATTATTTCACTGACCTTCAGCTTCATAAGGAACCATTTTTCCAGACATTTCGTGTCATGAAATACCCTTCCAAAGTAACTTCTGAGCAATGCCAGTAAGGATAACATGAGACACAATCTCCAATTTGATTAAGAATTGTCTACTCACTTAAGCTGTTAACATTTTCTCTTTTGTTGTTTTTAATCAGCGTTATGTGAAAGGTATGACTCTTAAGTAACCTGAGGCACAAATATAATTAATTAATATAGCAAATATTGTTTGTCCAGCTTCCTTCAACACTGAATATTGAGGGATTTGACAGAAACATTTGTTGGCTATTGTATTAGCAATAGTTCTTGACTTCCAAATTACTGTGGTTTGTCAATAACTCACAATTGGTATGAAAATTAGTGAACCTAAGGAAAGAATGGTTTTGTCTACCCACGACAAAAGCAGATTAATGGTTGAGATGCCCAAGTGGGCACCCTAAAGAATAAATGGGAAACGCATGGATGACAAGTAGCTTCTAAAGTTTGTGCTTTTTACATGTTTATCTAATAAACTATTTAGCTGAAAGGCTGTTTTGCCTCTTTACCTTAAGCAACAGAAAGCTGAAGTTACATTCTTGTTACACCTTATTATTTGTTGGTTTTGGTTTGTTTTGTGTGTTTTTTTCAGACTGCTTCTGGCAGACAAGTTTGCTGCTTTAGGACCAGCTGTTTAAACATTATCTTGCAGATCCCTTTGATCTGAATTTGTTCTAGATGCTCAGCAGTCCTAAAATCACTTCTGCAAGTCCTTCAGTTCTCACAGAAGTTAGTGGCATGCATCTGCATCCCAATAACATTTTAAATACATTTGCATTCTCCATTTGTTAAAAGGAAATAGCAGGCATACTTACACTGCTTAAAAATGGTGATTTGTTACAGTTCTTGGATCTATTTTTGGTTGCAGACTAGCAATTACTATACAAATAGTGCACACTTGTAGACCAGAGGCAAGTAGTTGGTACACATGTAGAATGTATCCAGCTTTTATAAGCTGGTAAATTGCCTTTTTCCTAAAAGATTCTTTTTCCAACTTGGTTGACTAGTGGCTCTTTAGAATTCTTGAACTATACTGAAGTCATCAATATAATATAAGATTTCAAAATCATTTTTCTTCAGAAAGATTCTAATATTCAAGAGATACCTAGATGAAGCTTTTATGTTGCATAATGTTATTCTTGCCATCTAGAGGTTTAAAGAAAGGGCATGAAAGGGAATGCAAACATACTGAAGAGAATTTTTAGTGCTCTAGGATGTTTTGTAGTTGTTTCAAAAATTTTTTACTGTCTTCAGCAGAGCACATCAGCACTAAGCTTCTGGTGTGAACAAATGTTACATAAATTCCTCTGAGCACATATTCAGTACATATTGTTCCTTCAATTTGTGAAATAAAGTTGTAAGTTTTGAGCAGGATATGAGCATTTTCCTCATCTGAGGAATTAACATGTTTAATGAATTGTGGCAAGCATGTGTAACTTGAACTCTTACTGAATACATTGTACTGACTTCAAAGTGAAGAAGAATTCTGTAAACGTTCACCAAGTGTTGAGAATTTCATCCTATTTAGTCTTAAATACCTTCCTTGAGTAGATGATTGAGATGACTTACTGCAGCTGTGACTTCTTCTCCAAAGGAGTGTCCATGATACACAGCTACCACAGCCTTGTGTCAGGCTGTGGTCTCTCAGATCGATGGTTTTTGATTTCTCAGGGAAACACTACCACTGTGCTCACTAACCTTTCTGGCTTGGTTTAACACACCTTTGTGGAACAGCATAGAGATGCTACTGTGAACATGCTTAGCTTGAGACAGGAAATGGCAGGCTCTAGAGCTGCAGAGCTCGTACCTTTCTCAGCTGCTTACATTCACAATTTGTGACACTTTCAGCACTATTTCATCCACATGCATACTTTTGTGCTCCTCTCTAAAGAAAAGTGCAGTCTTTACTTACCCAACTAACTACAAGTGAAGTGCAAATTATTATGTCAATAATGCTTTTTTTTTTTTTTAAAGAAAAGTTGAATGTTTAATTTATTTTCAAGGCTGTTTGTAAATCCTTAGTGTTACTTTACTTTTACTTTCTTTTTTTTTTTCCCCCCTAGGCAACGTAGCAACTAACTAGCTCTGGTATGTATTCTAGATGAAGGACGGAATTTTTCCAAGAAGCCTGAGCAAGTTCTGTCCATGAGATTAATGTCTAATGCTGCCAAATACTGCTTCTGAGCTTCCTCACCTGAAATGCAGACTTTGTAAAACTGACATTTATGCTCTGAACCAATAAAATACAGGGAAAAGGCAACCACGTGTGTCTTAAATACTGTTTGTAAGTAATTTTCCAGACTAGCACTGGGCCTGGGCCCTCCTTTAAAAATAGTATTCAATTAATTAAAGTGCTCTTTGAGTGCCATGTCCTATTTAGCACACACTACTGCATTACTCTACAGATATTTTATCTGTTCCGAGGGAGGGGAGGAAAAAAAAAACAGCGAAGCACAAGCTAGAACCGAAGCCGTTTCCCTTCCCTGTCTCCCCGAGGAGGTGCCGCGAGACCCCGCTTCCCGCCCAGCGCCGCCTGAGGGGAGCGCCGCCGTCCCGCGGAGCCTCGGGACGCCTGCGCCCGCCTCCTCACAGCCCGGGGGCGGCCGAGGCCGGGGCGGCAGGTTGGTCCCGGTGGGCAGCCGCACACCCGGGCGTCGGGAAACCTCCCCGGCTGTGGGGATGCCGACCACTGACCACCTGACGGCGCTGCCGGGGGAGGGGACGGCGCTGGGCACCCTCCGCGGAGCCGGGCAGGGCTGAGCTGCCGGCAGCTGCCCCTCGCTCAGAGCCTGCCGCGGCTGGCGCCGCGCTGTGACAGCGGCCGCCTTCCCCGGGCGCGGGTTCATCGCCCTGGGCCGGCGCTCTGCAGCGGCGCGGCGCCTCCCTCCTCGCGGCAGGGGGCGCCCTCGGGGGCAGCGGGCCCGCCTCGCCCACGGCCGGCCGGGTGAGGGGTGAGGAGGCCGCCGCGCCCAGACCCAAGCGGGCCCGAGCTCCGCTCTCCTCAACCCGGGCAGCCGCACCCCCGCGGGCGGCCGGCGCAGTGCCGCCGTCTCGGTCTCGCCCAGCCGGGCCCTCCCTGCGGGTAGGGCGCTTTTCTGGGATGGCGACGGCTGCTCATCACCGCCCCGGTCTCTCTTCAGACGTTTCTGTGGGGCCGCCCCCTCGGGGTACCTCACGCCCACGGGCCGGGGGTGCAAGCCAGGGCTGCCGGCCGCCCCGGGTAGCTCCGGGCATATCTGCGCCAGAAACCTGGAGCACGGCCTCGCAGGCCCGGCTATCCGCCGGGGTCCTCCGCAGGCTCCCCACAGGGGTCCTCGGCAGCTGCGCCCGTTGGCCGTGAATGTCCCCAGCCCCGTATCCCACGCTCTCAGTCGCTCTTCTGGGGCAAAGCGCTGGGGATGCCAGGTACAGGCTGTGCCGTGTGGACACCTCACTGCTGTAGTGCTTGGGGGTAAAAAAACAGCGATCTCTACGTGGCGGTGACTGAGGTTTGGTTACGCCTGGGGCATTCATGAGGAAGCTCCCCCTGCTGCGTTCAGTAAGTGGGCACGGGCGTGCAGGCGTGCACAGCCTTTGTCCTGCTCCAGCTGCCCCGGAGGGCTGGCGAGCCCTGCGGAGGTGCCCGGGGTGTCCCAGCCGGGGAAGGCCTGGCCCCGAGCCCCCGCTGCGCACAGCCCCGTGCTCGCCAGCTCCGATGTTTAGGCAGGCCCTCCATTTTCATACGCACTTTTTAATTCATTTCAAGTCACTGTTGTTTCATTTTCGGTGCTTAGCAAGTATTCCCAAGATCCGTAACTACGGCAGGAAACAGAAGCTGGTCCTGCTTTTCTGTATTTTCTCACACAGTGTAATTAGGCTAGTCCTTCCTCTTTCAGTAGTAATGTAGTTTGCATAAATGGGTAGAGTTATTTAACATGTTTTTTAACCACCCTGTCCACATCAGAGATGAAATTGCTAGTTTAATTTTTCTTAAAATTAAAAAATAGTTTCTTGTCATGGGAAATGCACTCTTCTTTAGAATATTTCTTTTGTGGTATTTACTCTGCAACTGTCTACCAATTTATTTGCCTCATGGAGATCCTTATTAGAAATTTCAGATGCTAGTGGAAAATGCAATATGAATAACAGTTCTTTGGGTTTTCCCCCCCCTCTTTGATTCAAGGCTTTCATCTGGCTGGTCTCCCTGCTGCTTTCTTCCCGTGTGTGGTTTGGTGCTGTGCAAACTGGTGGTAGCCATTAAGCATTAGTATGGAAAAATGTGCTCATCTTTGGAGTGGTGTGTTCTGTTCTGCTCCAGGAACTATTCCGATTTACCTACGACAGACTTTTGAAGTAAGTCATGTGATATTTCCCATTCACTGGAGATTCCTTAAGCGTGGAATCACATTGGACAAATAGCTAACAGTATTCAATATCAGCAGTTCTTTTGTGGCAACATACCTTCTCAAGAGTTAGGTTTAATAGTAGAAATAAAATGATCACAGCCTTAAAGCAAATAATAAAACTTAGGAACTTTAACTTTTAAATTTGCGTCTATGATGCAAATTGGAAATCAAACACAGCTAATAGGGTTAACCCTATTAATTAACCCTTGAACTTCCTTCCATAGTAAGGGCCACCTCTTGGAAAGAAAGAGAATTTGAAACAAAGTAGTTTATATTTTATTTATCATGGCTCTTCATTAAAAGTTAGTATTAGTTAGAGCAAACTCCCTTTCAACCATGTATTTGGAAGTTTTCATGAGTTATTGTTATTACTGCCTGCCAATTTTGTTCAACTTCTGACACTGTAGCTCTTTCTGTAAAGATCAAAGTGATTAAACAATAATAAACTTTCCAAACTGCATTTTGCTTAAGGATATAGAAGGAAATATTTAATTTGACCTTTAAAAGTGCTTTTTCCCTTTATTTAAATTCCATATAAATGAGAACACAAAATTAATAGAGTCAGGTAAGTTTTCTGAGAAGTGGGTTGCAGTGTCATATGGTAGCCTTTGATATCAGGATATGTTGTCTTGTGACTGCTGTATAAAATGTCAGATGAGTGGCTATGGTTAAGTACAAAAGCAACAGCTTGCTTCACTGACCTGGAATTGCATGCATAGCATTCTGTGATACTTACCTTAGCCTTTAATTACCATTTTATGACAGAAATGTATTTTTTAGTAACTCAAACAGTAAATGTCCTTTATGGATAGCTTCTTATAATTCAGGTAATATGTGCAAAACGATAATGAGGTTGTTTTTGCCAGTTATCTTTCAAGAGATTTATTTCCGATATTAAACCAAGAGAAAAAGATATTTTTATTTTCAGTTTCCAAATAACAAGTGAAAACTTTGATATGTGTTCCAAAAATCTTTCCAAAATTTTCTTGCTTTGGGGAAAAGGTGGCCAACACTGGTTTTGATCAGTGTATATTTCTCTGTACCAATGAATTAGATACCTGATTCCACTGGACTTTCGACTGCTTTTGTCTTGTGTGGAGACATGATTGTGTCTACATCATGCAAAGAAGTATGAAGTCAGTCAGAGCATTTCCTGTGCGACCAAGATGAAGACTCTGTTATGATAACTATGCTAATTATTGGATTACATTAATAATCAAAGATTCAGCTACATGGTCAACACCTCTATATGTTGACCATCTTTCTGCATTTATCATAGTTAGAATATTTTAAGTGATACCATTTATTAATAAAATTGCTCTGTGCTTCTGATTTTCAGTTGGTCACCAAAGACCCCCCATAGCCTGATAATATACTACCATGTTCCTAGTTTCACTAATTCAAGATCTAAAGGTTCATGCTCCTTCTATTTTTAAAGGACATGTCAGATGCTTAAGTGCCTCTTGAAAGACTCCATGGCAAGTCTGTCATTCTTGATCTAGAGCAGTGGTTTCCAACAAGTGAGCTCAGCCTCCCCTGCGGAGGTTTACCTACATCAAAAGCGAAGTTTAGAGTGCAAGCAAGTTTTCCTGTGAAATTTTCTGCTACTTTTATTTCGAGACATGCAGGGTCTTAAAATTTAAATGTTAGTGAAGTCTCTTATTATTAGGCTTTAAGTAGTAGAAATGATCTTTTTTCCTTTTAATTTTAGAGAGCAGTTTAATGTATCTATTTTTAGTTATGTAACTAATTCAGTGGGTGAACAGTAGCTTATCGTAAGTTTAGTGCAACCAACTTAAAGACAAAATACAGTAACAGCTAGTCCTAAAAAGGCATATTTGTTCAGCATTCTCTTTGAATTATTTGCATGCCTTTTCCTTCAGGATATTCATAAAAAATTTTAGAATCAGAAGATACTCTAACATGTCTTTTGCTTATTTTACTGCTTTTTATGACCAAAAGCATTTGCTATTTTAGTCCCATGACTGTATCTGTAGCTGAGATTGGAAAAGTCATCATTTCAAATGGGAGTCTGTGGACTTCCACTATGTTTGTCTCCATGATGGTTAAAACAAGTGACAATTATTTTTTATAAATAATACCCCCACATATTTGCAAACAAAATTTTAAAAAAATCACATTTTGAAAATCATACATTTTTTTGTAAAAGTTAAAGTGAGCTCTACAGGTGTTCTCAAAAGACTGATTACAAAAGTCCCACTTTTTCTGTGTGTCAGCTGAAAACCATTCTTGCAGGCAGAAATTTCAGCTTGAACTGAAATCAGTTTTGAAAGAGGAAGGACAGTCTGTTCAAACACATGTTTCTGTGCTCTGCTAAAGCTAAAATAGGTATCTGTGTGGTGAAGTGGTTCATAGAAATAGAGAAATAATTTGATCTGGGCCAGCTGCGTACGTTGAAGTTAATAGGTAAAATTAAGTTGTTTGATCCAGTGCTTGTTCTAACCAGAAAGGATTTTATCCATATGTTTTTGAAATATGGCCCATACCTGTAGTAGCTTGTAGTAGCTTGCTCTTCTGTGATTTTCCCTGACGAGTTTTTTTTCACTTGTTCTTGCTGAAGGTTGCAGCAGTATGAAGCAATGCCAGCTCTCCTGTCTGTTGCTTTTCTTAACGGCTTTTGACCCTCTTACAATAAACAGTTAACCTTATTTATCTTGTTTTTATTAGGTATAGGTAATATTCTTTGCCCTGCCATAGAGCTATGGATAAACAAGAAGCCAGCAGACCTACAGATCACTGCAGTGTTCTTCACAAAGTATTTTCAGTCTCTCAGTGTGTAAAAAAAGATTATTCTCTGATGCTATAATTTAAACCTGTCCCACTTTTTAGGGTGGGACACCCTAGAAGTTTAGAGTGGTGGGTTTTGGTGGGTTTTTTTTGAGTTGCTAGAGACTTAACTTTTCCAGCAGAGAAAGCAACTGTTCTTTGTATTTATTAAATACACACAGAAAGCAAAGAACAAAAGATTAAACATTGGTAAAAAATGTCTGAAGAGTATAGAATCTCCACTGCGCAACCTCCTTCACTCTTTCACTCTTTGTATAGCAATTCTTAAAGGAAAGGCCCTCCTTGATAGTCTCCAGAGGGCATGTGACTTCTTGTTGAGAAAAATGTGACTAAGGTTTTTTTCCATATAGTCCTTTAAGAAAAGCACAGAGGAAAAAAATACAAAAAGTAGCAAACATTCTGCTTTTGTCTATATTTTTCTAGTGGATTAATTCCTAGAAGGTTTTATAAAATGTATGCAATCTGTACAGAAGCAGTTAAAGTGTAGTTCTGTAAAAATAGCTTAGAGATGTTGTATGCCAGCAGCTTTTAGGCAGTCTGCTGGAAATGTGAATCAGTGAACATATATACGTAGGATCCTGGTGCCTGTGCAAATATGATGTGTTGTTATTAATTGAAGAGAAGGGGCCGCTGCCTTACTTGATTTTATCAGTGGAGAGTTAGATGCATCCATAGTTACTCGATTTTTATTCATTAATTTTGACGGCTATGTGTGTTATCATTAATTGATAGAAGACTCCTTAATAAGCTGTTGTTGCCATTGCTTAAAAAGCATTTGGCTTTCCTGGGAAGATATTTGGGTCAATAGTATGTGACTATTAAATGTATATTGTATGTGCCTCCAAAAACATTTTAATATACTAAAGACTATAGGTACCTAGTTTGGTAGAAAAATAATCTTTGAGTAATAACACCTGACTTTCAATTCCTTGTTCCATGGTAAGTGTTCCAGCATTCATGTTTATTTTTACATTTCCTTTTGCTATTGTTTCCAAACTTGAACGTGTGGTGTGAGGAAGTAAAAGAAGTGACAACTTTTCTGACTTGATTTTCTCATCTGTAAGTCACTAGATGGTGCCATTTCACTTCTCTGGCATCAGAAACTGTTTGTCTTGCGTATTATTTTTAGTAAGCTGTTAATTATGTTTTTAAAAGAAAACAAAGTAATTGGACTTTTGAGTTCTTTTTTGGAACTATCGCTTTTTTCTGAGACTATGCAATATGTATATTTTGCTTAAATAAAACCAATGTATTAATGAAAAGGTTAAAATTTCCAAGTTCTGTTCTTTTAAATTGCCATAAAACTTCTAGTTTTACATTCGTTTACATGTATTTTACTGATTTTGATAATGAGACCTGATTTGACAAAAATGCACATTTTAAATGTAGAATTGTTTGAGGGTCTTTTTTCCTTTATTTTTTCCTGGGGTCTAGGTAAGCATCTGCAGCCAATGTGAATTATGATACGAATTACTTCAGTTGAGGTATAGCGGTTTTCATCCATGGACAATTGCGCTGTATTTCTCAATGGCTGTACTGAGAATTGAAAAGAAGAGAGTTAACAGTGGCTCATTTATGTATCTTACTGTAGTCCTAGGATACCACAGAAGCAACTTTGTGGAGTTTCATGTAAACAGGCTAAAAGTTGTCCAGGGAACTTTTGTTTCATAATTTCACATTAAAAAGCTACGTGGTAATTTAGTGTATTGTCACAACTCGTGTGCTGATTAAGAGTTAGGTACAAGCGATGGGTATTATTTCCAAGTTTAACCACTTACTTTTCTGTTTAGCTGGTCAGAAATAGAAAGGCACGTTTTTGTAGTAGCTCAAATTGAGAAAATGGCAAAGTAGAACTTAACATTCAGAGGAATGCTTTTTATTAATAAAATTACTTATTTTGAATGATCCTAATATCAGGTGTTGATTTGCTGGCCAGCAGTCTTTTCTCGATGAGGAACGATGTTCTAGAACTGTGGCTGCCACATCACGGTAGAAAGTCTTTTTATGAGTGAACAAGGTGCAATGAGTTAGGTTAGTTATAGAACAACTTTATAACTTTCAGAAAAAGTAGTGAATACGTAAGTTGTCTAAAGCTATGCAGTAAGTGGGTTACGGTTCTAGGTTAGAACATGGGCGGAGCCTCCAGGACGGTCAAGAAAGGCTTTTAATGTAATCAAATTTTCTAAAACCAGTACCACCAAAACATTTAACTGGTTGTGTGAGCTGCTTGGTTCCCTGAGGCTTCCAAGCCACCATCTCTTTGTTACTTCTTACTTATTTTGTGAAGAGCCAAGCACATACTAAACGTTCACGTTAAAGAAATAGAGACTTCAGCATATCCTGGTGCTGGATGCTTAGTCCTGTCAGCCTGCACTGTTCTTGGCAGTCGGATGCATCCACTCCAAGTGTTGTACAGCCGTGTAAGGCCATCCAGCAGTCACTGGTGTTTTTTCATCGACTCTGAAAGATGAACATGGTGGGAAATTTTGTGTTACAAAGTCTTCTGTTTGCTTTTGTTGGGCTTAATTAAAGTACAGGGAATTTGAAATCTGTCTGTAAATGTTTGCTTGTTGAATAGGCAGCCAAAACTGAAACAAGGTGTCAGATTTTATTTTTCTGTAATGTTTCTGATTATCTGGCATTTTTGAAATGTAGAACGTGAAAATGTTGCCTTCTCTTAAAGAGATCTGTGCGGTAGGTTAAGCTCCAGTTTACATTTTCTAGTGATGAAGAAAAATGTTTGTCTTTTTTTAAGTAGAAGGAAAAACAAGGAAAATACAATAAAGTGAAAATGTTAATAAGATTTAAATATTCTTTGCAAGGTAATAATAGAAACCTCACAGTATCTGTTTGTATTTTTATGTCCCAAGCTGTATTTGTGGTTAAAAAACCCCCACACCACAATTAAGTCATAAACTCGTTTTTCAAAATATACTCAATGCATAAAAATAACTATTTCCAGTTTTCTTTTAGAATTTCAGGAAATTTGATTACTTGAAAATAATAACTTGGAAATAATAAAAAAGCAATAGTTGGCAGTGGTGCTGGTTGTTCTGAGCCACTTGATGGCATCGGGTCTCATGAGTTCACTAATCAGTTGCATTTCCTTAAGGTCTTGACAGTAGGAGAAGTGGGAAGTGGGGCAGATTATCAGGCCACTATAAAATGATCAGAGGTACAAACTGATGATTTATTTGTAGCGTGAAAGTTGAGGGGAATATTCCACCCAGCAGCTGTCCAGTTCTGGGTATCCAGCTACCCAGCCACGGGATAGAACTAATTTTCCCATGTATCTTTGTAGTTTGCTGTGTTCCTTCAGTTTGGGGTTACTGGGTCTGCTGATCCTGAGCGCTGAAATTAATGAAACTCTGGGACAGACAGCTGCATATTACAGCACTCTGGGTTTTTGAAAAGCTCTAATTTCTTTAAAATGGCATCTTTTCATTTCACCTCTCCAGCTGTTTGACACCAACTATCTCTTCTCATTTGAAGAGATGTTACATTCCTGCTACTTGGTTGAACTATCTTTATTTTTATTTTTATTTTATTTCCTGCATCCTCACTATGAAGGTAGCATAGCGCCATCCTTTATTACCCTGATCCTCATGAGGACTTAGACTTTCTTCATGGCAGGTGGCTCCCTTCAAAATCTGAAACACTGCTTGTTATGCAGGGACAGTGACTTCCTTTTAGCTCATCAGCATCCCGGATAGTGTCTAATATCCTCTATAATCTCTCTACGCATTTAGAGCAACTGACGCCTTCTTGAATTTAGGGGGAGGAAAAAATCAATATTTGTTTACTTCATAACTTGGCTTTTGTCAGACAGCTGTTTGAAATGCATGATTCAAACCTCCTCATGGATACCACACGTCTGAGAACTTAATAGTTCAGTTGTAGCTTTCTGCAATAATAAGAAAAATGATCCAATATTAAATTTATATGTTTAATTATGGGTAACAGATTTAAAGTTGAGGAGTGGGTCTTAAACTTAGATAAGAATTCATGTATTGATCTTGCTATAGAATTAATGAAAATAACATTTTACTTCAACACGGTAAGCTTTGCAATAGCAAAACAGCTCCATTTTCTTCCACCATTTTAGCCGAAGTCAAGAAGCCTTTTTTTTTTTTTTTAAACCTTCTATATTTAATATGCTTTTTCAGAAGTTAAAATTTGCTTTTGTTGGGCACTAACTTTTAGGTGTATATATTAAAAATAATCCTTTGGGGTTTGTTTTCGTACATTAGATACGATACACGCAGAACTTTTTGTGACTCTGCTTCCTGAGCAAATTTTGAAATACACTTAGTTGTGCAAGATGTGTTGTACCCCTACGCTGTTCATAGTGGAGAAAATGAAAAATAAGATATTTGTCATGATCCCACTGTACACACCTTTTAGTAGAATAGTCTTGTGACTGGTCCACCAGTTCGGACAAAGTTGTACCAAGCTGACCTCAAACTTTGTTATATAAACTATGATAGAATGTCCTGAAGTAAGTTCTCCTTCCTGAAGAAAAACAGAAAACCTGGTAGCTGCTATTTTGATAACCTCTTCCTGAGAGGAGAAATTCTTGACTAAACCAGGAAGTAAGACAGTCAGTAAAGCACCTCTGTGAGGATACTCGTGTTTGCTTACAGGAAGTGAATGCTCTTGAGATCGGACTTGAGATTATATAGTCACGCTATAAGCGCATTGTAACACAAAGGAATGGGTTTCCTTTTATCACAAGGAAATGGAAGGAGAGCTCTACACCCCTTGTGGCATCTAACTTGCTTCTTTTCTGGCTTAAGTTATTTAGGTTTAATTTCTGCTATTGGAGCCTCACAAATGGGTCATTCCATTTTAAAAGGAGTGAATTGTGATTTTTGTAACTTGATTTAATTTATTATGGTAGCGTGTTAACTACATCCGTCTTTCTGATCATGCTTGATTTTTCTGGTCATCTGAAACGTGCATGTAAGAATGACAAAAGAAATGTCCTGGAAAGTATTAAAGAAGAGTGATACTTCAGTAGGTTTATTAAATAATAGTGGCTAAAGAGCCCAGAAAACATATGGGTTTAGATTCTTTCAGCTCAGGGACCACTGGCACTGCTAATTGGTAATACAGTATTAAGGAAAAACAAAAATTGCCATGTGCTTGCATTTTTCAAAGGCAGCATGGATTTTATAGGAGGACTCCATGCAATTAGAGAGTGTTACAAGTGGGAGTAGCAGGAATATGATTTGTGTGAATCCCTCTTCAATTTGTTCTTTTGCTTAAGAAATAGTTCTGAAGGAGACATTTTTTGCCTAATGTGTAATATGTTTTCTTTGCCGGTAATGCGAGCATATAGTATTTGGCTAAGGTTTTTATGCTGCTTTTTTACAGATGCCAAGGATGTCGCATGCAAAAGACAGTGATTGATCAATGTTTCTAATCAGCTGAGATGAAGATTAAAATACTAATTAAAATGTTACTCTTCTAGAAGAAATAAGAGAAACCGAAGAAACATCATAAAAATTTATTATCTATTCTTGTCTTTCGACACCTGTATTCAAAGAGTAAGTAACGTTCCCCATAGCACACAAATGCTGCTTTTTAAGTAATTTAAAACATTTCAACAAGATGATCTTCATGTGCTTGTTTATGCAAGATAAAAATGCTGGCAAATGCAATGTACTTAGTTGTAAGATTATGCTCCTAAATTTCATGTACAGTAAGTATTAATAAGTTATTTCTCCTTTCACTCAAAAGCTTGCTTTTGACATCAAACAATTTTCTTGGGAGTGGAAGGGGAAGAATATAAACCATAAGTATGCATCTGCTGTCTTTAAAGAAGAAAACACATCAAATAACAATTTATTTATTTAAAATCACAAATGTGGTGGTGCTACTGAATGTAAAATGGATCTAAGTGTAAAGTTTAGATTGGAATTTCCCCAGTAGTGTTTAGCAGCATTCAGACCTGAAGTTATTTTAGGTATAAGCTTGTCCTCAATCACTTTCTGCTTGTGTACTGAAGTACAAGCATTTCAGACCCTCACTTTAGATGTCAAATTCAAGAGGAATTCTGTATACCTCTGGGGCTAGGCTAGCTAAACCCTATTCTTCCTGAAGTCAATGACATTTCACATTGTCTTCAGTGGAAACAGAGTTAGGTTTGTGCTTCTCACTTCAAAAATGCATAATGAGACTCAAGAGTATCTAGCTTATGAGATTTGAAAAGATAATTTTGATTACTTTCTACTAATTAAATTACTAAATTCAGAGAACTAAGTCAGCGAAACCATCTACTGTATAATTGCAGTTTTAATATATACTGTAAAATCAATTAAGATTTCATGATTGAATGGCAAGTCTGTTTAAAAGCAGCAAGAAGTGCATTATCTCCACATCATTCATACACACACTATAAATAAGAGCAGGATAATAAGACAAGATGCTTCTCTAATTCCAATGGCAGACAGAGGCTGATGTCCGTAACAGATTTGTCAGGCTGTGTAATAGCTTGAAAGTGAGCTGTTCCTCTAGCAGTAGTGTTTTTTCAGCACTGAGTTCCTGGGTTTGAACCCATTAACAATCCATGTGGCTCTCATTGCATTCACGCTTGTCTTTTCCTCCAGTCTTTCTGTTACAAAGCCACTGGTGAATGTACCAGCATCATTTGCTGTGATTTTAAAAACTGTATCTGCTGAACAGCCTAATTCAAATTCTGATCTCAAATACACATTGCCCTTTATCCTGTTTATATTCGTGATGGTAAAACCAGTGCCTTGACTTAGCAGGGAAGGGTGCTTATAGCTTGATGAGTGTCTTCAGATTTGAATACCTGTGGGAAAATCTGTGCTAAACAAACCATAAAATTGGAGTTTAGGATTAACTGTAAAATCAATTAAAAGACCCAGACTCAGTAAGCAGCAAACATGAAAAGAATGTGGTGAGGAATTTAGCTCAGGAGTGTTCACTGATCATATCTCCCTGGAAAACAAGAGAACAGAAAACTTTTGCCTGGTACGTTTTTAGAACACTCTTGAGGCTTATCACTAGCCAAGAACAAGAGATGTGTTCCACCAATGCAAAATAAATCAGTGCTATGAATGAAAAGGGGCTTTTGTGGCAGAGCACGGCATCAAAGTTTGGAGATATCTTCTTCCTCCTTGTACGTGCTTGGTTTGTAGATAACTCCTCTGTTGTCTTTGCTTCCCTTTTTGCAGCTAAAATAAAACAAATGTATTAAATAATTGTAATTCCAATGAAGGAAAAGCACCATTGGTTACTTAAAATGGTCCATTATGCATTCATGAGATTATTTCTCTCTGTACCAGTGCAAATGTCACAGTAGCTTATTGTTACAAATATTTCAGGAGAACGCATTTTGTGTGGCAGAGTCAATGCTGATCGCAAAGACATCAGGCTGTAGGAAAGTTTGTAATCTTAGTCTTTTTTCCAGAATTTGGCTTTGGTGGCAAACAGTCTGGCTAAATGATCTCTCGTTAGTACAGATTTCTTCCCCTTAAATGATGTGACCTTTGGGAGAGGTTCTTTCTAAAACTCCATTCCCCTCTTGTTTCACTTACTGTTCTAGGAAAACATTAAAGGATTCAAAAAGCAATTAGAGGCAGCAATGCTAGCAAAAAGAACAAGAAAAAGAACAAATGGCAATTGAGAAACAGAAAAACTGGGTACGTCTGTTTTTGACCCAGCCTGCTTGTCCCACTTAGTCTGGAAAGGGAGTCTCATTTCCTAACTGCTTGTGGGAGCAGTCAGTACGTAGAGTGGAAAGTGGGTTTGTGTTCTCCCCAGTACTCACATACAATTCCCTATTTCCTGTTCTTCTATCTTTCAAGGGTTTACATGAGCACTGTTCCAGTAATTATTATTTTGTGGAAAAACAACCTTATATGGTTGCTTTTCACAAAAAACAATTATTCCTACAGTGGCAGAATGGTGGCTACTGCGGCACAAAGGTAGCAGCAAGTAGACACCTTTAAGCCATATAAACATATTTTGCTGGCAATCAAATAGAATTACTTTGGAGTGTATGATACAGGAGAAATAATGTCTACAGTGATAAAAACAAATCAAAGCTTGTAGGAAGAGATCGTATCTTATAAAAGATCAAACATTACCACTATAAAAAATGTGCAAGGTCTTGAACACACAAGCACTTCTTTGTGTCAGGAGAAAAATTTGGTTTAACTTCTTTTCCTGTGATGTGACAGTCGGACATCTTACCTTTTCCTGTTCAGTAGCCAGAGGGCTACTGCAAGAATGATGAGAACTCCCAAAATGCTGGCTATCACAACAGAAACAACAAAACCTAGGAAAAGACGGAAAGCGTACAAAATAGTTAATTTCATTTACTTGAGAGGAGAAGGTTAGTCTCTAATCTGTCATAACATTTGCATTCTGCATCTGCAACTTTCCTACCGCCTGCTCATACCACTTTGCAATTATGGAATGGATAACTTGCACAGATGTATACTGGAAGGTCCTAATCCCACAACTGGATCCACAGTTCACAAGGCTGTGAATTTAGACACCCGCTGAAGTCATAAAGCCAACATGCAGGCACAGGCATAGCAGATCAGAAACTCTTTGGATTTCAGTGCTATAATGTATAAGAGAGCATAAGCAAAACTGAAGAACTAAACCCAGGCAACTAAGGATGTTAAATTTGATGCCTTTTGTTTTTTTCAAGGCAGAATAGCACCATTGAGTGTGGACAGCTGAAGAGTGATACGCTTTGCTGTTGAGAACATTGGTTAAAGGCATCTAAGAAGGTAAGAATGAATTTAGGAATGAAGTATGAAGAACTGGGTGATCTCATGTTTGCATTGAGATGTTAAGCATTATCATTATAATGCTGTCTTTGATATTGACCTTCCTATATATTTTTGGCAATGAAAGCATTTTTATTTCTTTTGGCCTTCCCAAAGATCCTGAAGGTGACCACTCTTTTTGTAACTGCATTTTCATAAATCATTTACACATTGTTTTTTATATTTTATCAGATGACTGTTTCTCTCTAAGCAACATCAGAACCCTTTCAGAGTGAAGCTGATATGTTTAAAGTATTCCATCTAAATATTTTCTCTTACTAAATCAGCTGTTGAGAAAACAGAAATGTAAAACCTGGAGTTTAACCTTATCCCATTTAACCCATTAGATGCTTTGTTAATTTTAAGTCCAGCTGAACAGAAGCAGCTTGCAATCCATGGACTTGAAGAAAAACTGTATTTTAAAAAAGGGAGGGCTTGTTATAGTAAAGGTGCATCAAATGGACAACAAAATATAACACCAAATAGATAATTGTAGAAAAAAAGCTTGTAGTTTGAAGAGGAAGGGTAAGGGGCATTTCTGTTTGATGAGAAGGCCTTCTTGCAAAATTTAGTTAGATAGTATTTCAGCATGGTGCTATAATCAAAACTAGACACCAGTTCTCATTTAGCTTGTGCGCAGTGGAAGGTTTGAACATTGTAATAAATTTCAGCTGCATGTATGTGAAACTGATTTTATTGGAATAGATTGCTGACAGGCAAAATACATTACAAACACGTTTGAGTTTTGCTGAATAATCCTTTAAGATTAGAGACATTTTGAAATGTAGTATTTGTTTAGAGTGAGAATGAATTTAGATTTTAATTATTGGCATCAAAATGTGGATGACCGAACTCTTCAGTCATTTGCATTTTTGATACAAAACACAGCTCAATGGCCCCATCTTGTGGCGTCTATGCCCAGGTGAAGATGGCAGCCCTCAGTCTTGACACTGAAAAGGCAGAAAAGTTGCTCTGAAAACCTGCTTTAGTAGGGGTGTAGGGTGTGCACAACAGGATTTCTTTCACAAATTTCTTCACAAATTGCCTGGCCCAAGCCATGATTCTGTGTATGGCCTCTTCTTCCCTTCTTAAGAAGCATGGTCTGTTCTTATCTGTGGTACAGGTGGCTGCATCAGGCTGGGCACTTGCAGCCAGCTACCAGGTGCACTTCAATTGTGCTTTGATAGGAACCTTTTTTTTTTTTGTTCTTTCCCCCCCCTCCCTCCTCGGTGAGGGGCTGCACCTGTGAGGGAGCCTTTGTGACCATAGTAGGTGGAACGTGAGATTACAGGGGTGATGAATACCTTTTTTGAAATGGCTAGAACATTTTTCTATGGTTCACTGATAGAGTCAATGAGCTTTTGTAATTAAATGTACTTAGACTGAATGGGGTTTCTATTAAAGTAGCACTGAGCAATGCCTTTCATAGCCATAAAGACCAGTTCTTGGGTGAGAACAGCAGGATGGGCAATAACCCATACAATTCAACTCTGGTAAGTCAAGCCAACTTTAAAGATACACTGAAAATGCTTTTGTAGCTGGTGTCACCTCTGCATGGAAGCCAAATAATGTGGCTTAGCAGAGGGAAAGCCAAATGTTATTCTTGGGTTTGGCACTGGTTCACAGCAACAATTTTGAGAAAGTCACATCTGGGTCAAATTTTCCCCCATAGATGGAAATAATAATGCTTACACTATTTCTGTGAAGTGTTTAGAGATTCCTGGATGAAAAGCATAGTATCTGATTTTCAGTTACTGGGATCATGGATTGTAACTCTCCACCTTTTACTTTTAAGCATTGAGTGTGATTTACAGAGAGAAGGTAGTCAGGTGCTGAAAGGTGAGCTTAAGAAACAGAGAGAAAACTGCATTTCTCATTTCTGACTGACCAGTCTGACTCAGAAAATCGCTGGCTCATAAATGCGGTTAGCAATCGGCAATGTACCCTTGCCAAGTCCACCAGGCTTTGAATCTTGACGAATTGAGAGGGTAAGAAAAAGTAAAAAGTTGGATCTCTAGATTCCATGGTGAAGCAGTTTTAAACATAAGGTAGTTGCTCACTCCAGAACTTCTGTTACTTCAGTGTTTTTGCTGTGGCATTGCTATAGTAGATTGTTTGTGCATGGATTTAAGAAAGACCCTGCAGAGGAAGCCTTACAGTCTCAGAAACTTGGCAGCCATATTGCAAATCCTGATTCTGCTGTTTAAAATCATGGTACATAATCTGACTTGAGCAGCGATTTGAAGGGGATTACTAAAATAGCCATCTGGACCCAACAAGTTCTCTAGTTGGCAGCTGGTGTTTGAGATTGGAGGTTTGGAAAGAAAGTTTTAGCCCTCTTCCTGGGTCAGATAAGAATGCCATGGGGGAGAGGGATATTTCTAGTTGGCCAATCCACCAAAGCAGAAAAAGGACTGACATACTCTAACTCTTTCCCTTTTTCACTATTTAGCCATCTTTTAGTTTACTCAAAATATTGTTTGTGCAACTAATACCAGTTTGTATATTAGTCACAGGGCTATTAAGGATTGTTGATGATTTGGTAAACTTGTGATTTTCTTATATATTTTGGTTAGAATCTAGCAACAAGAGAACTACTAGTGTAATTCTCATTTTAAAATGAGATTAAATTGAGGTATTGTTCTATAACCATTATACTTTGCAAGTGATGGCATAGGGACTTGATAAGAGGCATGAAGATAGAATAGAATATCATAACTATGGCTTTATATAGTATACAATGAGAAATCAAGGAACAGAACCAGCAAAATGCCAAGCGTGACTTGTGTATGCCCTGCATGTGAGTTGTATATAGTCACAGAAATAACTTTTGTCTAATGCAGAGCCATATTACAGTCAAGATACAAGGTTTCCACCTGTTACCAACATAATACAAACAAATTAATTTTCTTAGCTGATAAATTGATAGGGAGGTTGTTCTGTTACTTATTCTTGACTCTGAAGCAGTAAGATTAAGGTTATTGCTTACTGCAGATAACTATGTGTGAGCAGAGATTGCAGAGACTCTTCATTATGCATAGCAGAAAGGTATTCATGATCTTTCAGAAAGGGAAAAATCTTATTTTTTGTTAACACGTGAGCTGATGCAAGCTGTGATAAGATACCTTTGGCAGCAAATAAGCAAGGAGGCAAACGGAGACATGACAATGAAAGCAGAAAAATGCTTCAGCTGCTTGACTGGAAGGAACTAGTGTGGATGCTTACAGTGCTCTGCACTGTAGTCTCAACAGGCTTGGGGACCTTTTTTTGAGGTATCTGAAATGAATGCATTCCTAGCTTCCAGAATGAGGATGGGAGATGAAAACTACTCAGCTATTTTTGGTGAAAGTCACTTTTCTAGGCCTTTATTTACAAACTGGAAGCTGTGTACAGACAGGAGGGTCCTTGAGAACCTGAGCACCTTTCAAGATGCTCAGTAAAAAGTACAAAGTCATATAGTGATGACTTTACTCATCAGGTGTGACATCTTCAGCTCCTTAATCACACGTTAAACAAAAGGATATGTTATGCTGTTTCTCTGCACCTCAAAATTGGGAAGTATCCCATCTCTTTTTAAATCACTGCCCCTGCTTCTGTGCTGCAAGTTAAAATAGTTGTTTTTCTAGTCAGTAGCTTTCTGCTGAGTGTACAGAAATGAGAACCTGAGGTAATTGGGATCCCTGAACTGCACTGAAAACTGTGTATTGCCTTTAGCTCTGTATCCTGCCCTTCTTTATACACCTGGTCCATAAGGCTTCTCTTGAGGATCCACTATATTAACTGCAGGTAGAATGGTTAATAAAATGAAAATCAGGAGACGCAGCAGTTAAGGAGATGTAGCCTTTGTTGCTGGTGCTCTGGGGATTATGAAATGTAGAGATTTAATGCAGAGCTGGAGAACGGGAAGTCATGGCTTGTGGTTCAAGCCATATAGTCAGCCAGCTCGGAACTGTTAAATATTTTTTACTCCAGTAAAAATACAGAGAAATGAAGATCTAAGTCATTAGAATTCAATGAGAGAAATGTGCTTAAGTAGCAAGGACAGTAGCATCAACATACTTATTTAAATAATTACTAAGTTATGTGCAGTAATTCCAGAGAAGGCACGCAAAAGAAAATTCATGGTAGAATTATGTGTCCTGGTTTCGGCTGGGATAGAGTTAAATTTCTTCCTAGTGCTGTGTTTTGGATTTAGTATGAGAAGGATGTCGATAACACACTGATGTTTTCAGTTGTTGCTAAGTGCCCTGTCAAGGAAGCTTCCATGCTCTACCAAATGCAGAGGCTGGGAGGGAGCATAGCCAGGACAGCAGGCCCAGCTGGCCAATGGGGTATTCCATACCATGTGACGTCATGCTCAGTATATGAACGGTAGGCGTGTTCCAGGAAGTAGCAATCGCTACTTGGTTATTGGTCAGCGCGGGTGGTGAGCAATTGCATCACTCATTTTGTATTTATTATTATTATTATTATTATTTTCCCTCTTCTGTTCTATTAAACTGTCTTTATCTCAACCCATGAGTGTTTCTCACTCTTACCCTTCCGATTCTCTCCCTGTCCCACTGGGAGGCAGGGGGAGTGAGCGAGTGGCTGCGTGGGGTTTGGCTGCCTGCTGGGTTAAACCACAACATTATGTTCCTCTTATGGGAAGCTTTAGAAAGATTTTAAAATGTTTCCATGAGAACTGAAATGGTCCCCAGCCACAGAGTGATTTCTGAAATTGTCTCTGGGTTTTATCTCAAAGATGGAGATTTGCTTCAAATAAGGGCCAAATGCTGCTGATGGTCCACTCTGCTCTGGTTGGGAGTTTTGATGCAGCTAATCTGACAGAGACCAGCCAACTTTTGGTAACAAATCTAAATCATCTCTGATTTCAGAGAAGTGTTTTGTCTGGGATTTGTTTTGGCTGATCTCTGATTTTCACTTTTCTCCTTTATAGCTTTATATTAGAAAAGATATATTATGAAAGGGGCTGTCTGGAGAGGGGAATGGCCAGAACAGCTATTGCAAGTATGCCTGCAGGGAGAACTGTTCCCTGCAGTGGCTATTGTGTGAAATTTCCCAATATAGACAACTCCTGTGTTTTCTGTTCTTTCATCTAAACAGTGAAGAAACTAGCAGGCAAAGTTGAAATGATGTGCTAACACATTTTATTAATTTGAAAGTTTACTGCTTGGCCAATCTTTTTTTGTGAAGCCTGCTTTTTCTTTTAAAAATCTTTTACTCTCAATTTCAAGTAGTATAGTGGCTTGCCTAGATTCATCTGCCTTCAGTGTATGTGCCAGTTTCACAACTGCTTAAGAGTATTTGTTTGCAAGACAACACAGAAATTGGAACAATACATTTTGCACAAACAATATACTCAAATGCCTTACTGTGGGGCACAGCTAAGCTTATCACCATAGATGCAGGTTTTTGTGCAACTCCCCGCCCAAACCTATGCATTGTCATTGTGTAATACTGCATAATTAAGCTTTTATCAGTTGTTCCTCATAAGTTGGCAATTTTTTTTAATTTGTAGCACTGGATCATACAATCCAGTATTATGAATTATTTTTATTTGTCAAGTTTGAACTCCTCAAGGACCTCTCCTGATTCTATGTAAGATCCCAAAAACAGTCTCCCTGAAAGGCAAAGTAGTGACTCCCTTTAAATGTGTGGTCTGCATAAAAACAATCCTGATATTTGCTGAGAATCAGCAAATGTCACTGGTGAGACAAGGCCAGCTCAAGCACTTATGCTGACTGAAACAGCTCAGCTGTGGAGAACTGTTGAGTGTTTGGAGTGACAGCAAATATTTCTGCTAAGCATGACAAGGCCAAACATGTCTTCCTTCTTTTATCTCCTTGCCTTTGATCAGAAGGGTTGTAGGGCTTGCCTGATACCCATTGTGGAAAAAAAAAAATTCTTATATACTCTCTGAATACCTTATTCTCGTACAGTTGCCCATGGAACAATACAGTAAGAGAAGAAAACGGAACAAAGTGAACTGCGGGAAAATGAGATTGCTATATTTTTGTGGTGGTACAGTGCAACAGGACTGCCACTTCAGTATTTCAAGTTTACACAAATCACTGCGCACTGTTTCTTTGCATAGAAGTGTTAATACAACTTACCTTCACGGAAGGAGATGAAAACCAGTCTTTCGTGAAATTCCTGAACGTTTCGGAAGTTATCGACCATTTCCAGGGGTTCTGGGTCATCACTCTCTGTGCAGTACATGGCTGTTTCCAGTGCCAGTAACTATAAAGGGAAGCACCCTGTTCAGCTCCCAGAATACAGAAAAAGCAATGCCAGTGTATGATCACTGAGAGCGTGTGTTTGAAATCAAAGGGGTAGTCAAAGGGAAGAGGATACATTAAGTAATACTGAAGTCGTGCGTGGCCTGTAAGCCCAAATACAGAATAATGTGTAAACAGTGTGACATCTCCAAACCCATACCTGTATTTTGTTTACATCGTGATAAAATGAATCCTGCTTATTAATCATCCGCCAGGAAAACTGGATGGAAGGAAACATGGTGGCCCTTTGAAGCATGTTCTCCCTAGCACAGTTTAACTCCTAAGCAGTACTAAAAGCTGCTTTATGAAAGAACTCTCTACTTTGGTAAAGACATGATCTGGCAGAGTGGACAAAGTTAAGAATGGACTTTCATAACAAGGAGCATGCAGTGATTTGGTCAGAGATTTTGATAATACCATTTTCCCCCTGTGTTTATAGTCTATGTAAGTGGCCACCTAAGAACAAAAAAAGCTAATTAGGTGACCACAAAAAACCTAAGTTGGAGAAAAGCCAGGGGATTCAAGATGGACAAATAACACATGACATGCTTTTTAGAAAGCATCTACCCAACCTATCATACCTAAGTCAGTCAGGATCAAAGTAGCACTAAAATACTTAGTGAATAAGGTTCAGACATGAAGCCTGAACAAAAACGATCTGGAAGTGACTCATGCAAAGACTCAAAGCAGGGAGTAAGTACATAGTGAAAAGAGAAATTAATCTCACTTGACTGTGATTTTTCAAGCTGATACTATACCAATTGCTATGCAGTTGTCTGTCCTTTATTTATTCTGGTCAATTGAAA
The DNA here is from genome assembly GCF_964195595.1 of Calonectris borealis. Taxonomy (NCBI): domain Eukaryota; kingdom Metazoa; phylum Chordata; class Aves; order Procellariiformes; family Procellariidae; genus Calonectris; species Calonectris borealis. The sequence goes on from NC_134322.1 coordinate 19,957,541, forward strand.
ACATGCTAACTACAAGCAGAATAGGATATTGGTTTATGTCAGTTCTGTGCTGTTCTTCCCACTTAAAGGATTTTAGCAACGGTCATTTTTCAGTTTTACAGGAATGTAAGAGAAATCCAGGAAATCAGAATATGCATTTACTGTTCTTTAGCAGATACCAATCAGGAAAACATGTGCTGTATTTAAACTTGCCTGCTCTTGTGAAATTTTAACGGGGTGTCGGAAAACCGTCCAGAGAACGCTAGGGTAGCAAGGAGGAGTTGTCAGGGATCCTTCATAGCGATAATACTCTTCCAGTCTGTCAGGAAGCAGTTCTCGAATATTGAAACCAGGGACTTGGACCATCTGATCTAAAATAGGGGATTGATATTAAATGCTGCATCTTTGCTACACAGGTAGTGCACCAGTGAAATGAATTTGCTTTTCAGTCAGTAGGATGCTTTCAGTCATATCACTAGCAGAAGAAAAATACATTTTAAAGAGGTGATCCCAGTTTAATAAGGAATACCTAAGCTTTTTAGGTTTCCTATGTACAAATCTTGTCTTAGATACCAAATCAGAGTTCTGTTAAGATAAACTGTGGCCGTATTAACCAAAAAACACCATGTGGAAGAAATAAGGCCCAGTCAGAAACACGTGGTGCATGCTAGCCTTACACTCTTCACAGAAATGCACTGCATTTGTAAGTCTTTCACAGTTTGTGACAGGTTTGCCTGGGATTTCTGGACTGTTTCTTCAACCGGTTCAATCCCTCTCAGGGTGACATCTGATACTCTTAACCCTTCTCAATCCAATGCAGGCTTATAGCCACTCACCCTTGTATTTCACATTCCGGAAGTGCCTGAAGATCTTTTCATAGGATGGGTTGAAAGGTCCAATCTGTAATGAGCAGACTGTTAACAGCTGTGCAGATCACTGCAGCCTGAATATGAGTTTTTGCTTCTGCACACAGCAGACAGCAGTATTTCATGGCCTCTGTCATAAGGCAAGTGTCTCCACTGTCCAGATATTCATATACTAGAATGCTCTTTTCTAGTATAAGTACTCTTTTTATTCAAAACATTAACACTATCCTCAGAACCCCGCTAATGCTCTTACTTGCTCCAGAGCTATTACAGCTGCTTTGTCATAATGCTATCTTAACAACTGCAGTGTAGACCTCTTGTGTGCACTTGAAAGACCCTATTGCCCTTGCCTGTTCAGCACACTGCACAAATGAAGAGAAACCATTTCCTCTGAGAACATTACAGGCATAAGTTCTCAACTGACAGGCTTTTCAGATCATCTGCTGGTTTCTAGTCAAAGCCACATTTTTCCACCCACAAACATTTTTTACTCTGCTGCTCCTCACAGTCCAGGAAGATAAAGAATGACACTATTGGGTACCGCAGGGCCGCTGGCAAGGGCTATAACTGAACTATCTGGCAAGGGCTATAACTCAACTATCAAACAAGACCATGTTTTTCAACTGCTACCAGCAGCTTTTCAGTCTAATAACCAATGCCTTTTTAATGAATTCTTTAGAGTTCGTGCTTCGCAACTCCTCTGACAACCAGACATAGTAAACTGTTATCCTTAGATCAACTTTAATAGCCACGAGCTGTCTGAAAGTTTTTGAAAGATCTAATCTCCATTGTTCCCTTATTTGATTTTTAAACACCATTGCTTAGAAGTAACCAGAATCCCAGTATTATTCCCTAGCAAATATACAATATTCTGACACTTTTCACAGCTGCAACTTAAAAATTAACTGAAATTTTACACAAAATTATTGTCAAAGTCTTAGAGCTGCTAGGAAGTAAGCTTGCATAATATTAGTGAGAATTAGAGCTTTGTCTGCTAACTAGAACATTTTCATTTTTTTGATGGAAATGTGAAAACCTGGGTGTTTTCAGGTTTTTTTATGCTGCAGAAAATCCTCACATTTAAAAATCATCTTTATAGTTATCTTATTGAGGAGTTTTAATCCTCAAGAAAAAGGAGAATTATATATGTGCAAGCTTCTAAAAATTTTTCTTTCAGATCATTATTATCTTTAATTACTTGCATGTGGGGCTTTAGAGGGGAAAACTGGAAAGCTGGCCTTCTGTCATCTTAAAAAGGGCACTGAATTTACTTGTGTACTGTAATCTGTGATTCAAAGAATCTGGGACGTTTGTGACCTGAAAACTGTGGTCAAATCCTAATTACATATAGTGGCCAAAGCCAGAGTTTTGCCTGCCTATGCCTCTTTGCTGTGTTAAAACTCTTCTTGCTACAATAGGCAGTTTTTAGAAAGTGAGCTTGAAATTCACTGTTGTCTGTTGGTTGATAAACTCTACCAATCCTTAGTTTGTAAATGAATGCAAAAATGGATTTAACATAGCTGAAGTTAATTTACTGAAAAACATGAGGAAATATTTAGAATTCCTCTTTTCTTAAAATTTGTTCCTGTTTATGTATGTGCTGTTGGAATCTGGCCCTTTTTTGTGGAAGAGAAAAGGAAGAACCTTTATTCAGTCACAGCATTGTTAAATAATCTAGGTAATTTTGTACATTAAAGGTCTCTGATGACTTAATAATTGAAAGCATATTCTAAACAAAAAAAAAAAGGTCCTGCACCCTACCTCAAGAAGAATAGCCAAAACCGCCAGTCCATCAGCTTTGTCCATTGCTGCTGTTATATCTGGATACTTCTCAGAGTTATAATGTACAATATGCAGCTACAAAGAAGGAGATACTATGTTATGGTAATGTCTGGGCTGTGCTCACAGTTCTGTTTCACAGCTAAAAAGGACCAGTGCAGCCACCTCAGGCCAAGACAATACAATGGGATCCTTCAGTGATTTCTGGGTGTAGTGGTAAGATCTTTTTAGAGAAAAGCAAAAGGTCCTGGAACTCCTATCCCAGCCCGGCTGTAGCTGAGTTACCCCCACACACACATAATGGGAGGGCGGGGGGGAGGGGAAGAGGGTCAATCACTTCACCTTCAAGGCATCTTCACTGTAGTACTAGTAAATTTTTCTGAAAAAGTAACTCCTTAGCACTCCTGGGGCTCTCTGATGTTTAGAATGCAAAACCCAGTGTTAAATGTAACTACAGAAGAAATGGATTCCTAAAGTGGTGTTATGCAAGCAAATTATTCTGACTGATTTCTCTTTTATTTGGGGTAAATATCCGATTGGTACTGCTTTTTAAAATCTATTCCCTAATCTGTAATTTAGGATTAGAAAAGGTAACAAATAGTTCTTCACTGGATAGAACAAGGTGAGTAAAGGTAGACAGAGAAGCAATGTTGTGCAGCTAAAAGATACACCTGGTTTACAGAGAAGAACCAACGTGTCAAATATCTAGCAATTTGCTTGCCAGCCCTAAGTTTAGAACGTAAATTCCAGCTCCCTGACTTGTGGCATATTCATGAAAGTACATTGGAGTCCATCCTTTTTGCGGTGCACAATGCATTTTTCTAGTATATACTCAGATCATAAATACTTGGACTAGAACCTTGCAGCCTTTTACAGTCATATATCCAAGATAAAGACCCCACTTTGAAACAATGGGACCTGCCCAACCTTCTTTGTTTCTTTCCCTGATCTGAGCTTGTCTTACCTCTGCTGCAAAGTGCTTCCCACTGACTGTGTGCTCTGAGCCTTCTGACTTGTTTCTGTTTCCCCAGTGTAGGTGAAGTTGAGACGCAGTGTATTCAAACGGGAGGTTTCTGATGTACATAGTAGGCGACAGATACATTTTCACTGTAAGCAGACCAAAACCAGATGGGAGCAAATGATACCACAGCTTTCAAGCACAGGGCAAACAAAAATACTGTGTCTAAGCATATTACTATGGAGCATGAACAAAGCAGATTCTTCACTCAAATCCATCTCAGTCTGTGGTAGAAGATAAACACTTTAGTTATCTTTAACCCTTTCTAGGCAATTCAGGAGAATTTAGAATATACCCTTTTTCTATTTTCTTAAACTAAAGGAATTGAATGTGAGTATTGTTGCTAATGGAAATCTTTCTTCTCCCTGAAGAATGCAAAATTATCTCAGTCTTATTGAAGAGACAATTGTTGACGAGTCGAAGCAAAACTTAGGCTCATGTGCCTTCTTTCAATCCCCTTATAGTGGTTAAAAGTGGCTTAATAAATTAATATTTCTCATGGTGTTTTTAAACTCTTGTTATATTGAACTCCTCTGCCTCTTAATCTTCTTCTAGGAGCATATGTCATAACCAAATAAACTTTCCCCTCTCCCTGCTCCCCCTGAAACCCAGAGCATTGATGTCAAGCAGCGAGATAATCACAAGCCTTAAGAATTAGCATTTCCTCTCTTGACATGCCAGAGGGAGACCTTTGTATGCATTACCCTCCCTTCTGCTCACTAATGCTCTCCAGTGTGGAAGGCAGGCTGGGTTATTTTTTTTGTGTAGAAGTTACAGTAGTAGTTCTCAACTCAGCAGAAATTAAGGTGTTCACCTGAGAAGTTTGGTACTTCATAAAACAATGGTTTATGTAAAGAACAGCTCTTTATCAATGATCTGGACAAGGGGATCGAGTGCTCCCTCAGTCAGTTTGCAGACGACACCAAGTTGGGCGGGAGTGTTGATCTGCTGGAGGGTAGGAAGGCTCTGCAGAGGGACCTAGACAGGCTGGATCGATGGGCTGAGGCCAACTGTATGAGGTTCAACAAGGCCAAGTGCCGGGTCCTGCACTTGGGCCACAACAACCCCATGCAACGCTACAGGCTTGGGGAAGAGTGGCTGGAAAGCTGCCCGGAGGAAAAGGACCTGGGGGTGCTGGTTGACAGCCGGCTGAACATGAGCCGGCAGTGTGCCCAGGTGGCCAAGAAGGCCAACGGCATCCTGGCCTGTATCAGGAGTAGTGTGGCCAGCAGGAGTAGGGAGGTGATCGTGCCCCTGTACTCAGCACTGGTGAGGCCGCACCTCGAATCCTGTGTTCAGTTTTGGGCCCCTCACTACAAGAAGGACATGGAGGTGCTGGAGCGTGTCCAGAGGAGGGCAACGAAGCTGGTGAAGGGCCTGGAGCACAAGCCTTATGAGGAGCGGCTGAGGGAGCTGGGGTTGTTTAGCCTGGAGAAGAGGAGGCTGAGGGGAGACCTCATCGCGCTCTACAACTACCTGGAAAGAGGTTGTAGCGAAGTGGGTGTTGGTCTCTTCTGCCAAGTAACTAGCGATAGGACGAGAGGGAATGGCCTCAAGTTGCACCAAGGGAGGTTTAGATTGAACATTAGGAGAAATTTCTTTACTGAAAGAGTGGTCAGGCCTTGGAACAGGCTGCCCAGGGAAGTGGTGGAGTCACCATCCCTGGAGGTATTTAAAAGACGTGTAGATGAGGCCCTTAGGGACATGGTGTAGAGGGCATGGTGGTGTTGGGTTGACGGTTGGACACGATGATCTTAGAGGTCTTTTCCAACCTGTATGATTCTATGATTCTATGATTTCTTTGCAATTTATCTTTATTATTTTCCAGTGTGAGTACAATTTGTTCCTGGAGTGTCCCAGACATGTTTTGCAGGGGAAATAAGGCTCGAAACCTTAATGAAAGAACAGCTGCAAACCTATGTATTTTTATGCTAGTGCTAAAAAGCTTTTTTTGAGCTCTACTGTTTTCAGTCTAGCTGAAGTAGGTAATTGTATCTGGATTAGCTGGCCGGTGAAGCACATTAATTATACGTAGGAATGACTGATACCACAATACTAAGCATCCTACTGATTTCCTCTCCAGTCATAAGAGAAGATAGCAGCAGATGGTGTAATGATCACTCTAAGAGAGGCTAATTTTTCATTACTCAGAGCAATTAAAGTTTGTATCTGAGTGAGGTTTCTAGAGTGGGTTGCATTTCTAGGAGGGCATTGACCTTAGAAGTGAATTCCCTTTTTTACTGAGGGGAGGGATATATTTTTGTCTTGGCTTTCATTAGGAAGTAGTTGAACTTCTTGTTTTAGGGGCAAGATCTGACAATGTTAGTGACGTAGGCTCTACAAGGAACTTGCTTTTACCTGTGTGACTATTATGTGAGGGACAGGCTCTCAGTGTTGTTCTTTTGTCTCCACCTGCTCTCTGGCACCGTTGAAGTCCACAATGACAATGTTTCCTTCTGTGCCTACTGCCTGTCGCTTACGTCAGCCTAATACGTTCAACTGTGACAGTACAATCTTTCACTCAGGACCAAGAAAGGCTCTTAGGAAAAGAAGGTTCACAAGGAAAGGGTGTTCCACCCATTCCTAGTCTAAAGGTTTTGATGAAGAAATTGATCAAGAGGAAAAACAGGAACCATGCCCTAAGAGGTTGGCCCTTAACGAAGAATGGGCATATGATGTTCTGCAGAGCAGGTTTACCCCACTGAAAGAGGGGAACCTGAAACACAGGTTCTTTTGATGCTTATGCAATAGAGGAGGATACAAAGAAGGAGGGCCTTATAACTGTTCTTATTTTGATGTCTTCAAATGTTTCAGGAAGGAACAAAAAATGGTGGGACTAGCTTAGTGGTATTGTATATTGTGTCAATATAGTAGACCTTTATGAGACTGCATCTTCTCTGCTTCTACCTACTGTACTGACATTTTGATTTAGTACTACAGCGGAGGGCATGTTTGTACGCTATTTCTAATTATTTTTCCATCTTTTTATCTATCTGCCTTATCTTACACTAAAGAGGTTTCTATCTCAAGTCAAAGGAACAGAATGATGCTCCTAGCTTTTCTTTTTTTCTTCCCTCCCTCACGTAATTTAGCTGAGCTGCTTTGATTAGGTCAGAGACCCATTGCACCCATATTTTATCAGAATATTCTTTTTAACAGAATCAAAAGTCTGTTTCTGTTTCAGAGCACTCCGACCAAAGTAATAAGAAAAGCTCAGGAATTAATTCTGGCATGCCTAGAGTTTATTTAAAAGCCCTAGTTTGGCTTACTGCAAATCCATTTGTACTAATACATTCCCAAGTTTCCCTAGTCTGTTCTCTAGATGTAGGTATGCTGATGTGAAGGCTTCATCGTCACAGCTTAATTTCATCTGATAATCAAAGTAGTTCACCCATTAAATAAAAAATCACAAGCCCTAGCAACTCCTTCCTTCACAATCCCTTGCTGTCGTTGAGCTCCCTTACCTGAATGACCATTATTGGTCAATGTAAACTGGTCAGTGGAGGACACATTATAGCCTATGAATTCTAAAGGCAAGAGATTAGAATCATACTGGAGAATATCTTTGTGGAAATCTATTGGCGATTGGAATACTCCTCCACAAAATGGGTATTTCTTTGGCCAGGCCTTCTCTCCGTCAGGACCTGTGTGAATTAACAAAGAGACACATTTGTCAAGCCTTAACTACGCAATTAATATAAAAACTCCCCTGTTTCAGCCTTCACCCAAAATTTGGAAAAGGACCTTTTTCTGAATTTTTAAGACTTCTTTTTTTTTTAACTTAATTTCATCTTTCCAGTGTGCCATTAGATAGAAAAGGACCAAATGCCAACAAAAATCTCACATAGAGACACTTTACCACCCCTCAGTTTTTTAACAATCTCAGCTGCTGTTGATGTTACACTCTTGGGGAACTGCAGGCCAGGTAGCTCATCAGGTTAGGCCTGCGGGCAGCAGCACCACAGCCAGCCACAGTGCCTCTGACCTTCTCGTGATGGTATTGTCTCTCTTCAGAGCTCAGAAGTGTGACAAGTAGAGTTTGGATCTGTGACAGTATTTGAATTATTTACTGACATGAATTACTTTTCCCTATGGAAGTAACAGGCATAGGCACAGTAATGCAGCTATTCCAGCCTTCTGAAAAGAATTGCTGAAAGAAGTGACTTCATGTTGGCAGAGGAAAGTTTCTATACTTCTCAGTACACAGAAAGCCAGACCCTTATAAACTTTTCCTTATCGTACAAACTGTTTGGCTCCATCTAGCAATATTGCATAACCCACAGTGAAAAGCTAACTTGCAAAAATGGAAGATGTTATGATAATTTGACCTGTAATAACTTGCTCAAACTCTGGTGAAACTTTTCTTCATCACAGTCTTTTGCCCTAGGTAGGATCTACAAAGAATAGATAATATCAAGAGATTTTTAATTGTGCCTTTGATTTAATTACACATTAATAGCTAGCAGCTGTTTGCAAGCTGTAAGCTGAGACCATTTGGATTTAAATACCGAAAGAGGTACTTGCAACTTGTGTTTCTCCTTCACTCTGAAGAATCATCGTTATTATTTCTAAGGCAGAAATGTCTTTTGGGATCACTCAGCCTGATCTGTATAACACAGGCCATTGAATCTCCCTGGATTAATTTCTACTTCAATGAGGCCATATCTTTCAGAGGGAAAAAACATCTACTCTTCCTTTAGGCACTGCAGGTAAAAGATACTTCATTAGTGCCCAATGGATAATTACTCTCCTTGGCAGCTTGCTTTTCACTGTGAGTTTGTCTAGCTTTGACTTTGTTTAGTGATTGCTTTTAATCCTTTGCTTAGAAATTGAAGAGCCTCCTGTTAGCATATTTTTGTTCCTCATTGAAGTACTTATAACATATGAGGACATAGTTTCTCACTTCTCTTAAAATACATAGATTGAGTTCCTTGAGTCTTTGCTTAGAAGGCTTTTTTCCCAAACCTATAATATTCCTTGTGGCTTCTTTGAAGTCTCTCCAGTATGTTAACATCTTCCATGAATCATGAATGCCAGAATCTAATGTTAGATTGGGTCATCAGTGACAAAACAAGTTCAGATCTTTTCTGAAGGAAAATTAACAGTCGGGAGAATATTATTAGAGGCTCACTTTTTAATGTGAAAGACAGTTTCCAAGGATATGGGTAGTGGACTTAAACAGTGCATGTGACAGAATTTGCAAGTTCAGTTCTGGTGCTCAAAGACAGACTTACTTCCTTGTTAAAGCTCTTTAAGATTATTCAAGACATAGGTTAGCACATGACATTGTTTGCAGTGTGGATACTCAGACTCAATCAGTGCTTTTCAGTATAAATAGGCCTTGATGTTGCTGTAACTGACATCTTTGACTCCAGTTCGCTGTCAATCACATTGATTTCTCTCCTCTTAGATCTTCATGGTACTATCTTAAAGTTATTGAAATTATTTTTAAAAGCTAATAGATGTTATGCTGACATTAGAGAAGACTGTATACTATCCTCTACGTATTTTTTGGGAAATAACAGATCCATCCAGAAGAGCATAAATTCCATACTATGGGATATGCATACTCAAGAATATTTCCCAGGAAAATATATATCAGGATATACCAGGAAATGATAGTTTCTTGAGGTTGAAACTTGATGTGCAAGACAGTGACACTGAAATTTAACACTTTGCAGGGAGCTAAGACTACAGCAGTGTCAGAAAAATTGATGAAAAGCCTTTATTGTAAAATGACTTCAGTAATTTTAAAAGGTTTGGGGTTTCTGTGCACTGATAAGATAAGTGAGTTTGCAAGAAGACTTTAATGTATTACATATCATAGGTTTGGAGACTTGTTAATTAAATAGGTAATTTTTAATTGATGTGTAAAATAGAAGTCTAGTCCCAGCCAGTGGAAACCATGTCATGAAGTACCACTCACTTTTTCAGTACTATGTTTGGATGAATTGAATGCCTTAAGAGTTGGCAACAGAGTAGGGGAACTTCCACACCAACATCAGCAGTTCAGAAGGGAAACTTTTGTCTTTTCTATAAAATGCTGTAGTTATTGCAGTCTTTAAGTACCTTGATCTTTACTAGCAGTTATCCTTTCCTTGACATAAATCTGCAACTCCATTCACAGGCCTCTAAGCTACAGCAGTTTTTGCTTGTTTCTCACTCCTGCTCAATTAAAAAAAACAACCAAACAAACCAAACAAAAAGCCTTTTTTGGTACAAAACCAGTTTCTCTGGTACAAAACCAGAAATTCTGCCATGTAGTCTTTCTAATTTCAGTGCCCCAAAACTCCTGTCTCAAAGAGCTGAGCTCACTGCAGCTTGGGTTTGCGTATGTGAAATTGAGATTTCCATGGTAGATAAACCACACAGCTGGAAGGCATTTCTCAGCTAGCTTTGTTGAAAATGAGTGATTGATTGTGAACCAGATTTTCCTTTTTCTGTGCCAGCACATTCAGATAAATTCAGTGGAAATCACATTGTGTGTGATCAGGCTCTGTCTGATCGCTATTGAGTAAAGAACAGCATGTGGATGTATTAAGAATGGCCTGTACAAGTCCCAAAAGGTATTAACATAAGAAGCATTGCAAAAATATCTTAGTAGTTAATTTCCTCCTTTGTGACAACATTTGTGACAAAGGGAAAGACCCAGGCATCTCAGATGATGTTTGCTGCTATGAGAATCCTGTCAGGACTGTGTCAGCAGAACAATAATTGTGCCATGGGCCTGTCCTACACACCCAGCACTACTATTCAGCTGTTGGAGTGAGCAAATTAAGGTACAGAGCGGTTGGTGTGGGTGGAAGTAGGACCCTTCCTGGTACCACGGCTCCCAGTGCAGCCATGAACGCTCCCTGCTGTAGGGAGTGCAAACTCAGGTTGCTCAAATCCAGCTTGCGGGCTGCCTTCTTTTACATGAGTTTCCAGGACCAGGTTCCCATACCACGCTGTAAATAACCCTGAGCCTGGCTGTGCCCTCGTGGCTATTTTATAAAAGATGTCTGTAATAATTCTTTGGATAGTCTTGCACAGCTGCGCAGTGAACTGAGCAAAATACCCTCAGCACCATGGCTGCATGCGTCCGTCGTATCATCTGCTCTGACAGCTCTTAGCTTTCCATGCCTAAGCCTTCAGCCAGCCCCGCAGCCCTAGCGTTGCTGGGTGATGCAGGACAGATGTTCCTTTAGGAGCAACAGTGGTGTCTGCTCCCCGGATGTGTATATTGACTGACTTAAAGAAGAAAACAGGCCTATGGGACACCAGTGTTACCAACAGACTTTTGCTCTGATGACCAATTAATTCATGTTGCTTGAGCTTCTCATGGGGTATCCAAGTTCTCTTGATCTGAAGTAAACTAATGTAGTAAAATGCATTGGGTCAGTAACACAGGGAATGTCTGTGGTATTTTTGCAGCCAGGCAGAGCACTCTGCCCTTAGCTGCCGCTAGCCCAGGGCTGAGTTAGTAGTGAAGGCTGAGTCCAGGCTCCCTGCCACAGTAACATGACCGCATGGTTTCCATTTCGCTCAGAGCACAGGCAGACCTCAGTCATACCATTCTGTGTACACATATCCCATATGTGTATATCTTCCACATACGTGTCCAGAGGGAAACTTGTGAGATAGAGGAATTGCCAAGGGCTGTAGCTGTCCCTGCTACTCCATTCAAGTACTATATCAGAAATTTTGGGCACGTTCTAGTGTGTTCACTAAAGCTGGCATTTCCTAAGGGGAAGTGGAGGCGTCTTCGCACAGGTTATCAGCTCCTCACTGAATTGAAGTAGAGTATTTGGCAACAGTAAAGCTAAAGAGTTTGCAAGTTCAATTAGCCTGATGTCTGTTAACAACAGTTCTTGTGTCTACATTGTAGTGTGAAGTTGTTTCCTCACATGCTAAAGCACGTTAATAATTCCGTTGGCACTATTATTTTAAACTTGGCTGTAAAACTAGTTTTCTCCATTGTAGCTGCTTGTCCACTCTCAAGGAGTGATTCTGGTTCTTTGATTTCATTCCAGCCCTCTTACATTACAGAAGCAGGAAGCCAGAATCCAAAGAATTGAAGCCCAGCTCTCCAATTCTACCAATTCTCTTCTAGGGTAGAGGACTTCAGGCCTGCACCTTGCAGCCACACAGCATCATTGCCAAAAGCTGCATGCACATGCTGTCCTGAGCTATGGGTCATTGGAACAATTCTTTTAGTTCTTTAACTGAAAACACTTTTCTCATTACATACTTTATCTACTTTGTCCGTTTTACAGAAGGTGAAGCAGCCCATCAGAGGACACAAAGCAAGCCTGTGTCAGAGGGGGCTGAGGGCTCACCCCCAGCTCACTGGCCTGTGCTGTTTCTTCCAGGCACTTTTTCTTGGGCTATATACGAGAGTACTGAAATCAGGAAGAACAAATAGCATTGCTGCAGTTTGGCTAAGGAAGAGGCAAATAGAGGAGAGGTTTAGCCTTTATATTTAGTGTATCTAATGCAGTAGTTTCCATTATAGCCAAGCCAAATGCTCATTTCTTTGGAAAGCTTGCACTGAAAAGATAAGGCCTGATCACATGCAGTGTCATCTTGCTTGCCCTGAGCTGCAAGTGCTGTATCAACATTCAGTTTTACATATTGTCGTACTGAACAGATAGAACTTTAATTGACAGCACTCGGATTTCTCTTCCACCCTTAATCTTGTACCTTGACGGTCATCTTGACATCAGCCTGCACTGTGATTATAATGGCTTGACATCCTTTCCCTTCCTGTTGACTTAGTTTTAGTGGGAGGCATTGCAAAGTGTTGCAGGGATAAAGATAAATGGTGGGATGTGTAGGTTGCCGTAAGGAACCAGGATCAGTAGTAGAGTATGGAGAGGCTCTTTTCTGGCTGACTGCAGTCTCTCTAATCGCTGTTTTTCTCTGTGCAGACCAGTGTTCTACCGCTGCTTTTTTCCAGGTATATGAAGAGAACTGTCTGTACAAGTTCAGTTGCCACTTTAATTTTCTGAATTTGCTTTTATATGTTTTTTTAGATATATTTGAAAATCGGTAGTTGACGGAAAAAAAAAAAGAATCTGTTTTGTGAACCTTCCCTCTATCCTCCTAGAAATCAGACTGAAGTATGGAAGCACTTAACAGGAATTGGTGAAGTTGAGCACTGAGAATAACATACTCTGAAATAAACACTGGTACCCAAATTCCCAGAAAGGAAGAAGTAACTAATTTAAATAAGCATTACCCTGGGAAGGAGGGCAAAACTTCTACTTTGATGGTAGTAAAAGAAGTCTTGCTTTCCTTACTACCCAGAAGGGTTAGGTTCATCTGATGGCTGCTGTCAAGGTGGAAAACTCAGGCTTTTGTTATTCAAACTGTGTCAAATTTTTTTTTCCCAATGAGAACGTGAAGTATATGTACGCATACTGGCATTTAGATTAATACCTATAGACATGCAGCTGACAGTTTTCCTTTTGCTTATGTGAAGCGAGTCAGGTAAACTGGAGCACAGCCAAAGGGAGTAGTTATTAGCAGCAAGTTCAGTCTCAGAGGTTCTTTGGAGCAGCACCAAAGGCTTAAGAACAAGCATTTTTTTCTGAGATTCTCAGTACTGCCTACTTCTCTGTGGGCATGTGGCATATAAAACACTACTCTAAATGAGGAAATAACTGGCCAGAGGATTTGATCAATTAAAAGAAAATCTGTAGATAATTCTTCTTCCTGAGCAGCCATCAGATCCCTCTGGGTTAGTAGCTGACTTAAAGGACTCGTGTACAAAATAACACTGCTCTCCTGAATATGATTTATTCTACCTTGTCAGTGCTGGGATTTTCAGGAAGCTGAGTCTGCAGTAACACGATACAGGTGACTTGCTGAACTCTGACTCTACTTAAAAATGAAGATCCATGTGGGTTGGGAGAGGTATGCTCTTTACAGAAGGAGGCTGAAATGTGCTGCTGGTCTGTGAGCAGTGGGGAAACAGAGGGCTTTGGGGAACCTCTGCAGTTGTAGGGCCAATCTGAGTCTGCTGAAGTTCCTGTCATCCTGCAAGGCAATTTAGAACCCAATAATTGACTCTCAATCACCCGGATACGAAACCTGATGGATGAATAACAGATTTCAAGACAATGGGCCAGATCCAAACCTGGGTAAAGATAGTGAACCCAGTAATTTCTCAGCAGAATACATTTGGCATGTTATCCTTAAAATACAGAACAAAGCCACAACTTAGTATGTACAAATTAGTTGGTACTTACCAATATAAGACCATTTTGACCCTGTTTAAAGACAAAGGAAATATTACTGTGAATATTTGAAATTGATCTTACTCTGTAAAGAAACAAATTGCCACTTAAGCCCATGTATTGAATTTTGCAATACTTTTATCTGTCTTTCTAGCCCCAGATATTGAGCAAAACATAGACGCTTTCAAAGATTATGAACACTTCTCACCCAAATTATAACTATAATTATTCCTGTGATCCTGCCCATAGGGCTTGACTTTCTTGTGGTCACTTAAATCCTGGAGCAAAACTTTTGTCAGTCTTTTTTTTTTTTTTTTTTTTTTGAATAGCCACAGACTCTGTATGTAGGTACATCCCTGATTTTTTTCTGGTTAGGAAACTAAGGAATATAAATGGGGTGTAGCTATAATGAATCCCCTCACGCCTAGTTGAGGAGTTTGAAAAATATCAGTGGATTGCCAGTTGCTACACTGAGAAATGCTGGACAGTCATTTCTGTACAGCGGCTCTGGGATTTGCCAACTGAAACAGATAGGAATAGATGGACTTTGAAAAAGGGAGTATGATACACAAACCCATATAACTCAGAGAATCCTGGGGGGTTGAGTGAGTGTTAAAATGACCAATATTCATCCACTGCTTAAGGAACTGAATTTGGCTCAGTGTCTCTGCATGTTTTTGGAAATGTCTTGACTTATTAAATGTTCTTTTTAGATTTTTTTTTTCGGTCCTGAAACCTACTTACAGTCATTCAGCTTGCTGTGTAATTACAGGTGCTTGTCCTGACAGACCTGAACAATTTTGGTTATCAGGCTAATGCAGATCTTTACTCCGCAAATTTAATTTTATTTCTGCTTAGAAAACAGTCCTGAATTACGAGTCTTGCAAACACTCAGTGTGCCTGTGTGTGGGTGCATGCATGCAGGCAAATATTTATCCGTACATGCACATGTCTGCTCAGTACATGATTCTTGGCTGCATTTCTTGTACTCTGAAGCGTGATCACAGATACAGCTCTTCTCCAAAGAATGTCCTGTGAAATGTTTGGGATTAATTTGTAGGGATGTGCAGAACAGCTGCACTTAGCTCTTTCACATTGATATGTGCTGGGAACACTAAGCTCTCTGCTTCCAGTTCGTTAGGACCATGTGCCTTGTTCTTTTACACTGAAATTTTCAAAACGAGGTCTGTGTAATCATCCTGGCTAAAGTCCCCAGGTTCCTCGTGTAGAAAAATTCATGCACTGTCTTAGATTTCAAGATGAGAAATCTCATTCTCCTCTCCCCTTCTCTCTGCAGGAGATTATCTCTTACTGAGTTTTTTTGCGGGTGCTTGTGTGCTCTGGTCAGCACGTTCTGTAGGTAAAACTTGCATGAAGGTAGCAACTGACTCTCAACAGGTTTTAGAAATCGCCACATCCTCATCTGAGCAGGGTTTGAAGAAATATTGGCTTAACTACAATAGCTACTCTCTGCTCATGCTCTTACTGCCCATTAAAATGTGTACGAGTGTCACAACTATGATTTTTATAATCTGGAACAACCTTAAAAGAGTCAATTTCAAAGGTTTTCAATATTTTGGGCATTTATGCCAATTGAAAAAAAATAAATGAAAGCTTAAAGTCTTTTGCCAAGTTAAATTTTCCTTAGCCTGTGAGCATTTTGATGATCTGCAAGTCACTACCATTATGACTTTACTGATGAGCACAATAATAGCAACTAGTGTAGGTAGGGCTGAGGCACGTGTAACGCTTATTTCATCTAACTTAGATCGGGAGATGAATAGATGACAATATGGCAGAATCTTCTTGATTTTGTCTGAATGACCATGTAGAGCTGCAGAAGTGTTTTACTGCCATCCTCAGAGTGTGAGCAAGGTTGCTATTACCCTTATTCTGCTTGACGATGAAATGAGGATGAGGCAGACTGTCACACAGTCTCCCAAAATTGGAGGAGAGTCAATAAAGTGTCTGATTCACATCTAGAAGGGAACTATCAACAGTCCATACCTGTGAGCACTCTCCTGCCTCTTTGTTCATGTTGGGGTGAGTGCTAATGAGTAATACAGTTACATGCCCATGCATGGCAGAGGAGGTTCCTAGAGCCAGTGTATCTCTGTGTTTCACTGATCAATAACTAGAGAATGAATATGTTTCCCATGTCACTTGGGAGCTGGGAAAGTGGGAATGGTTTTAGTTGTGGTAATCTACGTTAGTTGTGTCTCTGACATGGGAAGATGTCAGAGACAGGCAGATGCTGTAGCTCTTGCCATCTCTTGGTACTGGGTGTCTAATTCCTAAGATAGGAATTCTCTAGCATTCTCTTCAGGAGGTATTGTAAGATATCTTTTCGACACATCCTTTCACTTCCAAACTTTCTGTGTTGTCAGAGAAAGCACCTGGAAAGCACCAAGCTTTATTCTGTTATTCTGGAAAGCATCAAGCTCTAGGAACCTCTGCCCTTCAGGTTTGAGATTCTGCTAGAGAATATAGCCATTTTTCAGAGGATATATGCCCAAAATAAGAAGGTGACCTTAAAAGTTTGAATTCCACCCCTTATGTAGCTCATGCGAAAAACCCAGTAAAATGCTTGTCTTGGCAGAGCTCTGTGTGAAGCTGACTGCTCTGGATTACGCTTGAGCCTTCAGGATTTTCATCCCATGAATATATGTGCTGAGTAAAAAGTCGACTTACACCACCCTTTATGATGATTCTCCCTCATATCCTATAATCACACTAGGTGGATTATAGTTAGCATGAATCGATGAAAATTTATTATAATCAGCTTGAACTGATTACAATCAGATGAACATTTAACTCCTAAAAAGAGAGCGCTGACCTCCTGAAACTGGTCCTGTTTAAATATAAGAGAATGAGGTCTAGTATATGGGGCGCTTCACAGGGATTGCATTCTTTTCCTCTGGTTTAAAAATAAACAGGGCAGAGGGAAAGGTGTGATGCTTCCACTAACTCTGAGAAGTCTCTGCTTCATTCTACAAGAAACAAAAAGATCACAAAGCAAGGCATACTGAGCATGCAAGAAGTCTGTAACTCAAACTAAATCAGAGGACAAATTTCTTTTTCCTGTATATATCTGAATACCTACTCTGAGAAATTGAAATAAGGATACTAACTCCAAACAACTGCAGACTGCAACAATACACAACTTTGAGCATGCTATTGAAATAGTAATAATTAAAAGATGCCAGTTTTCTACATACATTAGCTCTCTAAGTTACAAGTGACAATAAAATAGAAAGCTGAAAGACTTTACCATTCAACGGCGCTTGCATTGAGAGTTGTATCTTTAGGAAGAAAATAAGCACAGTAGCGACTGTGACTATACTGAAGCTCTTGGCTGACATCTCAAGGAAAGACTTGTAATATTCCAAGAGTTCACAGGTTTCTCTGTACTCTGAAGAAACTCCCTTGTAGATATGTGGCAAATAGCAGAATGCACACATACAGAGCTTCTGCTAATGAGTTATTGCCCTTCTCTCCCCTTGTCTCTCTCCCTCCTTTTAGGACTGCTTTTTATAAAGCTCCTGAGACTCAACCCAAAACAAATGATGTAATCAGACCTGCCTCTAGGTCATAGCACCCTTAGAAAACTGATCATATCCTTCATTACCTCAGTTTTAGTGAGCTCCTCACAGGGCAGACTGCAGCACTTAGAGAGGGAATTTAAATGTGGAACTTCAGAAATTATTTAGCAGAGACACAAATGCTTAAAAAAGCTGTCCTCTTATGGGCCATACCACAGTAGAGTTTTTCTAGCCTATTTCGGAGTGTCTTCCTCAACTCCCATTTTTGGATCAGTGTGATTTAGCATAATGGGCCACTGTGAGGACTGGAGGGAGGGGAAGAGAAGTGAGGCTGTGTGTGGGACTGTTAGTAACTCAGAGGGACCATGAACACTTGCCACGAAAACTGTCTGACTTGTCAGGAAGAGATTTTTTTTTTTAAGCTGAAGACTCTTGGAACCGGGAGAACACATGAAGCAGGGAGGAGTGAAAATTCATGAAGAAACAGCCCCAGAGTCTAATGTTATGTTCAGGACATGTATGGAGAGGGGCTAAGAGGAGCACAGGGTATAAGTTAATGTCCTCTTCTGAAGTTGATTGAGGAATAACCTCTTAAACTGAGTGCACCATGGATAGTTGAGGGGCAGAAGGTGGGATTGGAGAAGCTATTGGTTTTAGTTGAGTACATTATTCTTTATAATTGTTATTAAATACTTACGACATCTCGGTAACAGCTTTGTAGAATGTATTAGTTTTGATTGGTCCAACTTTATTTTCAGCATCTTTATTTATCAACTGCTCTTTAATTGCTCAACGTTATTAGACTTGCGTATTTTTTCCTACCGTCATTTATGAGGCTGATGAAAGGAAAGGAAAGTTGGCTGGAGCATGGCTCACTTTTGCCTAGATCCCAGGTAGGGACCTGCTGTAGAGCATGATTCTGGCCTATTGCTGCTGTTCATCTGTAGCCCTATCCTCCCAAGCTAGGCAGAGGCAGGCTGCAGAGAGCAGCAGCAACTAATTAATGTCTTGTAGCCTTTTAGAAAGCAGCTGTCGTTGAGTACAGTTCCTCTCTCATACTTCTCCTTAGTATTTTGTAAACCCAGATTGTAATTCTGCTTGTTTTGGTTCAGCCGGATGTAGTCTAGAGGGAGAGGGCATGGGCTATAGTGAAAAAGTTTTTAACATGGCTTTTCAAGTGCCATTGTCCAAAAAAGAGGGATGCTGTCTACCATGTTCGTACAGAGAGGCATGCTGAGTGTGTTGAAGCATGTGGGCTATCAGCACGGAGTTGTTGCTGCATGCAGGACCTCCCGAACCTGCCGGAAGTTTGGAAATATAATTTTGTAGGTTTCTGTAGAAGAAATTGGTTTGTCATCACCCTGTACATAACTGGCAACTTGTCTGACAAGCTGCTAAGGCTGCTATCAATTACAGTTGAAAATTACCTCCTCTACAAAAAGACCCTGTTGTGTAGGAGGGTGTGGACTGAGCTATCTGCCAAACTGTGTTTTCATGTCTCCTCCTTTCCTCTTTTCTGCCGGTGTTCTTGAGAAGTTCACCATGCTGAAGAATGCTCTGATTCTTAGCATCTCCCTCAGCTCTTTTTTGCATTTTCACAATCTACGCCTCTCCTTCCCCAGTTTCTGCTATAGTTTGGCTTCACATCCTCAGGAGGAATTCCAGGCAGTGCTTGTGCTTTCAAGGCTAGCTGGATAGAAAGCTCTGCAAAATACAAGCCACAGAAAAAGAAAAAAAAAGCTCCCTGACACAGTTACCTGCCTGTGTTCTGCACAAACCACACAGGGCTTGCCATTTTATTCTATCTTTAAGAAATTTTTGGTTGCTAGCAGTTGGTTTTCATCTTAGCATCAGTCCAAGGTGGAGACAGAGCAGGGTTTTCATAGATTGGTGGGGCTCATGAGAAGTGGTAGATTTGGATCCCCAGTGCAAAAGGTCAGGTTGAAATTTTGTGGTGTGGGTTTATCAATGTTTAACTTGCACTGTCTGCTAACTTTAGTGGTGTTTGTGAAGGCAGTAGTAACATACAGACTAACGTGATAGTCATCCTGGAGAGTGCATAGGACAAGTTTAAGGCAACTCGTTATGCTGAAAAATTTCTTCCATAAATGTGGGTGTTTGACATATTAAAACACATGTTTACAATGCAATATGCAATAAGTAATGCTAAGAAGAGGGAGGATGAAAGATGATGTGGATAATGGAGAAAAAATAAAACACAACCAACCAGCAGGACCATGGGCTTCAGAGGAGACTGATTATTGCTATGAGATTCCCTGTTGAATGGAACTGCAGAAGTGCAATTATAAGTGCAATATAAGATGATTCCATATCCTGTTTCTTCCTAGTTGTGATTTCCCATTTTAAAGCTGGGGCAAAGGAATGCAAGGGATGAATGATAGGTTGCCTAATGTCCCAATGTTGAAGAAAAACTGAGCTTACAGTCCCCAGAGTCTGAGGCCCTGCCCCGGTTAGCAAGCAGCACTCCCCACCTGATGCAATTAAGGATCATGAATCCTTTGAAGTGCAGGCTGTCTGGCCTGAATATAGATTTGCTTGGCAGCTCCATTATTTCTGTTCCTCAGTTTTTCTACCTTGTTTTTCTCTAGAGCAGTTCATTGCAAAACTTTCAGTTCTGCTGTTCTCAGCTGAGAAGGTGGTGGAGCTAGGCTGGCTTATGCTACAAGAGTTCCCTGTGGCAATGGTACCAAAACATTATCACCATCCAACTGTGATCTAGCTAACCAGGAGTTTGCAGTACAGGCTGATTTTCGCCAAATTACACTGACACTTTGGCTTCTCTGGCACCTCAACATGGCAAACACAATGGAGTATTAAACACTGCCTCAGTCTCACAGTGTACAAACAGAACTGCTTTAAAAGCAGGTAATTCCCTCTATTGAGGTATATTTTGAAGGGCAGAAGATGCACTGTTATCAGCACAGTTATTTTCAGTCAAATTCTTCTGTACCAATTTTTCCTCCCCATCTCTGTGCGTAGAACTGGGAACAGAAAAAAAGGCGGAACATTGCTTCCCAGGGCATAGTGCTGTAGAAATTAGACAATGATAGGGTAAATGGCCATTAGGTAAGGAAAATTAGAGAACACACTTGTGGTGGAGACATTTATGATTAGACCTTGGTTATGGCAGTGCCACAACCAAGTCCATAACCAAGTCAGCCCTCTGTTACATCTGTTCAAGAGCTATGTGTTTCTCCTGTGCCTCAGGGCATAGGAAGTGATCTCACTGCAGACCATCTTCCTGAGTAACTTAGATTAACAAAATACTAATCTAGTTTGAAAATTTACTCTTTTGTTGTTTTCCATGTTACATCTGAACATGTGCTGTCCTTCAGGAGATATGTACGTGAGCTCTATTGAATGTAGTACGCTGAGACTGCTATGACCACCAGCCAAGATTATTACTGCTGCTTTCTGCAGTGCTCAGGCTTAAGTATGCTAAAAAGAGCAGCTCCTTGCTCATGTTTGTGTTTTTGGTATGGTAGCAGTTGCAGTGGACACACAGGTCAAGTACTGCAAGTAGACAGGCATGGGTAAACATCTTCATGTATAAATATCCTTGTTTTGAAAATGGCTATGCACATTTAGTTGGCCAGCGGTTCATCAGCAAAGGAAATTCTGCTCTATCTCACTTACCTTTGAGTTCTGCTAATTTGATTACAAAAGCAAAGACCTCCGGGGTCCCCACTGCTTCTCTCCTCAAAATCAGCCCATCCCCATTTATTAATTTTGTCCAGCCCATAACACACCACACGCAGAACAAACTCCAAGTACGGATTGACAGGCACAACAATGCCACTTGGCTCCCATATTGGGAAACTACTTCCTATTAGCTCATGTTTTCTAATTTGTCCTTCATTTTTGGATTAATAAATACTCTGTTTGTATTTGTTAGTCCGAGAATTACTTCATCATGGCCATGCCCTTTACTGTGATCACAGTAGGTATGAGAACGAGGCACAGGAAAAAAGAATGTAAAATGTGGATAACAAGTGATGCATTTGCAGTAAGTCAAGAGACGTTTAATGACTACACAATATACGAAATAGGTTGTGTAGGTCTTTTTATGAAAGCTGTTCATATTATAAATGAGCCAGAATAGCCGTTTTTCCAAACTATATGGAAAAAGTTAAATTAGCTCTGCAGTTGAGATTCAAGGCTGCCAGGAATAGCCATGTTTCTGACATGCAAATTGCCAAATTTGTTGACTAAGTCGAACTCTGCCATTGTCAGACAGACATATTTCACAATGGTGGACTCAAGAATTTTGGAAAAAGGAAAGGAAGCCGATACACTTCCAGCAATTCCAGATTGCAAGAAATTAGAAATATTCCCTGTATCTTTATGATTGCTTTTGCCTTGCTTGCACAGTTTTGACAGCATCATCCAACATATGCTTAGACAAAATCTCTTTTGTTTTTTTCCGCTTTTCACTGTGCTTTGCCCTATTGTGGGATAAATGTTGTACAGCCATTACTGTATATACCTTGTTATATCTTGTGGATTTTTTTTTGCAAATTAATTCCTAAAGTACTTCCCATGCTAGAGCATGGGAAAGTGTCATATCATGCCAGTTATGCAGGAATCAAATGAAGAGTCATCTATTCTAGCAGGAAATCAGTTTGGGAATGTGGGCTTTCAGATGTTCTTCAAGGAGTGTCAACACATGAGTTGATAAGCAGGTATACGAGAGTTAACTTTTAGTGCCTTTAAAGCTCTCTACAAAGTTAATGGGAATGTTTTTTGTTTATCTTATTGCAAGCTGGTTAGCCTGGTTGCTGATCAGTCAATATGCACAAGTGACACTATTAAATATTTTATACTCCCTGCCCATTAAATGGATGAGATGAGGTCTTCTCATAAGAGAGTATATTTGGAGTTTTCACTTGCAAATTTTTTGATGATTTGACTGATCACCCTCACTCCCTCTTCCTGGTATGTTTAGCTTCAAAGGTGAAGGTGAAATAAAATGGAAAAGAAGGCTTTGATGTGAGCAGTGTCAAAGGTCAGGGGAGATGCTGATACCGCATGGGTACTTTTATTTAAAAAACATTTTAGCAAACATGTGAATAAGTGGTCACAACAAACAGACTCTTTATGGAGCACCTTGCATACTGTAAACAGAAAGCAAACAAGAAGGTCAGTTGGATCCAAAACAAGAAATTAACTCAACGCCTACAATAACTAAAATCAGTCTGGGTCGTAGTGCCATCTAGTGGGGTCTCACCCGTCCGCCCCCCCAGGTTTGTGAGGCTGGCGGGTGTTGGGGCGACTGCTGGCAATGAGGCCCAGTGAGAGTGGGTGGGTGCAAGGCTCTGTTGCAGCCTGCTGTGGCACAAGCGATACAAACCCATGCTGGCTTACTGGTAACCTGCTGTGTGTAAGCAAAAGGTCTAACCCCAGGACTGTCTGAGGAATTTTGGAGACCAAGGGCACAGCATGGACAGACAGATGTAGTCTAGTTGTCTCAGAAACGCTAACAATGCTGGAGGAGTCTTTGATGTCGAACAGAAGTCTTTAAACTGAGTCCTGTTTTCATGTTTGAGCTATGCTGGAATATAAACCTTGATGTCTATGTTTTAAATGTTAGGGCACACTGCCACCAAGTCCATCCTCTCGGAGTCTCTAGTTGCGTAGGTAAAACAGGTTGTTCAGAGCTTCAATATTTGTTGTCTTCTTTTTGACACTGGCTCCTGTAGAAAGGTCACTCCATTGTTAAACTGGCCATTTCCAGGTTATGGGGTTTTATGAGTGGTATTTTTATCTCAGGTAAGTTCCTTGTTTCCTTGACATGATCTTCCTTCAGGCCTTTCAGTCTCTCAAAACTGCATTTCTAAATCACTGAGCAATGCAGGAAATTGTTCAGTATCTTTGCTTATATCATATCTAACCTACTGAAAGATCGCATACTTTCAGTTAGTTGTTTGACAAGCAGATGAAGGTGAGAATAGTTAACCCTAACAGGTATTGTCTGTCTGCCTTTCACAGCCAAACCTTAGTGCTAGGAATACCTTCTTGCAACGCTGTGCGCAGGCAAGGTGAAAACCATAGGACTATCCTGCACCAGTTGGCTCCAGTCGCCGGGCTGGTTACAAGTGCTTCCTACAGGTGATCCAAGACAGGCAGAAGCAATTTGTGATAGCCGAGTTCTTTTTTATGAAAACACAGACAGCTGCTGAACCACTTGTTACTCTTTAATGAGCAGTTTAGATGTACAAAATAACACGCTGAGGGTTACCAAAGAGTGAGGGAAGGAGGGAGAGCAGCAGAATTGGTAGATGGAAGTGCTGGACTGCATACTGTCAATCGTCATGTATGGCCGCCCCAGTTCTGCCTTCCTTCCTTGTGCGAAGGCCTGAACCTCACTTATGTTTGGCCATAGGAGTGTATCTGAGACAGCTGGAGGGGCTTGTGGTCCGTTAAATTCAGGAGAGACCAACCCAAAGCCCTGGATCTACATATCTCAACTTCAGGAGCTGAATTCTGGTCTTGGTTAGTGTGGCACAACCAGCCAAGCAGGGAGGAGCTGGAGACACAGGAGCATCCGTGGGATAGCTCTCTTGGAAATCTACAGCTTGCTCTGATTAGATCACAGGTCTGTTTTCTGCCTTCTAAGCTTCAGTGCCATAGTTTCTACTGTTGCACTTTTGTGGCTTGAATCCTATGGTTCAGTGTTGCACAGGCACGCGTACATCTGTATGCAGTTCAGTGTGACTCTTACTTAAAAATGAAACCCAGAAGCACTCCAGTGAGGACAAAAAGGAATTTTAGTGGAAGGCCCAGAAATTCATTTTGAGTCTTGCATTTGTTTTCCAGTGACAAACCATTAGGCTGCAGAAACAGCAGATGTTTTGCTCTGTTTGAAAACTTAGGTCTTGCTGGCATCAGATGACTCTTCAAAAGGCATTTGGAAAATGGGAACTATTTCATCCCTGTAATTTCATCCCTGGAAATTAGTATTAAGTCTTCTTGGCTGTAGAACTAGGACTCGCACCTTAGGAATCACTAGATGAGGACAAAGAGATCCCAGAAAATGTGTATATGAGAGGGAGCCCTTAAAAACCCAACTTCTTAATAATATTTTGGGTGTCTTGGAGTAAGAATATATAATAAATATGTAACAAAACAACTAGGAGGAGATGGACATATCCATTTAATTTTTTTGAAGGGATACATCAAGACATAAAATCATTACTAGGTAGCTAGCTATTAAAGATAAATGCATATTAACTCCTTATTGGCAGAGATCAGGTTTTGAAGTGAACCTTGTATTATCAGATAACGTGTGGGAACAGTTGATAACTTTCGCCTTCTTGGCAAAGGCACTGAACGTGCATCCTGAGGCACAATGCATAATGGTAGATTTTTTCCTGCTGTGTTTTCATTTTGTTCTTGCCTCATTTTCATTACATCAGCAAGTTTGGAAGGTAAGAACTACTTTTTAAAAAATTCTTCATTGGGGATGATGTACAAAACCAAGATACTGATCACTGGTCATTACAAGCCACAGAGTTAGAGCAGGAATTCATAAATCCAATGCCCTGCCCTCTAAATTACATTCTACCCTTCTGAAATTCCCTATATGTTAGTGATTTTCCATCTGCCCTCCCAAGAAGGAAGGGAAGAATGCCCTTATGGAAGAAATTTCTGCTATGGCAGAATATCCTAGTGAAGTCATATTCAAGGGTTCTTGTGTGTTCTGAAGTATATGCTAAATGGGCTGGGAACTGGCAGACTGAGCGGAGCAGCACTTCAGGATTTCCTGTATGAGAAGGCCAGGCACTACTGTGTGTGGCCACTTGCACAAACTCAAATGAATTTCCCCAACATTTTTTTCTGTTTGAACTAGTATTCAGATTTAGAGCCTGTCTTCCCTGAAGTCAGCTCTCAAACAGATTTACAGGAGCATGTAAGGTCACATCAGGCACAGAACTAAAAATCCCTCTGCGTGCATATATTGGTTTGTTCAGAGTATGTTTTCAGAAGTATTAATTTCTCTTGAATTGCTGGCTTTAATTTAACCTATTACAGTAAAACATGACTGCAAAGCAGCTTGGCCTCGGGTCCCAGCTGTTCGGAAAACTCAACTTGTGTTTAAACAGTAGACTAAACTGCGATGCTTAGAATAGGTTACGCAGCACCCATAAAGGAAGCACATTGAATGCTGTATTTACAGTGGCTGTAACTACAACCAGTTAGAAATACTTCTAATCTTGGCATGCATGTGAGTCAAAAGTCCAAATATATTGCCAATTAATTTCAAGGCATTACATTCGGTTTCTGAGAAAAAGAGCTGTCAAGTATCTACTTAGTTGCACGTGGGGAATATATGCAATGAATAATAAATGGAATATATACAAAGCTAAACATTAACCTTTTTGGTGCTAATAAATAATATGACTTAACACAGTTCTCAGTCACAGGGATGAGGTAGATACACTGCTTTATAATGAACTGTAGGTGTAGGGACTGGCTATGGTTGCTGCGTGCTCTGCAAGGGCATGGCGTATTCTAAATAACTTTTAGGACATGAGGATCACTTTGTATGCGAGTAGGTTCCCAGAGCCCATTCAGCGGAGTGACTGATGTGGGTCCTAGAGGCATCATTCCCTAGGACAGCAGCATTCTGCAGTGGGCCTGTGGAAAGTTTCCCAAAGATTGTGGAAAACTGCTGGCTGTCTGTATTTGGGATTGTTTTTTCCTTGAAAATAGGAAATAATTGTAATAGCCTCTCTAGCCTTTTGTAGTCAAAGTATTCCTTTTTGAATACACTATTGATTCCTAAAGCCATTCAACCTTCTAGGAACTGTGAACTGCAGTGGTAGAGGGAGCTGGCAGCAGGAAAATGAGCTCTGCAGACAGGCCATTAAGCCTGAGTCATTACTATTGAAATCTGTGTTTTAATATTGTGCTACATCCCTGCAATGTTGCAATGTTTGCCTTTTCAGGGTTTGGCAAAGAAAACAGGAAGATGCGAGATTTGCTGAAGGCCTAGGTGTAGATGGGGAACACTGGGAACAGGACTGGTCAGCTTAAACCAAATGCAGCCCATCCCTAATAGGGCAGCCAGCCTGGTGAGGATCCTGGGCTTTGAAGATACGGCCAGGGAATCAGCACTCTGCACAGCAGAGTGCTTCCCTGCTTCTCTGCCAGTAATTCAACAAGGAGCTCCTTTAATGAGCTTGAGCCAGTCATTACAATGCCAACTGTTGGTAACTCAAGGGCTGGGGTGCCATGTGCCCACCTTCCTGCTTCCCATTTCCTGCATCAGTGCATTCTCCAGGCTGCCCTTTCCCCCTCTCCAGCACACCTCAGTAGGATACCAGATTCTCTGCATAATTTCCAGAAAATAATACGAAAATTTGGGGAGGAGAGCTGGGCATGACCATTTAGTTTCCTTTTTAGAAAAAAAGCAGAGATGTTCTTTTTACATTATGCAACTTTTCTTTACCTCATGGCTGGGGGCAGAAGGGAGGGGGGCCCACTCAGCCGTACCTTTCCGTTTTTCCAGCTTGATGTGTGAAGATGCATGAATGTGCAGAGCCCCCTGTAAAGCAGAGGCATCTTGTTTTGGTCTTTGGCTCAGAGCACTATCTCTTCTGAGATGCTGTGGTACTGACTGAGCAATAATGATGGGGCATAAAGTTGAGAATATTTCGCTGTGATTGTGTTCTGAAGCATATTAAAATGAGGTTTGTAAGGCAAATAGGGGAGAAGCATTAAATATTAGCTCTCTTCATCTGTTGCATTTATCCGAATAATGGCATTACCCCTCTAGAGAAAGATCCCTCGCTTTTTTTCATTACAATCTTTGATTTATCAGCCTGTCCTAGGTTCCACTTTATCAGGGACTCAGATCTTTCCCCGTCATTAGAGTAGAGCTGAGGACCTAAGTCGCTGAATGGGGGAATGGAGAAGGGATGACTATATGAATGATGTGCAACAACAACTGGTATCTAAAATAGGCTCCAACAAATTTCCTTGTCACCTGCCAGGATGGTGACCCCTGCCACCACATGAAAAGTGCAAATGGTATCCTATGTTATGAAAGGTTACCTAGTAAAGGTGTATGAAATAATAAAAGAATCTCAAAGGCAAAAACTTTTCTGTGGTCACTGCTGTGACTAACAGGATTTCTCTGTATTCATTTAAAAACATGTTGAGGATTTGCTTGTGTGTGGGGCATGAGAAAGGATCCCTGCAAGGTAGCCACAGACCAGAACAAATTTCCAGCAGAAGTTTCCAGCAAACCTAAAATGTGAATTCATGGTGCTCTCAGGTGGGCTTTATATAACAACTAAATAATAGGTATACACTTGTGAGTCACTATATTTGTCCTGTCTGTACACACTGGAAAGCTCAAAAGTGTGGTTAAAAAAAGACTCAAGCAAACAAGTCAAGAAGCAGAGTACAGCAAAGTGAGACATTCTGCTAAAGATGGAACACAGCTTTCTCCTCATTGCTTCGCACTCCTGGATCCTGCCAGAAATACTCCTCAGGATAACAGGATCATTTTTGTTGCTGTCCTCTGCTCTGTCTGCTTCATTCACCACACATGGTCATGGTGTTGGCTTAAATGAGAGCTTAAATGTGAGACACTGAAGGCGTAGCCAGACAAAAGTCTTGCTATAGGGAAGACAGAGGCATTCAGATACTTGCATCATCAGTTCTGGCCTTGCCTAGGTTCTAAGCTGGCAAGGTGAAAAGGAGTGATCTGGACAGGGTACCAGGAGTCCCCATGCTGGATTTCAGTTTCTGACTGTGTGACCGACTTCCTTCTGCTTAATTTCTCTCTCTACACCTTTGTAAATATCTGTAGATGCTGCATACTTTCCACATGGCAGCCAGCCAGACCCATAAAGCAGTATGAACTGGAGAGGTTTGGAAAAATGGCCTCACTGGTCTGTTTCCTCCTTCCACTGGTGCAATTGTGCTCTTTGCTCTGAGCATAGAGGTTCGCTGCAGTTGATGCTGCTACACAGAGGATGAATGCAAAGGCTCCTTGTCACCACTCCACTAGCTTCATCAACACAGGATGGCTGGCTAGAGTCAGGCCAGAAGTCCTTTCATTTCTCTTGGAGTGTCTATGTGGCTGAGGGATGTTATGTGCTCATTAACTTCTATGCAACTCTAGTTCTCCTTCTGTTACAAAACAAAACCAAATAACTAAGCCAAGTCTGCTTGTGACTGGAAAAAAAAAAAAAGAAAAAAAAAGAAAAAGAAAAACAAACCCAAAAACTCACTTCACAGCTTTTTCCAAAATATTTTTAAGCTGTCTGGAGTGACTCACTGATGTCTGCTACACATCAAGAGAGCTAAAGGTATATTTTAAAATAAAACTAGAGAGATGAATATTAACTCTTCTTCAGCCTCAGCTCCAGATGTATTTATGGCTTAGTGTTCTGGGTTGAGACTGTTCTAAATCAATAGGAGAACCTAAGCTTAAGCAACTAAAGGATGATTAAAATAGCTGTTTCCTCGTGTTGGGCTTGCAGAATGAGCTCTTCTTGTGCAGAAACTCAAGGCAAACTGTGCTCCAAGCAGTATTTTACTAGCTTTGAAGACATAAAAAGCTTGCTTGGTTTGTCTTGCTGGTAAACACTTTGCCAGTCATACATTGGCTTCAAAAACCAATGTGAAAGAAGTCAGTGTTGTAGTTTTCCAGAAATGTGAATCTCTTAATAGTGACTGCAAAAGCCAGGGAGTTAGGGGTGGGGGAAGAGGGAGAGGGAAATGGGGGCCAGTTCTTTGCATGAAGGCACAAAAATGGGTGTGTTTTAAATGAAATATATTCTGCTTATATTTTAATAGTATGTTCCAAAAATCTTTAAAAATATTAACTGTCATTCAGGAATGCAGGGAGTCCACATTTTCTGGCCCGTACTCCCTTTGGGAAGGCAATGAGCAGTGGTGCAGTTGCTGGTTTGAAACCTCCCCACAAAGGGATTTTTCATGCAGCCCCTGTAACGTGGGGCTGTTGAAGTTCTCCCACCAGCTTGTTTACTGCAGCAGTCTTCTGTCCAGACCTGCAATGTGATATTTCATACATAGCGATAACCACATTATCATAGCAAATAGGGTAAAAGGGGACCAGCATAACCCAGCACTGTAGATTGTAAGGCTGAATAGCCTCTTATTACAGAACCGTGAACTGCTGCAAACCATTTGCTTACAGAGGTGCTGCTGGGAATGGGAATGACTTCTTCACTGACAGGCAATGAATGAAGAGTTTTTCCACATCAGCTGCACAAATCTGTCCAGATGATGGTAAGTCAGATGGATTTTAATTTCGCTTTTCATTTCATCTCTTAATTTCAGCCCTTAGTGATGCATCTTCACAATCCCTGACAACTTGCAGCCAGCTAAATAAATATAACCTCAAACTGCTAAAACTCTGAAATGTTTGTAGGTCAATATAAGCAGCATGTGCCAACACCACATACAAAAAGTACACAGTGCACATACTTGCAGGAAGAAGTAAAGTCTGCAGGTAGTCCTAAGTCTTACCTTCCTTGCACATAGATACATTGTGGTTTCATATTGCTAATGGTTTTACAGAACTATCAATAATATCTGCTCATTTTCCCACATGACAAGGTGACATACCAGTTCTCTTTCTGTAGTTAACAGCCAGGGCTGACTCTCGGCATTAGCAAAATAGCTGCCTGGAATAGCAGCCTGCTGGCAGCAGAAATGCCTATGCCACAAGCCTAGACAACCAGTCTGGTTGTGGCTATGGTTGGTGTTCAGGCAGAAGGAGACAGGATGGGTATGGCAAAGTTTGGAGTCAGACTGATCAGCAGCCCAGCAACTGAAGTTGCTGTTTTCAGGTTTTTTTCTTTCCTTCATGTCTTCACGGCTGGAGTGAGTCCATCCCAGCCTTTTATCCTAGGAATGGCAAAATGCAGTGTTGTCTGTGCGAATGAGAAGCTGTAATGAGAAGTCAGGCTTCTGTTTCCTTAGAGAAAGACTGCAATGAGGAGCTTTACCTTCATGCAGAAATACTGATAGCAATGGTGTAAAGCTTAAGCCCTGAATCCAGGAGCAAGATTCATGGTTACATGCCATGCTTATGAGTACCTAAATGCTCTGGCTATTTAGATCAGCCTTTTGATCTACTACAGCTGTTACATTTACCCATCAAAAGAAAATTATCCTATGTTTGGCAAGCATGTTAACCTGTATTTCAGAGTTTTGGCCCTTACGTACTTGAAAGATGTTGAGCCTGCCATTTTCCCTTGGGCTTGCTTGAAGTGGCATTAAGTGAGACAAAGGAGAATTGGGTGTCCTGAATTAAAAGCCCTTTTTTTAAACTACACTACACACCACGCAAGTTTAATAATTTCTTGAGCTTGGATACTCAGTCATGTTTACAGGAGTAAAATCTCATTATGCTCTAAATGCAGGCCTGGCAGTCTCTACCTACTTTAAATACCATGCTTAGGATAGAGACAATACAGCAATGAAGTTTCACATTGCTTAGGCTTCAGTAATTTTTAGGACACGATGGAACATTCAAAGTGATCTCCTACTGAAACAATAATAATTTAATGAAATGATCACTATGATGAGACCCCTGCATAATTTTTCCAGCTGTTTGCTACTTTACAAAACTGTGCTAACATGCAGTAGGGATATATGGTGATTAGTCATCTGGTTTTAGCCTATTTTACATTGCTTGTGTGTTTGAACTATGGGAAGTGGTTCAAATGAATTATGGAATGATGTTGATAGGGATATGTGAATCAGTGAAGACATCAGAATGTAGTTATGCAGCTGCTGCTTAACTATCTTTAAGTGACTAGTGGTGGGGGAAGGAGGAACCACAAAACGCAGCAGGTCTTACCAAGCTTACTCATTTAGCGACTGGAACATCTATTCTGGTCCCTGCTATTAAAGCACGCTTTTAACAAAAGGGAATCATAGTAATGAAAGGTCTTACTGCGGTTATGTGTCGCCTTAGATTCTTTTAGACACACAACTCAGAACATACAGAAATGCATGTTAACGTGGTACAGTGTCACAGTGATTGGGAATGGTTGCATTATGTGAGCCCGGATGAGTTACTAAGCACTTCCTGAGGGAGTGCTAATAAATCATTTTTCACAGTGCACTATAAATTCCAGGCCACACAGGCATTACAGAGATCAGCCTGGGTAAATTCTAGAGTCCAGCAGGTAGAGAAGTAGTAATGTAGACCTGTTGATATTTTAAAATAGTTGCCTTAGTTATATTGAGTCTAATTGTACAAGGTGCTGAGTGAAAGAAATAAGAGGCATTGCAGATTTGAAATTCTGTAAAAGGTCTTTAGATAGTTTTCCTGAATTGTATCATGCTACATACTAACTTCCTGATCCTATCCATCTACAAAATGCCATGCATTTAAATGATTAAAAATATATTTGAATGTTGACCTTTAGTGTGAAGCAAGTCAAAATCCCAGAAAACTCAGCTACATCTCTGTTCTTCAAAATTCAGGGCTATCTGTGTCAGCAGTTCATAGAAGCTCTTTGATTACAGCACTGAATAGCCTTGGCACATTCACCTTTTGCTATAATGAGTAAATCAGTTTAGTGTTTGGAGCTTAGCAAGACTGCTTTGAAAGATCTAGTACTGCTCATAGGGCGTCCCGGTGGCTTCTTATTTCAGAACAAGCTGAATATCTCCCTCTCACTGTATTTTACCATCTCAGTTTCAAATTCCAGCTACAGCAGAAAAATTTCAGGCGGCCTTGTTCAGTCCTTGAATTAGCAGATGTTAAGTAAAGGGAGCGAGGAAAGGAAATCTGAACTAATGGTCTCCTTTTTCACAATTCAGATTGCTACTCAACATTGTGAATAACTGAGCCTGAAGAATAACATAATAACAAATAATATCATCCTAGTGACATGTCAGGAAAATTCCTATTTCCCTGGTAATGAGCTGATCTCCAAACAGGGTAAAATGCTGCCTTTTGAGAGCTAACACAAGTCTCATTCATAACTCAGTTATCAGTGAAGTGTTGTATATACTGTCTTTGTGTACAATGGCAAGTTTTTCCCAGGGATACTTTGCTTTGGAGTCAAAACAATTCGGAATCAAAATGCTCTGAGACATTGGCACCTTTTGTGTTAATATTTACAATTCTTTGTGGTCAGTAAAGTAGAACCAAGATCTAATATGTGCGCAGTACAGTACAAAATTCTTTGTACAAAACTAGAAGCAAGTGCATGCAGCAGAGAGACAGGCGGGATGCCTTTGTAGCTTAGAGCAAACAAAGAAGCAAAAATAGCTTGTAGAGTATTTTGGCTATCAACAGTCTTGTTTAATGTAGAGGGAAAAGTGATATCATTTGTGTACAGTTACAGTTCACAGATACATATGATACTTTTACTGTAGTAAATATTCTACATGAAAATAACAGATGTTAGAGGTGAAAAAAGTCCTTTTAGTTCACCCAGTTCATCCTGGGACTTTCCCATCATACCATTTTTAAGTGTTTGGAACGGGACTTTAGAAATTAATTTAAACACTTCTTTTACAATATTTTCTTTACACATTCTTTTCACAGGCAAATAGATTTTACATTCCGATTCCTGAGTTTTATCTGAAATAGTATCGTTCTGTACCATCTCATTCTTTTCCCAGTCCTCCCAGATTATCATCAGAGTAATTCTTCTTTTAATATTTGTGACTGGATTATTGTCTGTTTTCCTTAGATTTGTTAACAAGCTAATCACAGCGGTGAAATTGAAAACCTGCGTGTCATTTTAACATGTAGCGTTTGCGGCTTAGAAACATCTATGGTTTTGCCCCATGTGACATAAGAAATAGTACTAGTGAGTTTTAGGTTCTGGGATTACTCAAGTGCTTTTGAACAGTTTCCCCTTCCTTGATTGAACGGATAGGCAGATAGGCTGGTCCCAGCTATCACATTTTCTAGGCAAATAGGTAGTACTAGGCTTTCTTTCAACAGGATGCTTGGGAGTTCTTCTCTGTGCTCTGACATAGTATGTAAACTTAGCTGCCTATTATTACTTTTTTTTTAAATATACCTGTAGTTCCCTTGTTTGCCAAAAATTAGTGAGTAAGCCTTGTTCAGTTGTGATGAAGATAAATTAGTTATGTTGGCTATAAAATTTTATATTTTGATTAAGATAGGATGAAATAAAGCCTGCAGATCTTAAAAGTAGCTTAAGCACAAGTACAGAATCATTATTATATTTTCAAGACTGCATTTGGAAATAATATAATATAAAATTTACATAACTGATTACAGTAAAAGCTAAATGCCAGTGACATGAAATAATACTGCTGGATGTCACCCTGATGCACTTGCATTATTGAACAGACTCTGGAGGACAGTGTAACAATTGATGAAGTTGGTGTTGAAAGCTGCCAGACATAGGAGAACTTTCAGGCATTTGTTTAAAGCATGAATTAAAAATAACCCTTCGTCTGTACAAATAACATCTTAAGAAAACAATGTGGAGAATTTAAAAACCATTCAGTTTATTTGTATCATTTATTTTTCATACCTTCCTTGGTTTATTCAAAAAAACCACCACACAGAACAGTCACATTCACCTTTATTTATACCTTGCATTGTGACCAAGCTGTGATAGTGCAGACAAGGCAAAGTTTGGATCAGAGTTAAAGCGCTGCCTTTGTTCAATAAGATGCTTCTGGAATCCTTGGAAAAGTGATGTAAAATTAGCATAGGGGCTCTCAGAAATCAAAGCCCTAGAAGATCATATGAATATCTGTTATTTTTGTTGAAAATGGGAGTTCTGGTAATAAAACTACAGCTCTCTGCTTGTCTGTTACACTAGTCTCTTCCTTCTAGTACTGCTCTCTTTTCCCCGGCTACAGCTCTCAGAATACAGTGAACTAGAACCATGTCCTCAGGATTTCAACCCACTCATCTGAGAGATCAGGCTGCAGCAGATTTCCTACTTTTTGCATTCTGACGTAGCATTCTTAACACTGAGTTGCAAATGACAAGATTATTTCGGAGAGCTTTTAATACCAAGGTACAGTTTGGTTCCTGCAGAGGAGTATCCAGTCTAGAGGACTGCATCACCTCAAAGTACCCTTTCCAAAATGTCCACTTCTAGTAACTGGATTTTGCAGGCATGCTCAGCAATGGGAAAATCAAATCTGTTACAACAGACTTCATGGAATACCAAGTTGCTGTTAAGGCCCAGAAAATGCTTGATCTCTTTGGGCAAACATAAACTGTGGAAAAGGACATGTTTTTTTCTGACAGTAGCACATTAACAAATTGTGCCTTTGGCCCACCCTGACTCATGGGAGAGTGAAACAACCTGTTGATTTAATTTGAAAGAAACACACAACGGCAGCTTCTCAGCTAGTCTGAACTAAGTTAATAGAACAACTCCAGTGTATACCACCTGGGGAATCTGACCCATAGTTCTAACTGTGTGAAGGAACATCCTTCTAGAGAAACATATATATGTACACACATACACAGAGGGAAATATACAAGGAAAAAAACCCGGTATATATGTGTTTGTGCATGTTTGTACACAATCCAACCCACATGGATCCTATCAATAGCATGCAATTTCTTTGGCCAGTTTCCTTCTTTTCTGTGTGTTTTAAGGAACACAGCTGCTCTCTAGACCTCAGATACATACTTGAATTAGACTTAAAAAAAAAAAAATTCTTCTGTTCTGATGGAATCTGTATCAGCTTAATACAATTGTACTGCTATAGTCAACGTTATTCCCCACAAGAAGCAACTCATTAAGAAATGAGGGATCCCTCTTTAGCACTGAAGAGAAGCATTAATCCTCTGGAAGTAGAAGTTCAGGTAATTTCTTACAGTGACGGTGTAAGCAGCGGGGAATGAAGAACAATTCTGTCCTTTGGTGCTACCTGGTACCTTTGCACAATACTTTGTGTCACACCGCCCCCTCAAGGTATGCGTACAGAAGTGTCGTGGACATGCTTTGAAGGGAGTCATGCCTATTTACATGCTTTAATCTTATGTTCTAAATACTGTCACAGATGCTTGCTCTGGACATTTGCCTAGTTTTAAATTTTTGTCCTTCATCTTGGGCATCTTGCCTTTTAGAGAAGAATATTAAACCTTGTAAAGGGAGTTGCTTGTGGTGTTATGATCAAACACTGAAAAGTGTGAGACCTTTATTTTCAGAGGATGTGCAGGAAACGGAAATAAGATTTGTTAATGAGACAACATGCTGCTGGAACAGTGCTTGTGGTATTTAATGTGCTGTAGTGTACTTTTATACACAGATGCATGCAGCTAAGCTTCTGTCTGCTGCAGAGATGGCATATAACTGATAGAGCTGCTAGACCAGCCTCTGGTAAAGGTTTTATTAAGCTGAGACCCTGTATTAGAACTTACCTATATTCTGCTGCTTTCTGTTGATATATTCCGTGCCAGTTGTCTGCCTCAAAGTTGCATCCGTGCTAAGTAAAGAATTCATTTCCCTTCTGGTGGGTTTCCGTGTAGTCACCATTGCTATCGCCATCATATCTGAATGTTTCACTTTTACACCTTTGGGAAATAAGAAGTGAAAGCCCAATCTATCAAGTTTCTACTAGGTCTGGATTGGCATGTTGTGTTTTCAGAGTGTTTACTGCTTTATGTGTTCAGAGCAAAAGGCTTGCTAATATCCTTTTCAGTTGATTGTTCAGGGCATCTGCCAACCTCATTCCACACATTCTGAGTTTACCACTTAGAAAAGAAGAAACATGCCATGGGAGACGATATTCTTTCCATCTTTATGCATTTAATCTAGAAATTGAGGACGAATGTTTAGCCATAGAGATAGGAAGACTCCAACATGTGTGCTCTGAACAGGGCTGGCCTCTTTTCCTCAGCTGTAGTTGAGAAGAAGTTAGACTTCTAACTTAAGCAAAGAGGTCTACTTAGTAAAAAAAATTCGTTTAAATAACTTGCCAGGTGGCATGCAAGAATTGTCTGGCAAAGACTGAATTAGATTCTAGTTCTTCAGGTTAGCATTCATTCCACTCCTCCAGCGTCATCCCTTCTTCATTCCACACTCTCCAATTTCTACAGCAAATGAGGAAGTCATCTAAGGCAACAATCTGCTTCACTTGATCCATTGAGTGATGTTCATCTATGATTTTGAAGTAAGCCAAGATCACATGGAAAATTCTGCTACTGCCTCATTAGACCACATCATAATACATACACAAGGGAGGCAAGTTAATCTTTTCAAATATTTAAGACAATAGATTTTATTTCTGAGAAATACAGCAGAACTAACGAACCCTCCAGGCAAACTTCCCTACTGTAAATTGTGAGTATATATGCAAGATAGCAATTCAGTGCCGAATTCTAAGCTCAGATGCTCTCAGATGGAGCCTATAGCATAGATGGATGACTACATATATCCCACAAGAGGATGTTGTGTGGAATATGTCTGTTGTAGTAGAGATGATAATGTGCTATATTAAATAGAAATTTCTAATTTATAATGGTAATTCATAGGCTCCTGTTCTGCACTGATTGCACCCATTATGAGCATGCCTGTAGGATTTATCTTAGCTATCATCTAAATTACTCTGATCTAAGGAAGGATGGGAGCAAGAGATGGGACTCCAGTTCCAAATTAAGTGATTTGTACTCAAGAAATCTTACTGAAAAAGCAAACGGAAAACTATATCCAGCGCTTCTACTCCAGTTTTTCTCTGCATTCGACATGTATGCCTCACTGCAAGCCACTTAAAACTACCCTTGATGTAGTAGTGCTTTTGAGATCCGAGTGCTCATAGAGTTGCATTATTGATCAATTATTTTTCAGTAAGCAGAGGCTGCATTACAAATACTTACTGCTCTTCTAAATTGTCCCCAGGCATCCTCGTGTATGTGATACCTGCTATGTATCATGACTGCCTAACAGATTGAATCACCCTTACTTAAGTATATCTTGGCAACCAGAGATAAAAAATTTAAAGGCTACCACGTTTGCTGTGGGCATGGCAACTAAACGAAGAAACATGCAAATATTTGGGCAAAATTACACTGTTTAAAGAGTTTCACTGAATGTCTGTTAACCCACAAGTGAAAGGAGGAATAAACCACCATTATTATCTTGCAAAGGAACAAGGTGTCACAGTGTGGATGGTTTTGGCTCCTAAACATGAAACATCAGGGATAGAAGATGAAGGGCCTATCTTGGAAAGCTGACATCTTTTTATTTAGTAGTTTTTCGCAGCTAAATGCTGCCCAGAGAAGTTATAACTGGTGTCTGTCATTCTAGGAAGTGCTGTGCTTAGCAGAGTTACGCAGTCCCTCCCAACCTCCTTGCAATTCCAAGCACCTTTTGTTCTTTTGTTATGGGGATCCTAATAACTCCACAGCAGGGGAGAAAGGACATTTTTGTTTGTGCGTAATATTGCAAGCTGAATAGCCACATCTTAAAATAAAGGTAATACACGATGGTCAAAGGCCTCTTAAATTAAACCACAGTCATGGGTTTTTTTCTTTGAGAAGTCTGCAAGTTTGCAGCCTTCTGGACTAAAAAGAGG
Organism: Calonectris borealis; assembly: GCF_964195595.1. Classification (NCBI taxonomy): domain Eukaryota; kingdom Metazoa; phylum Chordata; class Aves; order Procellariiformes; family Procellariidae; genus Calonectris; species Calonectris borealis. Next base: position 19,995,492 of record NC_134322.1, read on the forward strand.
AACTCTAAGAGAAAGCAATACATAGGCCTTATATCTCTAGACGTTTTTGAGGATGACTTTGTTCCATAGTCTGCTATGTTCATTACAGCTTTGCTGCAATGGATCATGCCTTTTTATCTTCTCTTAAAGATACTACTAGCCCTCCACTCCCCCCGCCCCCCTGCCTGAAATAGTAACACTCATTCCTATCTGCTACCCCATTCAGCCTGTTACTCTGTTAAGTCCATGAGAGGCTTGGGGAAACAAGATGGCCATCTCTTATTTACCCCATACTTGGATCTATTAGTATCTTGCCAGAAGATACTCTCCCAATATGGCTATGCTTATAAAAACTATTCTAATATAAGGTATCGTAGCTCTGCTGATTTCATCTTTAGTAGAGATGTAATAGTTCATACTGGCAGGGGTTCAACTCCAGTGACTGTGCAAGGCCTTACTGTTCTTCTGAGACAGACCCTGGTTTTGTTTACTTAGGAAAGGAATTGGTTCTCCTCTCCAGGTATATTATATCAACTGTAAAGTCATGAATGGGAGTGCTAAAATTAAAGTAGATAATTGAAAGTATTAAACCATGTTTATTTTACCATATTTAATCCTTGTTAACCAGTTCTTTACTTCTGAAAGACTAAGTATACTGCTAACATAATGCACACAGTGAGATAAGAACTGACTGTTTTGGTTAAACTCTGGTTGCAAAATACTTAGAGAAGGCCAAGTGACGCTGCTACCGAGGGGAAAATGAGAAGGGCAGATCTGACTGAGGTTTCTTTCTCGTTGTTTGTGTGTAAGGATGGGTGGGGCATGACAGGAGAATTAAACATATGCATTGGTTAGAAAAGACAGAAAGCAACTGCAGTCAAACTGCTGCTTTAGTTTAACGTATGTCCTCATTATACATTGTGGCAGAAGGTGGAAGGCAGAGGGTGGAGAAGAAACAAAAGGACCCCTTGGCTAATATATAAACATGCTAACATGACCACCTTTTTGCTCCTTAAACATGCACAAGTAATTCTTAGATGTATATCGAAGTTGTGCTGTATGAAACAATTTTTAAAATTCTGTCTTCCCAATTAATTATTGCTCTATTTATACAATATTTCTTAGAAAACTATACAAATACATGCTTTCTGTAGAATCTGTAAAATATACGTTGGGAATATTACTTACCTGATTGATCAAATGTGACAATTTTGAAGGACAGGGAATATGTGAGGAAGCTCCATGATTTTGTGTCAAGACAACATTCACAGCCATTTAATTCACAGTTTGGTATCTATGAACTAATTCTGCTTCTAACTGCACAGCTAGAAATACAAACTAACCCCACTGAGTGTAGTCGAAGTAGTTTCTGATGCTGTGGAAAATTGGATCTTTCATGCTCTGAATTTTCCCCCCTTGTGTAAACAGTGTGAAAAAGAACAAAGAGGGTAGAAAACAGTGTTCTGCCAAGGATATTTGTGACCACCAAGATATCTTTGATATGAATATTTAAAGTATCTCATCTGAAAATCCAGTCAGTTTCTAAAGTAATCTCCTATGAAATAGTGCTGTGCCATGTAAAATGCATTGGGATAGAGGCTTTTTGTGTCTACATGCAGGTCACACAACAGGCAAAACCAGTGGTAAAATTGTATTTCTCACATTAGTTATGGTAAGACAAAAGGTCTAAAACTCATGTGCAGGAGGAGTCACAGTTCCTTAGATTAAAAAAAAACCCCACTTTTTCAGGTATTATGGTAGTGGATTTTATTTGCTACATTTGAAAAGGAACTGAGTATTTTCAATAGAACATTTGTATTGATCCAGCGTAAGTGTGCAAATTGCTAAGCCATAAAATTGTTGTTCTCTGTTGTCTGGAAAAGCTGTAATACATCATCTGTACTTTTATACCACTTAACTTAAAGGTTACAGTCATAGAGTGGGAAATCAGTAATAAGCTAAATTTGAGGCCAGGTAACTCTTTAAAGGAAGTGTGAGGCAAAGATATTTGCAAATAATCAGCAGAGACACAAGATTAACATGACTTCCTGTTGTCTATAGGGAGAAGTTAAACGACGCAGCTTTTTAAGACAGAGCTCTGGAAGTAAGCATATGCCATATGCTGTGCATCTTAAGGAACAGATTGCTTGAATACAGCATCTGTCTTACCACATACAAATGTCATATGGTCTCCCTTCACATGCACAAAGCTATAGTGTTTTTGTGAGCAGAGTGCACGGTAACCCTTGGGCGGTAGGTGCTGCCCGCGGCGGGGCGGGACACGCCTGTTGCAGGCAGATCCAGCAGTGCCCACACGGCTGCTCCAGCCTGCACTTGGGTCTGTGATTCATGCCCCAGGTAACGAGGTGTCGTGGTTTAACCCCAGCTGGCAACTAAGCACCAGCCAGCCGCTCGCTCACTCCCCCCCAGTGGGATGGGGGGGAGAATGGGAAGTGTAAAAGTGAGAAAACTCGTGGCGCTTTAATAGGTAAAGCAAAAGCTGTGCAAGTGCAGCAGTGACCCGACCTGAGCTGGCTTTGGTGCCCAGTAACCCCACGCAACACACCACCTCTCCTGTCCTGAGTGACCACCATAACAGATGGAGCCCAAAGTCATGGACTAAATGAACTCAATAGACATTTTGTGGACATTTTAAAGACGTTTTATAAGGGTGGTCCATAGACTAAGGGAATGATATCTGTGTATTATATCCAAGGATGGGAAGGGTGGTGGTGGTGGTGAATGAGGTTGTATTGGATAGTGTGGGACCTTAGCATGACATAAATGGTATGGAATAAGGGGTGGAGAATGTTTTGGGTTTGGCTGGGGTAGAGTTACTTTTCTTTATAGTGGCTAGTATGGGGCTGTGTTTTGGATTTGTGCTGGAAACAGTGTTGATAACACAGGGATGTTTTAGTTCCTGCTAAGCAGGGCTTACACAGAGCCAAGGCCTTTTCTGCCTCTCACCCCACCCCACCAGCAAGTGGGCTGGGGGTGCCCAAGAGGTTGGGAGGGGACACGGCTGGGACAGCTGACCCCAACTGACCAAGGGGATATTCCATACCATATGACATCATGCTCAGCATATAAAGCTGGGGGAAGAAGAAGGAAGGGGGGGATGTTCAGAGTGATGACGTTTGTCTTCCCAAGTAACTGTTATGTGTGATGGAGCCCTGCTTTCCTGGAGATGGCTGAACACCTGCCTGCCGATGGGAAGCAGTGAACGAATTCCTTGTTTTGCTTTGCTTGCGTGCATGGCTTTTGCTTTACTTATTAAACTGTCTTTATCTCAACCCACGAGTTTTCTCACTTTTACTCTTCTAATTCTCACCCCCATCCCACCGGGGGGAGCGAGCGAGCGGCTGTGTGGGGCTTAGTTGCCGGCTGGGGTTAAACCACGACACCGGGACAGAGTTTTGGCCTGGCGCTGCATTTCGGTGCGGAAACCTGCAGCGGAGAGCTGTGAAACCTTTCGGAGGAGGCGATGGGAGGGACAGAGCTCCGCAACACCGCTGGCCTTCGCCAGAACGAGACCCCGCCGCAGGCCTCCGCCGGGCAGCCGTTTCCCGCCCGCACGTCCCCTCGGCGACCTCAGTGGCTGCAGCGGGCCCGGCAAGGGCAGGGCCTGCCTCCCCTAAAGCGGTGCCCGCGGTGCCGGCGCGGGGAACCCGGCGCCTCGCCGGCAGGGAGCCCGTGCCCGGGGCAGGCGGGGCGCCAAGGCGCGGCACGCGGGCCTCCCCGCCGCGCGCGAGAGCAGCCGGTGGCCGCCCGCAGGGCGCGGCGCGGTGCCGCTCCGCCTCGCGCGGACGGGAAGCGGCGGCGGCAGCACGGAAAGCCTGGCGGGCGGAACGGCGGACGGGAGGCCGGCTCCTCGGAAAGCCCGGCGGGCGGCGGGAGGCGGGGTGAGGGAGTCGTTGGGCGCGGACGGGAGGGCGGCTGCCCGCAAAGCCCGGCGCGCGGATCGCGAGGTTGGCCCTAAGATGGCTGTTGTGCGCGGGGCGCCGTTGCTGTAGCGCCGCGAGGAGCCGCCCGCCGCCTCGCCCGCCATGGAGTGCCCGCACCTCGGCTCCAGCGTCTGCATCGCACCCGACTCGGCCAAGTTCCCGCAGGGCTCGCCCTCCTCCTGGTGCTGTAGCGGTGAGTGCGCCCGGCGCGGCCTAGGCTGCGCCAGCCCTCCCGGCCTGAGGTGGCCCGGCCGCCCCGCGGCCCTCGCGCGGCGGGCGGGTGCCTCTCGCCGCCGCCGGCCGCTCCTTTGTTCCGCGCGGGCCTCGCGGGGCGTTGCAGCCCCTCGGCGGGAGGGCGCCCCGCGGCCGGGGGAGGGCCTGGGGGCGCGGGGGAGGGCGGGAGGGAGCTGCCCCGGCCCCCCACCCCGCCGGGAGCCGCCCCGCGGGACCCCTCTCCGGGAGGGCTGGGGGGGCGAGGGGGTGCGGCGGGGCTGCTCCTTCCACCCCTTCTGCTCCCCGCGGAGGAGCCGCGGAGCGGCCGCCACATGTCCCAGCGGGGGTGGAGGTGAGGGGGGGCAGCCCCCGCTCCTGCTCCGGTCTTGCCTGCGCAGCTTTGTCCGGCGCGGGAGCGCGGCCGGGCCGCCCGGGGCGGGCAGCAGACTTTGTCTGCGCCGGGGGCCGGCGCCCCCAGCCCCGCCGGGCGCGGAGGAACGCGAGATCGCGGCGTCTCGCTCCTTTTGTCTCGCGGAGGAGCTGCGCGCTTAGCCCTGCCCGGGGGAAGCCTGGCCGCGGGGACCGGGGCTGAGAGGAGAGGGGCCGCTGGCTGCTGTAGGGTCAGTGTGTTCTTTAAATCGGCCTGAGATTACTTTTGTTTTTAATGGACATTTTTGAAAGGACTTTAGAGAGTGTAGTTTTAATTGGAGTGCCGAGGCCGAAGGCGACGTTTAGGCCCCCCGTTCAATCCAAGGAGCAGCTCAGCGAAGGTGGTCTGTGGGGGGTCTGGGAGTCACCAGCTCACCTACTCTGCAGCGTGGGTCGGTAGGAGTGTAGAGGTCATCTTTTTTTTAGTACTTTGCTCGCTGATTTAATAATGCAAATTACCGTCTTTGAAATGTATCCTGTCTTCAGTACTCTCCCTCGCACGATCTTGTTTGTTCAGGGGCTTTCCTTTTAAAGGTACTGTGCCCAAGGTGTTTTAAATTCAGCTTTCTAATGGATCATCGCATATTTCTACACAGATAACCTCCGATGATTGCTGTCACTCTTGGTACATGTTTTTGTTTGCTATAACTATAATGTGTTTAGTTGTGCTCGGTATGAATGTAGATGCAACCAAGTATGTTTAACGTAGGAAGTAGGCCCCACTTAGAGCAGCAGCGTGACTTGTTGTGCCCGTGAGGACCGGAGAGAGAGCCTCATTTGGAATGACCGATCAGGGAGCACTGAACTGCTAGATGTATTTTAAGGTATTCCTTTTTTTAAAGGGAAGATGGGTGTCCTTTGTCTCGCGGTATCGATGGTTTCGTGTGGGAAGGCTGCTGCTTACTTGAGTTCTTCCCTGATTGCAGTTTCCTGGAGCCAAGGTGTGGTAGTGCTGCTGCTTCCTTTGGCAAAACCAGTTATTTTGCTCTGTAATGCTTTTGATTTTAGAGGGAGTACACTTTACAGTGGAATAATGTGGAGAATGATTAGAAGAAAAGGAGGAGTACGGGGAAATCTGTTGTCCCTAATGTTTCTTTACTGAAAAAAAATTAATGACAAGAAGTCTAACTCTGTAGGTCCATCTGTTATCTTCAGAGTATCAAGGGTAAGCAAAGTTGTCAACTAGAAGCATATGGCAGTAGGGAACCACCCTTCAGAGAACTTTAAAAAGATAAAATTGCAAAAACTAAAACTATATGCTCAGCTATTAATATAACTTTCCAACTTCAAAAATTAGCCAATTTACAGCTACAGGACCCTGTTAGGCATGCTGCTTCTCAACGAAGAAGTTCAGCGATTAGAAGAAGTTTTTCTTTGTTGTTCAGAGGTGTTTCTCGCAAGCCAGCACTTAAGGGAGAGCCAGTTGCTGGGCAGTCAACTGATCTATTTCAGCTAGGAGGCAGGAAGAAGGTGCCGGACACTTTGGGGAACTGAACAGATTGATGACGATACCACGTCTAGGGGAGTGTCTCTGTTTGCCATGCTTTTTAAGAAAATTAAGATAGTAAGTCACACAGTATTTGCGTAGATAACTATTGAATTCTTAACAAGTGGCTAGAGAAAAAGGTAGGTACACTGAATTTAAAACATTGCAATGAACAACAGCAGGCTCTTGTTAATTTAAAGCAAATGACAATTGTTCTTTTTAAAAATGAATTTTGCATTCCTACTGGTATAGTAAAATGTAGTGCCTCCCTTTTCAGTTCCAGCTAGAAATATGTGGTTATTGTTACATTAACTCCCTAATGGTATATAGAGTACTGTCTTTTTCTTGTTTGTGCTTATTTTAGTGAGATTAATTTTTTAAAGATATGTAATACTGGTTTCTGAGAATTCACAATAAACACCATTTCTTATTTGCTGGTTTTACTGCAAATTGGCAATATAAAATTCAACAGAGAAAATGCCATTTATAAATTAATATCCTGTCAAAATTTAATGCATTTTCTATTGCTTTTGATGCTGTTTTCTAAGGTTCTGTGGGCTTAGTTCTTTTTGTTGGTGGTGTTGCCTCAGTTGGAGAAAAATATTTAGAAGGTAATTTTCTGCAGTCTGTAATAATAAGACATCTCTCATCAAGCACTTTGTCTTAAAATGACTCAGAACTTGTCATCAGTCCTGTTCCAAGTTGCTGCTGACCCTTCCAGAAAAGGAGAGTAAGTGAAGATACTGATACACAGGAAGCTTTCTGGCAGCCACGTGACCTGCCAGTGATAGCAAAACATTGCAGAAGAGGTTGGAGAGCGATTTCTTAGTTCAGACTGCCAGTGGCTATTTTTGTCATTATCTTGCGTTTCTGCGATTTGAGGAGCTGGAATTGTCACGCTGAGTGATGCATATTGGTTAAGTACCTTTTCCTTGCCTTTCCACAAAAACTCTCCTGATTGCAACAATAACTTAACAAGGTAATATGGAGGCACTTTTGAATATTGCTATTTGATATTGAATATTGTGTCATTGTATAATGGAGGAGTGTTGCATTTGATGCTGATATTTAGAAGCTATCTTTACTGAAGTTAGGGAATTGATTAGAGGAGGATGTGCACCAGCCTTAATTGCTCTTTTGGCCTAAATCAGTTCCCCTTGAAGCTACCTGACAGAGTTGTTACGGAGGTCTTGTGATGAAGGAAGACTCTTAAAAGAGCAATAAGAGGAAGCATTGACAACAAGCATGTTGATCCAAGTATGAATGTTTTCGCTCCAAATTAAAGAGTAATGGTGTAGTTCATTTTTAAGTGTCTCTAGAATGTCTGTTATGTTACTATTGTGTAGTTTGGAAGTCTGAGAGTTTAAGCACGCCGGTTTAGAAAGTGGCATGCTTTTCCCTGAGTATTTAATCTGGTCAAGCGTGCTCTGTACAGTAAGCAATGCAGAAAGCAGCACGCATTTGCTTTGAAGAGCTTTAAGACTATCAAAAGAGAGCACAGAATGACTTTTTGCAGATCCAGAGGCAGGTGGTTGTAGTTGTAATTGGGCATTTAAGAGGAGAGGAGATGAATATATAAAGTAGAAACTGTACAGAAACTGAAAATGGCTTTTAATCAGTGCTGTCACGTGAAACACTGCATGCAGATGTCTGCTAATTCCAATTAGAGTGCAGTCTTTCCATGCACTTTAATTTCTGAAACTTCTGCTGAAGTTGGAAGCAGAGTAGCTGGAGGCATTGGCAAGACTGCAAAGTGTCACAGACTGAATCAGTTGAATTTGTATGATGTGCCACACCTTCAGCACTGTTGTGCAAATCATGTAATTATGAAAAGTACTCTGGAACAGCTCAGATGTGGTATTTCTCAACAACTTTTCATAGACTCATGAAACCACAGGGAGCCATGCCTCACCTAAGTGAGATTGCAATCTTCTAAGCACACCTGTGCAAGTCTGAAGAGTTTTTCCAACTTTTTTTTTCTGTGTGGTTGAGGATTCATTAGTTCTCACTGGACTCATTAATTGTTCAATGTAGAATTTGAAATTCTTTCTTTAGAAGAACAACTGCAGACAGATAGGATTGTGTCTGCCGAAATGGAGATTTGGTGATTTTTTTTTTTTTTTTAAAGGGGAATTGTACTTCTGAAGTATGCTTAAAACTGTTGCTTTTCAGATCACTGTCAGTTTGAATAAATTTTTTTCTCAAATAACATAATTATGTTAGATATTGAAGAGCAATTCTGGCTGTAGACTGGTATTTCCTGCAACAGCTAAATATATTTGCCTGGCATCTGTTTCTTGCATTCTAACTTCTGTTGAATAAGAGCTGTAATTTCACAGTTGGTCGGAAACATACGTTGTGGCATTTGCAAATGACACTGGGACCGTAAAAAGTACAGAGGAGAGCTAGCACGAGGAAGCTGTTTGAGGCCTAGTGAACGATGATTATGGTAGAAATCCACATTCTAAATTAATGACATTTTTTCTGTGTTTGAAGTAATTTACTAAATTACTTAGTAAATTCAGTTAGTTCAGTATAACCCCGAATATCACTGAATGCTTTATTTATATTTGAGAGCAAATGTTTTGGGCTGAGTAGGAGCACTTTCAAGAACATGACTGTACTGGGTCAGACTGCTTTTGATGTTTTTTTTAGTTTGCCCCCTCCCATCAGTTTTTGGTTTTGTTTTCTCAGTTAAATCAGTTACACTGTTCTCTTTTCATTGAGGTAGGTAACAGCATTCTGCCACGCTGTGTTTTTTGGCGTTGGACTGTTGCAGTCAGTGCCAAAACAAATATACTGTAAAAGCTCAGGTACACAGACTTTAACCGTCTTGGCTTTCCTTTTCATCTCAGCTCCTCGTTAGTGTTTCTTCTCCATCTCCATGAGTATTTGTCTCTCCTTTTGCTTTTTCCTTTTTATTACTAGAGGTCCTCATTTCCTTTTTCCTTCCATTCTTACTAGAATACAGGAGAAGGAGAGAGAACTCACTAAAACTGAAGAGGCATAGGTAGGACCTTCTTCCTGTGAAAAATTCTGTTCCGTCAGCTGCATGTAGACTCAGGGTAAGCTCATGGACGGTGTGTGGACCTAATTAATGGTCTGTGTGTGTGAGGGTTGTCACCCTACATCTGGAAAATGAATTTGGCCTGGAAATTTTCAGATTTATTCTGAGACGTAAACCACAAAATAAGTATGTTTAAAAAAAAAAAATTGCCTTTTTTATTCAGTCACTTAAATTTAATTTCAAAGTTGGGTAGTCTTTCATCTGTTTCTCTGGGTCAATGCAATGCAGGAATGCTTGTTAGTAACTCAACAGACTTTATAGGTTGTTATAACTCGTTAAATTAATTCCTTGGCTGTCTTTTTAAGTAAAGCTTGTTAGATTTGGTGTTTTTTAGATTCAGCCTTGTTTTCCTTAAAACTCTTAATTTTTTTTTCCATTTGAATTGGTTACTGATGTATGAGATAACCATGGGGGCAGTAGTTATCTGCGTGTGTGATAGAGCATAGTGCTTTGGAACTGATTCTATTAGAGGATGCACATTTATTGCAGTGGGGTAAGGGTCTCAATTTCGGTTTCATAAGCTAGACCTAATTTTCCTTTTAATTACAAAAAAGGGGAGTCTTTTGTTTTCAAATACGTGGTATTTTTTAAAAGTCAATAAACTTAAATTGATGGTGATTAATATTTTCTAGATTTTCTTTCAAAAAATTTGTTTATACTCTCTACTCCACAAAATCACAATCCGTCGCAAAACTGGAATGTTAGCTGAGGAAAGAGACTGCTTCAGAGGAAAGTAGTCAGACATTTAATACATTGCCTTTGTTTAGAAACTAGATCTAATCTTCATGATGAGTTTGAAGATAAATTTTGAAGGACAAATTTTACTACTGACTGTTCCGAAGTATTTAATGATCTAACTAAAAATCAATGTTTTGAAATGACTCTTCAAAGTGTACCATACGGTAAGGAGACAGGATAGTCTGAGGCATTGTGGAAGTGGGATATATAAGGCACACACAAGTGTGTAGGAGAGAGACTCATGTGTGCGTGGCAGACTCTTGATTTATCCACAGATTAGTGCAAATCTCATTACAGCTGGTTTAAATGTAAGCAGGATAATAATTTTCAGCTGCCTTTCCCAAGCCCTTCAAGATGTGCAGGTGTTAAACAAGATCAATGCATTGTTCTTACTCTGTTTTTCTGATTGTTGCAAGGTGCTAAGGCCGACAGAGTTAGACTAGTTAATTTTTTCGTCGCATCTGTCTCTGAGGTTCAATAGAGTGAAAGTTTCAGACCCAATGTTTGGAATGAAATTAAGCTTTGAGCCATTTTTTGTTTGATCAGTGCTGCTCACTTCATTTAATTCATGCTTTGCTTTCTGTTTTAACAAACATTCATTACCTAGGTAAAAAGTTGTTAAAGGCCATTAATTAAAATAATCCATGGAGGTTAGACAGTGCAACTTAATCAGAAGGTTGGATCTGAAAACTAGTTAAGGCTTTTCCGAGTTTTATTTTGAGATTACTGGAGGAAACAGTTTTTATTGTAACGTGAATGAGAATTAGTATCTGATAAAACATTCATTGCTTTATGGTGCCCTTGTTATGGGAGCAGTGTCAGATTTTGTGTCCTTAATGATTTATTTCCTTGATTATAAGAGCGTGTTTTAAACTGTACATAACATGATGAATACATTTATCGTTCAGCAGTCTTAACTGGCATGTCAAAGCAATCCTCTAGTGATTGGAGTTTCCCCCCCCCTCCTTTGGAATATCTTGCGTAATTTTGGATCTTGTAAATGTAGATATGAAATTTCTTTGACAGATCTCATTACCCATTTCAATATAATCCCAATACCACAGGCAACATGGCAAAATAAGGTGATTCTTCTGGAAGTTAGCCCCCCGCCCCTCAATATTACAAGCAGACAGCTTTTAAACTTTGAAGCGACATGGCACTGTCAGGGTTGGAGGTCCTTATCAATACCAATCAGGCAGATACTGGTTTTTCAAGGTAATTCACAGGTACATCATTTAGGATTCTGTGTGAATATGAGCATCTGCTTGTCCATGTCAAAATACAGGTGCATTTTCTTGAGATAGCCATGACCCTTTTTAAAACTTTCTTTTTAAATTTCGGTTCATAGGTTTTTCATTTGGTAACGTTTTTGTCCACTGAGCATTTGATTTCTTTCTTTTTTGTTCACAGGGATGGTTAGTAACGTGTCTTTTGCTAATATTGGGGAAGTAGGAATGAAATAGTGGGGACTACAAATAAGTAAATTAATTACTAGGTTATATAAAGAAAGCAAGAAGCCTTCTTGCTGTCTTTTCCCTCTTCCCTCCTATTTCCAGCTTGAATGTTTCAACCTGAGATTGTTTGCTAACTGACTCAAGAAGATTCCTTTCCTTAAGGGTTTAAAAATTATGTTACACTGTTGGCTTTGCTGTGCTTTTTCTGGCTGGTGTCTGCAAATGAATATTTGTGTGTCTCACTCTAACATGAAGATTGAATAACTTTTTTTTTTTCTTGGCATGCTACTACTATAATGAGGAACAATATCGGTGAGGGCTAGAAAGCATTTAATTTTAAAATATATAAGTATATATGTGTGTGTATGTATGTATTTAAATTTGAATACCAATTAGTTATCAAAGTAGCCAAACCATTAGAAATTGTTTTTAGAATGTAAAGGAAAAATAGAGGCAATAATTTTTAAAAAATGCTTTTGGCCATGACTGTTCAGTAAAATAAGCCTGCTACTGATGTGTTACTCTTTTTCTTTTTTCTTTTTTCTTTTTTCTTTTTTCTTTTTTCTTTTTTCTTTTTTCTTTTTTCTTTTTTCTTTTTTCTTTTTTCTTTTTTCTTTTTTCTTTTTTCTTTTTTCTTTTTTCTTTTTTCTTTTTTCTTTTTTCTTTTTTCTTTTTTCTTTTTTCTTTTTTCTTTTTTCTTTTTTCTTTTTTCTTTTTTCTTTTTTCTTTTTTCTTTTTTCTTTTTTCTTTTTTCTTTTTTCTTTTTTCTTTTTTCTTTTTTCTTTTTTCTTTTTTCTTTTTTCTTTTTTCTTTTTTCTTTTTTCTTTTTTCTTTTTTCTTTTTTCTTTTTTCTTTTTTCTTTTTTCTTTTTTCTTTTTTCTTTTTTCTTTTTTCTTTTTTCTTTTTTCTTTTTTCTTTTTTCTTTTTTCTTTTTTCTTTTTTCTTTTTTCTTTTTTCTTTTTTCTTTTTTCTTTTTTCTTTTTTCTTTTTTCTTTTTTCTTTTTTCTTTTTTCTTTTTTCTTTTTTCTTTTTTCTTTTTTCTTTTTTCTTTTTTCTTTTTTCTTTTTTCTTTTTTCTTTTTTCTTTTTTCTTTTTTCTTTTTTCTTTTTTCTTTTTTCTTTTTCTTTTTTTCTTTTTCTTTCTTTTTCTTCCCCCCCTTTTGTTTTTTAAATAATGCATATTTTCTCACTGTGCTAGGATGTGATTTATGTGGTATATGCAGGAAGATCAACTGCTGACATTTCTTGACCTAAAGTTTGACTTGACATATAGAAAGAGTAAATTACCAAAAAATATGGCACTACTGTAGGCCGAGAGCTAAGCATCTATGTGTGTGATTGGTAGTGCTAAGTGACCTTACGTCTTTACCATAACAAAAGCAGCAGCACAGCATGCTCTGTGTGTCTTTGTATATTACTGCTAGAGGTGATCTGACTTTGGATTTGCACCTTTTTTCCCCCCTTTTTTTCCCCTCCTGCCCTCTCCCTCATCCCCCCGGTTCGGTTAACCATTTTCGCAGGAACTGACATGTCTGTTTACACTGGTTAAAAGAAGTTTTCCTTGCCTACCTGTTTGCTTTTCCACTACCGGACTAAGAATATAGGCAGATAAAAAAGCATGCTTTTATTAAGTTCCAAGTTTTTCAGTGTGAAATTCTGATTGCATAATCAAAATACCGAACTGTAAGCCAATGTGGTTGAGTCTAACTGGGGAGGTGAATTACATGCAGATGAAGCTAATCACATTGTTCTCTGACAAACATTCTTCAGCGTTACGAATATGTTGGGGGCTTCAGTGATCTATTTATTCTATGAAAAATTGTTCACCTACCTGTGTTTTACTTTCTTTCTCTGCTGTTTAGTATGTCTGAATTATGTATGGTTTTCTGTTGTAACGGAGTGGTTCACTGTAACCGTCTGTGAAATTTCTTATATGAGACTGAGCAATGCTTTTATTTAGTGACAGAGAGGAGGAAACCACATGTACTGTTATGCATGAGCACAAATATTAGTTGATTTCATAAGTTCACTCGCTATCACAAAAGGACTTACTCTTTTCTCACTAAAAACTTAATCTTCCTGGTTTTGGCTGAAAGATAATAGCAGAAGAAATACTGTTTTTTCCCATAGCTGTAAGGTGAGGGTAGTTTGTTTGTTTGTTTGTTTGTTTGTTTTTTTCAAAGTTCTTCAGAGTCTGTTTGAATTCTCTTACATTTGAATGTGATTTGAGTCAGGCCAAGACTTGATACTGTTGAGACTTCTATTCATTGTGCATCTCTTTGTAATGAGGGTATGAAACACTGAAAGAATGATTCACATTTTTGTATTGTTAGTAATGCTTACCAGGAAACTTGCTTCGTTGTAAATTCTCTTGCTTTGACTTAAATGTAATTTAAATTTCATCTTTTCTTATCTTTTCCTCTAGTATGTGGGTGTTAGTTGATTTTAAAACAAAACATTTTAGATAGTATAATTAAAAACCATTTCCTCTTCTGTCTGGTTTCGTTTTGACTAGAATGCTGTTTTTCTAAAATAGGCAATAAAGATGTCTAACAAATGAAACTTATGTAAAATATTGTTAAATAGAATATTTGTTTTTCTGATATCAAACAGTTCAGTCCATTTATGAACTTCTTGTAATGGGGCTGAGGGTAGGATAGAAAGAAGAGCTTTATATGAAATGAAGTTTGAAAACAAATGAGAATACTCTTTAAAACCTAAACAGTAAAACAGCTGGCTTGTAAGTAAGGTGTAGAACATGTCTCTAGTTTTCAAAGCCTATAACGTTCCTTTTTCCTGCATTCTCTGTCTAGAATGGGACTTCAGCCTACTCAAAGGTTTAAAAAATACTCTTGTAACATTTACTTCCTCTTTCAGTCAGCTGGTTTTCATTACAGTTACTCATCTGGAATTGACTAGCCTTAAGTTCTTAAAATGTAGATACTTCTACCAGATGTGTATACAGTTTAAACACACCACTCCCTGCCCCCTCCCCCCAAAAAAACCCCAACAAAAAAAACCCAAAACACAACAACAACAAAAAAAAAAAACAAAAACGACCCCAAACCAAAAAAAACCCCAATCAACAACCATAGTCGTTTAACTCAGTATTTAAGTTCTGGAACCTACTCCTATTTTATAAAATAATGTTAGCATTCTGCTTGGACTTAGTGTGCTTCTGTGTATGTTAATGCCTGCCCTGTCTTATGATTTTACCAACATGTTTAGTTGAGATACTAATTTCAGTATTTTTGATTCCTCCTGAATGTAAACAAACAATAGGGTCAGATAATAAAGCTTGCATGTATGCTTGTAGCAACTGCCTTTTTAAATACACAAAAGAATGCGCAGTCGAAAACTGGGAACATGGTCAGTTGTGTTAATACATATGTACTTAGTACTAAGTAACTTATATTGCCTGTTACAAATTTTTACATGTCGCCTGTAAAAATACTGACTTAACCTTGGAGGACACCTATATTTTTTTAGGCTTCTTTGATTCTGCTAATAAAGTGTTTTTTCAGTGCCAGAGTGTCCGATTCTGCACATATCCAGATGTCCTGCAATCTTGTGTGATGTTCCGTGATGAGTAAGACTTCTAATTTTTGCCCTGAGAAGCCAAGGCACACATTATTGTATGTGCTGGTTTATAACTGAGTTTATGGGCCACAAGGAAAGAGTGCACGTGACTCTGTAATGTTGAGTTTTGGACAGTTCATTGTAAGTGGAAAATCCTTGGTTCCAGTCTCAATTCTAACAACTGAATGTTTCATCTGGTGGTTTTTGAATATAGAATGCATGGATATTCATTGCTGCAGAGACCGCAACCTAGGTAAAAGCTGTAAATGCTAGGCTTGGTGAAAGTCACACTCTCTCTCTTGCTTTGTCTCACTGTCTCACTCAAGAATAACTACTTATTCATGGGAAGAGCCATCTTTAACAGAAGGAAATGTTGGTCCTCCCTCAGCACTTAGGAGTAGTCTGGAAGGAAGGTCTTCCAAGGGTAGGAGGTGTGTGCATTAAACCTGAGGCATTCACATCTTGAGTGGGTATTGCATGGAGAAAACTCCTCAGCTGATTTATTCAGTCTTTGAAAGATGACGTGCCTGCATCCAGAGGGAGTTCCAGAGCTGTAAATTCCAGTGGTGGGCAGAGCCTTTTTGCAACCCCAGCACGTAAGCCCAGAGAAGGGACAACATCCAATGCGTTCGTGTCCTTGATATTTCTCATAGGCTAACAACTTCAGCAATTCCTTACTTAGAATACTGGCTTTCATAGATGACTCTCTCAGATGCCTGATACTTCTTGTGTATTGCATATGGGAAGTTTTAGGTGTTTAATTCAGAGCTGTTTTGGCAAGTCACCTTGAAAGTTTCGTGTAGAGTGCTGGGTTTTGGGATGTCTTACCCTTGCCTGCAAGTAAAATGACATAAAGGACTAAGGTGTTAGGGCTAGTAGGCTCAGTTCTGATCTACGCTGATAAACTTAAAATTCTTTTGCGAAATTATTCGATCTCTCATTCTCCATTTTTCAGTCTGTAAAATGGAAGTGGGCTCTCTGAGAAATGCTCTGAATCCCGTGACTGGAAAACTTTGCATTTGAGATGTTATTACTAAAGAGGTTTGTGTAATTTTGGTTAAATGTTTGTGTGGAGTTTTGTATTCCCACCACTTGTGGTCGTTTCCCAGGATTTTTTGCGTACAAGTTTCTCTCACCTTTACTTCCAGATCTTTGGAGAAGGCAGCTTTTAGTCTGATTCCTTAGGCCTGATGTGTCACAGACAAAAGGATCGTGTTTCACAAAGCAGGGGTTGCACATTTTGGAAAGCAGATTGTTGCTTCTTTTTTTTTTTTTCACATGTTGTTAATGGAGACTGCCCAGCTCTTTTTTGCTGCATTTGTCAGGTTCTTGTAGGAGCAAAATGTAGAGTAACATTGTCTTGCTACCAAATCTTAATTAAACAAGGCACTGAGGGATTGTTAGGCAAAATGAAGTTAAAGGTATGGGAAAGGAAAAGTAAGTCTATTTCTCTAGAACAACAGTATTCTTTCCTTTTTTTTTTATATGCACATATGTGTGTGTGTATACACACATGCATACATACACCATGTGTATACATGCTACACAAACAGCATGCTATACATATGTAGCCTATATATGTGTTTGTCACCAAGTGCTTATGTTTGTGGGACACTTTGCTCAGCACAGTATCAGTATACCAGTGCAGCCACAACTATGTAAATATTGTTCCTTGTGCAGATGCTGAGTGGAGTAACAGTGGCTTTTTTCAGTTTAGCTTATATCAGTATAGCTGACCTACTATGTCAACATAAACTGAACTGAAAAAAGGGATCTTAGTCCAAAGATGTTTCTGTGGAGGTCATTATGTTATTGTAGTTTAACCATATAATTATACAAGTGTTGGTACAGCTCCTTTTGAGAACAAAGTCCAGGCCGTTTTCTAAAGGCTGTGGAGACTATTGTAAATAGTTTAATGACCCTAATCTTGTTTCCATTCAACGTGCTCTTAATAGAAGGACCACAGTATTGCTCTTACTGTGCTGATATTTTGTGGCCTTTTCTTTAGTGATGTAATAAAGGACTATTTTAAAACTTGGATGTAAGCACAACTCTGTAGTAGCTATGGCCTCAGGTCACTTGTGCTCCTGTGACTGGCGAAGTCGCCGGTTTGCATTGATCACATAGCTGCACTACTGCCAGATCTCGGTGGACACTGTATCTTGCAGGTTTCTAAACTTGGCTGCCTTACAGAAGCTGCTTCCTGTTTGTCTCCTCCTCTTCCTGCTTCTTTTTTCTCGTGCCAGTTTCTAAATTATGCAGTGTGCTATTTAAACAAAACTATTAGTTTCACAGGTTGTTTGTATACTTTTACATAGTTGTAACTTTCCTGCAGTGGAAATCTGCAGCTTTGTTCTGTAAGGAATACAGTGTTTGCCAGGAGTGTTCATGTTTCACAAGAGTGCACTTGGAGTCAGTTTTCAATAAGAAAAAAAAAGTCAAGATTCGGATGTACCTATTTGAGTGATCATGAGGGTGAGATGGGGTAGGGGCCCTGTGATGAGAGTGCCAAACTGATTAGCCGTATCTTACTCATTCTACTTGGCATAACTTGATTATTTATCAGGATGATTTACAGAAAGTGGAAGCTGGAGGGGGAGGGACTTGTCTGAATGTTCCCATAGTTATGTGTGAGCCTGTATGTAGTGGTGTTCAATTGTTTGCTCTCTTGGGGACGGATTGATACTCCTCTTCATTTGCAGAGGGCTTTGTAGGCTGTATAACAAATGAGTGTTCAGATTTCACTTAGAGAAGTCGTTCTGTAAAAGATAGTATTTCCCCTTCCTATTACATGATGAAAAATTGTGTTTCTAAGCTTCCATAAGCTGATATTGATGTTAAATGGCAAATGACTTACTGCTTCAGACAACATTGTAGCATTGCACATTTGCTTTCCCTTTTCTTTTGACATGTTAGTATCATCTTTGCCTAACCACTTGAAGCTATTCTAAAAATATGGCAAAATGAGGCAGTTGGTAACTGTTGCAGTAGCCACTTTAGTTCAAGCTGAGAAAGCAGCCAGTGTTCCTTAGCCTGTATACCACTAAATAAGGTATAACAAACACAGATAATGAAGGGTTTTTTAAATGTGGTTAAGATGTTTGTTGTTAAATGTTGTAACTTTATTCCAAAGTAGGGGGTGCTAATGTAATGCACCCGTCCTCCTCTTTTTTTAAATAGCACTAAAAAAATAAAAACCCAAATCCCTGTTGGAATACTGATTATTGAGGGAAGACATTTGTACCTGTACAAATCGGTTTGAGAGTCTTTCCTCATGATTCTGTGTAACTGTCTGACCTGAAAGTCTTGAACACCCAAGTCTGTTTTAAGGGCCAAGTTCCAGGGCCGTGTAATGTGCTTTGAATTGAGAAGAGATTTGCTGTGGACCTGTGTCTCTTGCTTCTGGTCTACTTTTAAGTGCCTTCATGTCAGTATCACATCTGAAAGGAATAATGTGCACTTTCTTTACAGGTGAAGCCAAACTGTCTACCTTTAATTTAGGTTATAAGCAGTCCAGGGCAGTGACTCTACTTTTGCTGTGCGTTCCATGGTGCCTGTCTTGTTAGAGTCCTGACTAATGCCTGAAGCTCCCGGCCTAATCTAATTTATTAATAGTAAGTAACAGACGGTAACTGCTTCAAGATCTGAATAGAGGAATACCTAGACAGCCAAGCTTTAGTACAGGTATCTGCTGAGCCAACTTCAGAGAAATACAGAATGCAATCTTCAGCAACCTTTAAAAAAATCAGTTGTGTAATCCTCTCAGAACAGAGCAACTGTAGGTCACAAATTTTATACTGGCTTCTGTGTTTAATCTTAGTGGGAGTCACTTCCATGTTATTTGAGTTCTTTGTGGGAGGAGATGTTTGTGCAGAAGATAAACTACACATTTCTAATGTGATGCAATTGGAGCAAAGTTCTTCCTAAAAGTTAAAGCAAACAAATGAGCCATCTTTTCTTATTCCCTGATATGCAGATGGAACATTTTAGTGGACACTATTTTTTGGCGTTGTGCGGAGTTGGTGGACTTGTTTGCTGGCTTTGTGCAGAACACTTAAACCTGGTGTGAACTCTGCAGACTGAGCACTACTTCAGTATAATTTAACACTTGACAAGCAAGCAGTGCTGGTATTTAAAATACCTGAATGTGAAATTGTAATTGTCTGGTACATGGTGGAAAGTAAGAATAATAGTTTGCATCATAATGGTTTGACCTACTCGTTGAGAACTAGTTCTGTCCATGGATGATAACATAGTGAAAGCAAAAATGTTATTTCAAAGTGGGAGATTTCTGCTGGGATTTTAATGTTAAGAAGACTGTTTCATGGCCTCAAGTTGCGCCAAGGGAGGTTTAGATTGGACATTAGGAGAAATTTCTTTACTGAAAGAGTGGTCAGGCCTTGAAACAGGCTGCCCAGGGAAGTGGTTGAGTCACCAACCCTGGAAGTATTGAAAAGACGTGTAGATGAGGCGCTTAGGGACATGGTGTAGTGGGCATGGGGGTGTTGGGTTGATGGTTGGACTCTATGATCTTAGAGGTCTTTTCTAACCTTGATGATTCTATGTTCCTGGCAAGGAGAGTGTAGGGTAATGGTTTGTTCATGCAGCACTTAGTGTATGTTTAAGTGCATGAATGGTTTTGGCTTCTGTTTCCTTCTGGTTAATTTTTTACCTTTCAGTTTGTGTAATTCAGGAAAATAAAATTGTATGAAGTTAGACTGATGGTCCATTTAGCCCGTTTTTAACTGATGATGGCTATTAAAGGTCTTCCCTTTCTCTTCTGTTTGCCAGTGCCAAATGTTGGTTTTCTTGATAACATTTTGGTCAAATTAGACAAACTTCTTCCACTTTCCTAACTTGAAATGTAAGCCAAAACAGCTCTACCTGGTGGTCCTATCTAGCGCAAGATTACCATCACAGTTGTGGGAACCCATCAACTTTAGAAATAAGAAAATTTGTTTTTGGAAAATCAAAGCCAGAAAACTGAGACATGTGAGAAAATGTGTTTCTCAAGTAAAGGAATAATTGCAGCAGTTCAAGAAAACAATTCTGGGGTCTTTACTACAGAGTTTCAAGTAGTTACTTCAAATAATATTTCTGTGGGATATGCTTTTTTCCCAGTGAACATAGTAAAACTCTTAGTTTTAAACATTCTTTCGGTTGGGCCTGTGAATTGAAATACAACAAGTATTTGTAATACTGAATTCAAATCCAGAAGACAATTTTTTAAGAAGCAGTGTTAGCTAGATTATTTTTCCATCTGATTTAAATAAAAGGGTGAAATCTAATGGTGGAAAAGTATATTAGCTCTTCTAAACAGCTAAGCTAGTCACTTCTCTCTCAATTAAAAATTGACTCCCTCCTTGCTTTTTCTTTTTAATTAGCATTTCATTTGATAAAGAAACTTCTTTCACTTTTGTTAGCTTAGTTTTCTCTGATAGTCTTTGATCTTAACAGTTTGATATGTACCATGGTTTGTAACTTGGTGAACGTATTTTTGAGTTTTGTTGGAAGTCCTGAATTAGCCTGCTCAGATGATCCTGCCCTGGAGCAGCTTCTGTGCATGCTTCAGTTTCCCCAGTTCCTTTCTCTAAGGTGTGACTCCAGACAGGGAAGGCTGTTCTCAAGCTTTTCCACAATAAATAGCAATATAAATAATTTACATGTATGCTAGGATTTAATCCTTTTCTCTTTGTCCCTTCTTCCCCCTGGCCTCACAGACCCTCGTGTTCTTGATGTCGTATTTTTCCTCTGTGACTCTTTTGACTGGCTGCTCCAAGAAGCAGTTATTTATAGTGTGTAGAAAAATTAGGTGGCATCATACCCTTTTGTATTTTTGGGATAATTGAAGTAGTCTTTTTATAATTGTTTTCTGCCCTTGCAGAAGTGCGGTTAGCATTTCATTTTTCTTTTCTCATCGTATTAGTTGGGTATTTGAAAATGTAATGCTATTTCTGTAAATTCTGTGGTAATATATGGTTGTTAACAATTTTACTTTATTCAAATCTAAGCATTGTAGATCATAACATCCCTCCTTCAATGACATGATCCAAATTGGAATTACTCTCAAAATTTGAGGGTTCAATATCGATTTAGTTGTAGTTCCAAAATTGCTATTGTTTATAAAGACGCATATACATTTTCGTGACTTGCTTAATGGAAATTTTACTCTGCTTGCCTATTTTACTGTGTTCTGCCTACATGGGTTATTTATTGAGATTTTGTTTCTATTTTGAATTTGCGGACTTTGCTACTGGGTTGGGGTAGTAGTTGGAATATCACATTTCTATGACTCTACCCTGAGATGGTGTTTCATCATTTTCTAGTATCTGCTGTTTTTTCCCTTTAAACCTTTTAGCTTAAAAACATCCATGTTTATTTAATTTAAGTTTTCTAGACTTAGAAGACAGCTAAAAAATTAGGTAACATCTTCTGGTGTCTTGAATGGATTGTGAAGCACAGAACTGTGTTGCATTTTAACCTTTCAGCTTCTTGTGCGTGACTGAAAGGGTAAAATCTTCATAGATAAAGCCTTTACCAGCACTGCAGCATAGGAACACGTATTGTATAAATGGTGCATATTATCATGCATTGCATAGTAATTTATTCTGTGTGCTTCTTACCAGATTGCCAGGCTTTCTTGCAATATCTTCTTTAAAATGGCTTCTTGTATAACTAGTTTTATGAAACAGAAGTGAAGTCTGTGGCTTTTTTCCCTGTGTTTGGTGGACTGCCTTATTAAAAGCCAAAAGAAAGGTTTTTAAACTTCGCCAGTGTTTTTGCTACTTCTGCTTCTGTTATTTCTGTATTGTATTTCAAAATCAAGCAGACCTTGATGGATGGACCTTACATATGGATGTAATACAAACAAAAAAATTTAAATTTTTCATGGAAAGTAATAGGTAAATGTGTAGCCTGCGACTAAAACCCAAGCCAGAAGGCGGCTGATGTGCTTTAGTGTCAATAGCTCTTCAGTCTGTTAGTTTAGTCCCTGATATAGGTTAATGAACATGAGTGGCTATTTTATATAACTGTGCGGCTAAGGTGGAGTCAGCAGAGCTATTGCTAGCACTCAGGGTGTGTTACACAACTGTAATATCAAAGCCAATTCATTTGACTTTTTTTTTTTTTTTTTTAAATCTTTTATAGTGTGCCGGTCAAATAAAAGTCCGTGGGTCTGTCTGACGTGCTCAAGTGTCCATTGTGGAAGGTGGGTACAAAGTCTTAGTGTGCAAATCTTTTAATCAGACCTTTACCTTTTTCCTTTGTTGCTCAACTCTGAGGAGTTCATTCAAAATTTTCCTGAATGCCTTTATAATTCCCTGAAATAAACCTTTCATGATCTCATTTAACATTGTGTGTTTATACTGAACACACTTCTTTGCTACCTTATGAGAGTCCAGAGATTATACTCAACATCTTTTTTTTTTTCCAAAAGAAAAGCGTACAGTGAATGGGATTGCTCAGCTCAAAAAGTGCCTGGAGAACTACTAATTCAGTGGATTATTGCAAAGTTCCATTCAGTAAAAGATGTTTCTATTGTAATAAGATTAAACCAATAAACATTCTTGGAAACCCACAAATCCAAAATTGGCACAGGTTATTTTAAGAAAAATAGCAACTGTCCAGCTTAGACAGAAAATACCTTAAATGTAGTGTAGTTTTGGAACTAAGTTACTGCCATAACATATAAGGACTAGCTACCACCAGAATTCCTTCAGAGTACACCTGGTTTTTGTCTGTCAAAGAATTTGTAGAGGAATGATACAGTCAATGCTGTTATTTATATGTCAGGATAATTGTAGAAAATCTGCTGCTACGTAAGTGTTTGAGATGCACATATTAATGAGAATACAGTTAGTGTTGACACTTAGACAGTATCTGAGATGTGAACATGTTTTCATCTGCAGGGCAGCATCTGTGCTGGTCTGCTTTTATTCTGGAAAAGCATCATAAAACTTAGTGACTTTGTCTTTTAAAATGGGTTCAATAAACTCTAGGTTTTGTTTCTTTGATCTGGCTAGCAGTAAGTGCCACAATTTTAATAACGTCTCTTATTGAGAGTTTTCAGCACAAAATCCTTTTTTTCACTTCTTATTTATTCATTTATTTTATAAATTTATACTGGGTGAGAGCTAAGAGAAGGGGAGCTACTTCATGTTATGTGATGGTGTGATATAAATAGTTTGGAATATTTTACTTGTTACCGATTTAAAAAAAATGTTATTGCTGTCCACATATGACCTTTCTTGTGTGCAGTTAGTAGACATTGGGTCAGTTATTTATGCAGTTTGTTTTGACTTTTCAAACTGCTCTCATCCTTAGAATGGAAAATAATTGAATGAGAAAAATGTAATACACCTTGTAATGGGAGCACTTTTGATCATGAAAGCACACAGCATATTCTTCTCTTCAGATAACGTTTGAAATTAAAGAAAGAGAAGTAGAGCTTTTCAGATCTTCACTTGAAGTACATCCCCCAGGTTAGAGTTGGGAACATTACTGACCATGTTATAGCAGCAGAGCATTTCTGGTGGGAGCATAGCTTTATAAACCTGTCATTTGCGCTGTTAGGCAGAAAACCAACACCTGCAAGCACAACTGTCTCATTCAGGTTATGACATAATTGCTGCAGGATTCTGCCAGTCCAGCGATGTTGGAAACCCTGTGCCTTAACTAGCACAGCTGCGTTAGCAGAATTGTTTACACCTGCATGTGAGAACAAGTGTAGAATACAAAGACCTTCATGTGGAGCATGTGCTGAGTTCCTACCTGTTAGCATTACTGAGGTCAGCAAGCAAGACAGGGGGAGGAGGAAATTCACCTGAGGTCTGGCCGTGCACTTCTCAGTGTTAATGATTTTCAGCTGGTACTCAGGGCACTTGCATTTGTAATGACCCTTTTTTAATTAAAGATGCTTAATTTTCTAGATCTCAAATTTTGAGCGTGAAAACGCTCATTGTGTCGGCAAAAGAGCTGTAGGATTTTAGATTTCTTTTTCAGTTATGTGACCCCACGCCCTAGAGCCTTTCAAATTCATGAACTTTATAAAACATAGAATGCTTCAATATTAAATTGTGCTGCAGCATGGGAAAGCTTAGTATGGATGTGCTTTCATACGGGGGTCAGCACACTGTTAAAGTGTGACATGATGAGTGCTGGGTAGAGAAAAAAGCAGAGCTGTAAGAAAAGTATATGGGAAAGCAATATGGAGGACTAACCACATTACAGGTATGGAAAAAGGGAGCTAGTAATTTTCCCAGTTGTGAAGTCTGTTCAGGGCCCAGATCCTGGGATTTGGTACAAAGATGCCAGTTTGTGGTTGCTCTGAAGGAGATGGAGAGATTAATTAGGACAACGTGGGAGAGTAAAGGGGTAAAAAGTTAGAAAATTCAACCAATGTTTTCACACAGGTGAATTGCCTATTTTAATGCCTATATAAATATTGGGTGCTTATTAGGCTGCCTTTTTTCTTCTTATTTTCAATGAATGTTGGTTAAGTAACTGTTTAAAACTATAAGACTTTTTTTGTTATTCATTTATTTTAGATATGTGAATGGCCATGCAAAAAAGCATTATGAAGATGCACAGATTCCTATGACCAATCATAAGAAAACAGAAAAACAAGAGAAAGTTCAGCATACTGTGTGTATGGATTGCAGTAGTTACAGTACATACTGGTAAGGGTTTAAACACTGTAATTTGACAACTTTTTACATACGAGAGGGTGAAAACTTTAGACTCTTGTGAAGCATTATATTACACACATTTCTGAGCACTTCATCTCTTGATTTCCAGACCTGGCTGTTTAAAAACAGTTATGAAATAACCCTCTGCTTTTGCATGTGTATTGTAGCGCTGGTTGTGGCTAAACTCCTGCCTTTCAAATGACTGAGCAGAAACTTTTTGAAATAAATGCTATTTATGTGGTTTGGAGTTGCTTCTGTTTGCTTTGGGGTATGTTGAGAACCTAACCTTTTAATTGCAAAAGCTGCTGTTTGGTTGTAGTTACTCCTTCCATCAAATTGGTAAGCCTTTCACATATCCTTTATTTGTCAGAATATCAGAAAGTAAAGTAATACACTATAGTTCCTGCCCAAGAGATGTGAACTTGAGGTGTGTATGTGTGTGTTTTGTTTGGTTTTTTTTCCAATATTACTTTTTTCTTCACTGTGAAAGAAAGGCTTCTTTCTTTTGGAGATTTGCTGCAACCTGCATGAGTTTAGGAAAGTGATGGATCCTGTTGGGAAGCAGCATCAGCTCTCTGGCAAGATTAAGCAGCAGAATCACAGAAGTGATTCTTTTAACAGAAGAATGGCCTGGACTGATTTATTATCAGTTTCTTAGAGTGAGGTATGAGCACTGTTTAGGGAGATCTAATAGTTATGCTGGTAATGTCGGGGATTCCCTATCTTCCTTGTTCCTCAGACAGCAAAGACTCGAAGTCTATTGAAAGCAATGCTTTTGTGCATTCAGCATCTTCCATCCTCCTCACCCCTAAGCAAAACTGTTGACAGCTGCTTCCCCATTTCCTGTAGCTTCCTGGTTTCCCATGTATGTCGTTACTTGTGTGGTGTGGCAGCGCAGGATTTGAACAGGGCAAATCTTGGGGTAATCCGTGTTACGCTTTTGTAACATTACTGAGTGTATAGCTCCACTGATGAGTATTTTGTTCAAATAATTGGGTATCTTTTGTGTACTTCATCAGGAAAAAACCTGTTTGCTGAAGTTTGGGTGTCCAGTTTTATGAGGAATACTTCTGTAACAAATATCTTTATCCCCTGCAAGTAAAATCACATTTAAGTGGTTTCACCTGAAGAAATTTTGTTAGGAGCAACTGAAAAATTATTCAGATGGTGCATGCAGCTATAACAAAAGCTGTATGGATGTTAAGCATAGAAGAAAGGTTTGAGTAGCTTTGTGATGTACGGGGATTTTGCTTCTATTTACATTTTATTTACATGACCATCATTTTTATCTGCTCCTATGTGAAAACATTAGAAAGCATAACATTTTTCTAAGTGATAATAGGCACAGGTTACCAGCATTGGAACAGCTGTGGGAAGCTAATTCCACTTTCCCGATTAATGCTGTTAACAACTGAGTTCTACATTGTGGCTTTTTGTTTTGTTTTGTTTAAAGTATGACCTGTCTTCTGGTCACTCTGAAGGTAATAATGTGTGGAGGAATTTTAGCAGGCTATTTGAAGTCTTGATTATATCTCCATTTACTATGACAAATAGCATGCCCAACCTGCTGGGGCTGGATGAGTTACACTAGCAAGTCAGAGCACCCTGCTGACCTTATCCCAAACCCAATATGGGCATTGCAAAATGGTGACAGCCAAACTGAGGACTATGGGATCTGTTACTGAAACAAACAATGCTTGTGAGGAGCAGATAGGTACGCACTTAGGAAGCTCACTGGTGTTTCACAGCATATTTGTGGTAGGACAGATTTAGCGTGTGATGTCTTTTCTGCTGTAATTGAAGTAGAAGGCTGAGTCATCTATGGATGAACTGGAACTAATTGTAGAGAGCTTTGCCTTGGGGAGTTCCTGTTCTATATAATTCACTAGCAAATTATAACTCTCTTGTGCTAATGTGAAGCTGAACAAGTTTCAAAAGCAGTGTATCTTTGCTTTCACTTAGGATATTTCAGTTTTTTCCTACTTGATAACCAGAAAAAAATACCTGGATTTGTTATTGCACCCAATTTTTTCAGTGGAAATGAGCTTAGATGAGTAAAGATGAAGCAGAAAGGATTCAGACCAACTTCTGCCCTTTATTTCAGACAGTACTGTAGGGGCTGCTATCAAATAGTGCTTGCCAGTTAAAGCAAATAGTTGAGTGAATTTGAGTCATAAGTAGCTACTGTGGAGATTAAATTTTGAAATGTTATTTGTCAGCTTCTTCAGTGTAGACATGAATCCAGTAGACAGTGCTATGTTTATCCAATGATAGTTTTTTTAAGTGAACTTTTATTTAAAGATTAATATTTTATGCTAGTGATGTGGGCAACCTCAGTAATTTGAAAGTCAAGAAAATACCATCCTAAGACTAATTGAATTCTAATTCTACTGTAAAAATAATGCAGATACTTTGATGCAGTGCTGGCTTTTATGTTTTTATTTACAATTTTGTTTACTGCACAGAGTTGAGTAGAATACTCTTGTTCCATTTTTATCCTATGGATCCCAATTTACTGTGTTCCTTAGCTTGCATGATAGTAGCAGTGAACAGGCCTGTATGGGCTCTTTTCTAAGCAGAAGGCATTTAATCCTTTGCTTTTCTTTGGCTATGTCATGAACTTTCATGCAGTCATGAGAGCACAGTCCAGGGTTTGCCTTAGCTATTCTTGTCAGTCCATGGGGAAGAAATAATATGTGACTGTTGAAGCTACCATGGTTTATTTAATTTTGCTTCTAGTTCACATGCAATCTTGCTGTAAACCAAAACCAGATCAAGCAATCTCCTGTAGTTGCATTTCAGCGTGCAAGTCTAAGTGTGTGTGTTTTCTTCTACGTGATCACAAGCTTTCAACATAGCTTTGAAAGGAAAATGTTTCAGTTCTGGTAGGATGGTGGTTAATTTTTATTTTTTTTAATCTGAGATGAGGTTTTTATTGTATTTATGAATTTGGTAATGTTTTGAAAAATACAGGCATGCTTGAGGTATTAAGCATTGGGCAGCTAGCGCTTTGCTTTCTAGAGGGTTTTGATCTTTCTTCTATGTCCTCCTATTTGCCTGTTCAGTCTCCACAGTGGAAAAGTTGAGAGAATGTTAATTTTTTATTTATTATGAGAGTACAACTCTCTTCTTGATTCTTTGGTCACTTTTGAGACAGTAGATGGCAATACTAAATCTTCAGACTGAATTGTTTGAGACCCTAAGCACTGAGAAAAAGACTCCTGAATTCCACTTTTTGGAGATAATCGGCCTTTCAGTTAGTTCTAAAGTACTAAGCGCAAAGAGTTTACGAGAAGAACAGATCTTTCTTCTTGTCAAGCTGTCGTATGATGCTTTCTCCTGCTATGGTAGTGGTTGTTCTTCTGTGCATGAGAAGTAAAACGATACTTATAAGAAGCCTGCTTTTAGAAATAGGTTTCCTGAAAGAGGACTCTTGTAAATTTGTTTTCTCTGTGCTAGTGCACAGACAGTTGGTTAGCATAGAAGAAGAAAGGCTCCCCTGTTTATGTATTTGCATAATATGTTTCCCGTGTTCATTTAATCCCAGACACAACTTGCAGATCAGATTTCTGACCCATTAGCCTCCTTGTTATCTCATAAAGGAACATGGTTGTGCTAATGTTCCCCCCCCCCCCCCCCCAGGCTGATGTAAAAATAACAAAGTGCCAAGGACTTTAAACAATTCTTTTTTAGTCTTTCTTTTTGTGATGGTGGTTCTATTTAAAAAACAGACTTACTGTGCTAGCACATGAGCATCCGAAAATGCATTCTACAGTGGAAATTAAAGAAGGTAAAAAACCCTTTATCAAGACAGTAAAACTTGAGTTCTTAGTTTACTCATATATAAAGTGTTAGCACAACTAAGGAAACTTGGATTTTCTTAATTTTTCTTGTCCTGTAATTCTTCAAATCCAATCAGGGCTTTTAAACATAGCATAAAATTCTGTGACCTACTGAAATGGCCAGTACTAAGCATAAGTGTTCCCCAGAGCAGTGCATACATTCACTGGCTTGCTGCCATTTTAGCAGCAAAGGAGGCCAGAAAAGACCAGGCCTTGGAGGTAGCAGAGGTGCTAAAAATAGAAAGTGTATAGAGAGGAAAATACTGTGCTAATCCATATAAGGGACCCTCCCCGAAGTATAGGATTTGTTCTGTACAATTGCTGTTAAAAGCATATTGTAGAACTGCTGTATGCAAGAAGGTGTATTGTTAATTTGTGATAATCCTGAGGATCACATATTAAACATCTGTTTTGAATGTCAGCTTCACATATAGGGAGTAATCTCTCAGCACTTCACCTTCAAGGTGTGTAGACTTAGCAAATTTTAAGCTATTAAAGCATAAACTACTTCCTGTGCTGTTTACTTCGTTTATCCAAAATAGATTAGTAGTAGTGCTGTTATTTCTAGTAGTAGTGCTGAATCCTCAGTGTTTCAAGGGAGGTGATTTAAAAAACCTGCCCGTTAAAAAGAGAAATAGAAAAAGCTTGTCTTGTTTTTAAGAGAATCTTAAAATTACTTTTCCACTGTTGCAAGGACCCTGACTGACTTGATTTTATTCCTTCATCTTGGGGAAAGTGCTAACGTGCGATTTTATGTAAAGATGTAACTGGTATGTGAGATCAGACTAAAAATAAGGTTAACATGATCTTTAGGGCATGGGAGCAAGTGTTAAATCATCTTTCAGCCATAAGTTGGCTTAGAGGCTTTCAGTGAGCTTGCATCTGCTTTCATTCCCTGTTCATAAATGTTAGTAGCTACACAATTAGGGTAGCAGTGTAATTGGGCTAGTATACCTGGGGGTGTGGACACCCTTGGTATTGAGGAGGAGTCAAACTGTGCTGTATCCACCTGCACCATATTTACCTCTCACCAAAGCTGGCCTGGGTAGTTTGTTTCTGATGGTTGTCCTTGAGGTGTGGTGTCCTGTGAGAGTGGCAAATGCAGGAACACTTCATTAGGTAATTGTAGGTGGCTGATAAAGCTGAATAGGACTACTTAAAACATGGCTGAAAAATAAGCATGTTTACAGACTTCTTCCCCCTCCCAAACTAATTAGGTCTGTGGCAATCTTTTTTTTAAAAAAAAAAAGTGTCTGTTACTGGCAATAGCTATTTTATAATTTCTAGATCTTGCTTAAGTATCCATAACTGCTGTGTTCAGTGTTTGGAAATCCTGAGAGTCATATTAATTTCTCTTCTCAGAGGCAAAAATCAACAGAGATCCTGCACAGACTGGTCATACAGACTCCTTTCAGTGGCAAGGGCCTTTACTTTCTCAACTCTGTAGTCTCCTCAAGAATATCGTGTTTGAATTAACACTAGCAATACTGTTGTCTTTGAACTACATCTCAGATTTATGCACAAAGAATGTTGTAAATTCCAGCTGTGCCTGAAGTCGATAGCTTCATTAACTTAGGAAGCATGGAACTGCTCCAGTAGAGGAGTAACCTGAGACGATGAGGATGTATTTTGCATTTGAGTCAGTCCTGTGCCAAAGGGAAAGGAGAGAATAACTACTGTTCTGATATTAAGCATATCCAAAGTAAGTTAGTTTTCTTCACAGGAAGTGTTCAATTGTCTGCCAGAATTTGAAGCTGGAATTCGATGCTTCACAGTAAGCACAGGGCTGATAAACACTGCGGGCTCAGACCTGAGTTACCTTTGTGGGATGTGGGGGAAGGGAAGTTGTGACAAGTCTCTGCTCCCTTTTTCTCGCAGTGTTCTCAAAAGAGCTGCTGCAAGTGGTGTTAAGTCTTTTCTTACCTTCCTGTTTCTCATGCCAGAATACGGGTTATGTAGTTCTTGAGCTAGCTCTTGGCTAACCCTGCAAGAATACTGTGAAACGTCATCTGCAGCTCCCGAGCACAGCAGTAAGACTGCCGCTCCGCTGACTGCCTCCTTTGAGAGAGACTCGAGGAGCTGCACAGAATTCTTGGTTTACTGACGTGCAGGTGTGGATTCTGCAGGGCTGGGCTTCCTTACTGACTGCAGCATTTCTGTTTCTTGGTTTTAAGGGATTTTTGTCCTTCCTTCCCCTCCCATTTCTACGACCCTGCCCCTGTATACAGGTGTCATCTTTCCTTCACAAATGGAAGAAAGAGCATGGGTAGGAGGGTCCACTTCACTCTGGGACTCTATTCCTCCTTTTTGTGAGGGCAAGAAAATCAAGGGATTTAAAATACAGCAAAGCAGCAGAAGTAATCCCATCTTGCAGCGGTGTTCTCCTTGTGGCAGTTTTCTTTGCTACCCTCTCCTTTCATTTCTTCAAATCGACATGTGCACAAGTACTCAGAAAAACAGTGAAATAAGGTGTGGGGTTTTTTTCAGCCTTCCCTAAAAGACCCTTCTTCCCCGCCTTTAGAAATGGTCTATAACCTTTGCCTTTGTGCACTATATGAGGCGTTACAAGCCCACAGTTAGAATATTAAATTACAATGAACATCTTTGCTTCCTGGGAAATGTGAGATTTTTGTAGAACATTATAGGATTGTAGACTTTAGTAACCCTTGCTTCTGCTGAGAGGCCATTTTGATTTAGCTTCACTTTACATTTGCTTTGAGGCAGTGAGGGGATCAGCTTCTCTCTCTTTTTGAGCTCAGTTACTTACTTTTGCATACTGAAAAAGCTCAAAATACTAGCTTAAGTTTTATAAGAGTTTCTGTATATATAAAAACTATATGAGAGATTGAGTGATATTTGTGGTTAAAGCACGAGGTGCGAGTTGCCACAGACTTCTGGTGTGACTTTGGACAAATGTAATCTCTTAGTTCATCTTCCCTGGTCTTTTTTCCATAGCAGAAAGTTTTACGTTATGTGTGTATGTGTTCAGCACCTCAGGTTTTAATGATAGCTTTACAGTATTAAAATAAATTAATTTATGCTATACATTAATAAAAACTTTGTATTCTGTTTACCTGATGTCAGTTGATCTTTTCTGATAAATCTTCTATGGATTGTGTACTAGTGCTGCTTTTGGTTACACTGTATGTTTGAATTTTTGTTGAACTGGAATTCTGCATTGGGACAAGCAGTAAATCATGCTTCTGGTTTCTAATAAAGAACGGAGCTAGAAGAAAAAACATGTAATAAGGTAGTGCCTGTACCTTCTCTTGCTATGGGGTAGTTCTCAGAGGGAACCAAGCTCAGTTTGTAGGTGTTGTGCTCTCCTGTTCCCCTCATAATCTTCCACTGAATCACTTCAGTGCTTCCCGCATGTAGGCTTGCATGACTGTTTTGGAGTACTTCATTGAAATCCTTTGCACATTCTGATAAATGTTTTTCTTGCAGTTATCGCTGTGATGATTTTGTAGTCAATGATACCAAGCTGGGCCTGGTACAGAAGGTCAGAGAGCACCTACAGAACTTGGAAAAGTAAGTAGTTTGTTTACATCCAGACTGCTTTGGGTGGACTTGTAATATTGCATCATTTAAGTGGTAATATATGTATATACTTATTTTATATATCTATTTTGGTCCTTCTGTGTGTGTGATACTGTGTACGTTTAAATATCCTTTTCATCGCTGAGAAGCAGAGGTGCAGAAGAATGCATTTGGCTGATCTCGTATGTTTTGTTTCTTACACAGTGAATCTTGTAGAAGCAGTGTACGGTAATACAGGAATTTAGATATCGATTAACTTTCTTGCTACCTAGCCAATAATTACTGTCTTTTTCCATACAAACAGGAGAGAATTTTTAGAACAGAATCATAGTTTTGTCAAAACCAGAATAAGTTCTGGAGCAGAGAAGTTGAAGTGAAAATGCAGGTGGAAGTAGTCTTCATATTAATTGCATAGTTTGGTTTCCTTGGAAATGGAAATGAACTTGGAATTGTACAGAAGAGACATGTTTTTCCTCTGCCTTTATCTGGTGCTGTTCCACTGAAAAGTAGATCATAGAATCATAGAATCATTAAGGTTGGAAAAGACCTCTAAGATCATAGAGTCCAACCGTCAACCCAACACACCACGCCCACTAAACCATGTCCCTAAGCGCCTCATCTACTCGTCTTTTAAATACTTCCAGGGATGGTGACTCAACCACTTCCCTGGGCAGCCTGTTCCAAGGCCTGACCACTCTTTCAGTAAAGAAATTTCTCCTAATGTCCAACCTAAACCTCCCTTGGTGCAACTTGAGGCCATTTCCTCTCGTCCTATTGCTAGTTACTTGGGAGAAGAGACCAACACCACCTCGCTACAACCTCCTTCCAGGTAGTTGTAGAGCGCGATGAGGTCTCCCTTGAGCCTCCTCTTCTCCAGGCTAAACAACCCCAGTTCCCTCAGCCGCTCCCCATCAGACTTGTGCTCCAGGCCCTTCACCAGCTTCGTTGCCCTCCTCTGGACACGCTCCAGCACCTCCATGTCCTTCTTGTAGTGAGGGGCCCAAAACTGAACACAGGATTCGAGGTGCGGCCTCACCAGTGCCGAGTACAGGGGCACGATCCCCTCCCTGCTCCTGCTGGCCACACTATTTCTGATACAGATACAGATCTTACAGTCTTGTGTGATGCAGATGCTGTGGCCAGTGCTAGATAGCAAATAGTATTTTCACAGTTTGCTTGGAAATCTTATATAATACTAAGTAGAAGTACGTGTGCATACAGTGCTTCCAAATATATTTGAATGCCCCAGAGTTCAAATAGGACTCCTGCCAAGAAATGGCTGTGATTTTGGGAAGTCTCTGGATCGTCCCTGAGTTAAGTGTGTCACTTACTCTGTTGGTAATATTAACATTTTCATTATTTTCCATTCTCTTTTTGATGGGCTTCTCAGGTATGTAATGAGATGTAAAGATGTTTAAGCATAATGATAAGTGCACATTAGTATTTCAGAAATGTCCAGGAGATCTAGCTCTTTGGGAGGTAAATGATACCGTGGAGGCTTCCGTTGTGTGTAATGACAGTTTTTGAATGTTTGGAGGGCTTTTTAATTAAAGAAATGGGGGGGGGGAGGGAACAACAAACCAAAACTAAAATCTGGAACAAGTTATGATTTTGCTATTAGATTAGAGAGAAGTCATAAACTTAGAATTGAGGGGCCACTTAGAATTCCAGTGATGTGAAAAAGAATATCTAATTGGTTCTTGTAACTTTGTATTAGTATTACACAAATGTTATAACCTCATATATTTTTAAGTAAGAGAAGTCAGCTATAATACATAAGTGTTAGCACTCGAGATATTTTTGATTTTTGGTAACTTTACTTTGTCCTAATTTTTTGAAGTTGTCTTTCTAAAGGCTTAAATGATTCTTTTCACAGAAGTATTTTATGGCAAATTCTGTATTAAGTATTCCTTTGATTAAGGAAAAAGATGAATATTTTAGATGAAAAGTAGCATGCTAGTAAGGCCACTTTTCAGGGCGCATATTGTAGCATGCATAACTTAATGCAATTAACTCAGACATTAGTGTTGAAAATGGGATGTACGTCTTCTCTGAGGGAGATGCAGTCTGTTTTAAGACTATGAAAAGCACATGTTGCAATCGGGAATCTCTTTGCTGTCTTAATGACAACTGATGGCAGATGTAATCACAGTGTTAAGCATTAGGATGATTATCTGTTGTCCATTTCACACAGTATTTTGATTTATAGTAAGTAACCTCTTTTAATTACTTTCCAACAGTTCAGCCTTTACATCAGACAGACATAGGAAAAGAAAACTATTGGAAAACTCATCTCTGAACAGCAAGTTATTAAAAGTAAATGTAAGTACAACGGATCGGGTACAGTGAGTTTAAAGAGTTTTTTTAAACTCTTGAGGCTTATAGTTGGCCTAGACTTGAAATACAATCAGTTACCCAAATTCTGCTTGGTGCACTTTGTGTTATCTCCTGATCACACACCTAGAAGAGCCCCTTCTCACGAAAGAATGTTTGATATTCTGCTGCATTTCTGTTGACCTAGACTTTGAGCTTCCCTGTGCTTAAGAAGGGTTTTGTGTCAAGACAGAGCTTCAGGGCAGTTTGAGCTTGGTGGGATCAGCGAAATCAGAAGGAGCTAGTACATAAGGGCTAGACATAAGACTTTTCTGA
This sequence comes from Calonectris borealis, assembly GCF_964195595.1. NCBI lineage: Eukaryota > Metazoa > Chordata > Aves > Procellariiformes > Procellariidae > Calonectris > Calonectris borealis. The sequence goes on from NC_134322.1 coordinate 20,030,100, forward strand.
GCAGACAAGGAGTTTTTTGTCATCGTCCTTTTTTTTTTTTTTTTTTTTTTACGGTGCAGAAGGCAGAGAAGCAGGTGCACTGTTTTTTTTCTAAGGGAATAAGAGAGTAATTGTTAGGAAAAAGTAAAAAATTTTAAGAAATTTTTCAAAGAGCTTAGTAAAACTTGCTTTCAAAAGGAACTGCAGACTATTCTGAAAGCTTTTCTCACTCTCATTTCTCATCTTCCTGCTATTTTAACTTCACATCTGCAGAATAGCACCCAGGAGAGGACGATCCAGCCTTTGCTAGATAGCTGAAGGGCTACATAGTTTCTTCCAGACAAAGAATGCCCCAAACCAAATGTCTCTGTTTTCCACAGTTTGGGTTGAAGGAGTTTCTAATCTTCATAATTTCTCCCAGATTTTAGGGAGGGAGAGGGGGGATACTGACCCAGCTGTATGCAACTGCTTCATTTTCACCCTCAGCCAGAAGGAGTGGTACAGCAGAACTATTGCTCCTTGGCCCTTGGGGCTGCAGGACAGCAACGTAGTCAAAGGGAGCTGAAGTAATAGCTGTCTTCAGCTATGAGGAACAATTATCTGATCATGAAGAGAAGAAGTTCTTGAGAGGAGTATGAATCGAAATAAGAGGGTGGGGTGGGAGCAAAGCATCCTCTGCTGTTTTGCAAAGTCTGTAGGGGTTTAGTTACTTTAAAAATGCACTCCCTATAGTCAACTTAGCATCCTCTGAGCGTGCTGTGTATGTTTCCTGTACTACCCCAATCTTGGGTAATTGAGGAGGCCTGGGAGAAACAGTGGGGTTTTTGGCAACACACAGCATCGTTGTCTGGAAAACTCAAAGCCAGTAAAAACCAGAAGGAAAATTCTAGGTTTTAGATAAGAGATAGATACAGAGAAGACACAGAGATAGATAGATACAGAGAAGACAGAATTAGAAAGCATGAACTTAATGCTGCTTTTATTATTCTTAGTCTGTGCTGTTTTCTCAGTTTTATTAATACTTGAATATTGCCTGTGGCAACAGATGATCTTTTTATTGTGAGCACATTGGATCCTTATCTAGAAAAGACAGGGCACTGCTGTTTGCATTAATACCCTGGGCAAGAGTGAGAAAAGAATATGCTAAGGACACTGTGGTGTTTGTACTTAAAAGTTTTCTTCCTTTATTGGAAAACAGGTCTCTCTTTAAGCAATTATTACTGAATTGGTAAATTGCTTATGTAAATAATACTTTTTTTAAAAAACATATACACAAATGTCCTGCTGTCATTAGTTCTTCACCAGAGATGATGTTTGTGGTAGATTTGGGGAGGAAAAAAAGTTTTGTTGGAACATTTTGAATTCATATTTGGTAACCTGGATTTACATGCAGTCTTTGGTGTCAAGTAATATGTTCATTTTGAGATACTACTACTAAAAGGTAGTCTAGCTTTTAAATTCTCTTAGAGCAATGAAGAATGCCCAAATATTTTATGAACTTTCAACGTGATATTTTGTAGACAATGGAATGTGTCCAAATGTTGCGGATTCTAGAAATCATAAATGCAACACTGTCCACATTTCTCTTGCCTCTCCTCCCACCCCACTCTGAAGATTATTTGGCAAAAGGCAAGCTCATCTGTGGGTAACATTGCTCTAACCTGTTGAAAGTTTTAGACTGTAAATGGTGTATATTTTGCTTCTCTTCATTCAACACATTGCGTTTTCTTTGCACAGTCTAACTTGTCTGTTTCTTTCCCAAATAAATGCTGTTGTCTGTCTTTCAAAAGCCCTCCTGGCCACCACAAAACCCCACCAAGACAAGACAGCAGGCTAGTGCTAGTGACTTAAAAACAACCTGCAGAGTGCCACGCTGTGCATAGTAGAGATGGGATTAGACAGATAAGGATTGGTATTTTCATTTTTCAAAGGCACTTTAGGGAAATTGCTGTCCGTTTCTCACCGCACATTATTGGAGTGTGAGTATTTAACATATATACACACAAATACTTTGCAATAAAAGCCTGTGATTAACTCTGTGTTGTCCTATTCTAGATTTATTTGCAGAGGAAAAGATGTACTATAGTTTTCTGTTGACAGGAATGAGTAAGAAACAGGTTTCATGTCAAGAAACTGCTTCAAGGCAGTTTGAGCTGATGAAGTGGTTGCTTTGGCTTTGAAACTGCGCTTTTTAAACAGTGTAGTTTATTATTGTTTAAATCTATGCTGATATAACAGTGACAGCTCTGTGGGGAGAAAGCAGGGGAGCAATGATAAGTCTTTCTTTAACTTAACCGTTCTCATTTCCAGGGAAGCACCACTGCCCTTTGTGCCACAGGCCTTCGGAACCTGGGGAATACGTGTTTCATGAATGCAATCCTTCAGTCGCTCAGGTACCTCCGAAGCTTTCCTGATGCCTCTGTGAGAGTGGTTGTGTGCTATAGGCAAGGGAATTTGGCAAGTTACCACTGTACAAAAGTGTCCCTGGATTTGCAGGAATGGGTGTGTGCAGGTACCATAAAGTTGTGTTTCGCAGGGTGAGGGACTTCCTGTGATGCAGCGTTCCAGAGGAAGCCTGCCGTATCCTCAGTGAAAAAGGATACTGCCCTTTCATTGCCGAGGGTGTTGAAACATGTTGATGCTTATGGTCCCTGTGAAAGCAGAGACAGCGCTTTGAGGGATGGGGTCTCATGGAAGCGGGCAGGAGAAAAGTTTCTGCAGTACTGAGATGTTAGACCTCATTTCATTGCTGCCAAGACCACCGCTGCTCTGTAATTGTCCTTTTGCATTTCTGAATTTGCTTTCTTCACTGGGGGACTACTGAGTCGGGCTATAGCAGGACTAAACGGTCTCCGTTTTCTTTTCCATCATTCAGGGTTCACTGGCAGGAGTTGAGGCACATGCTTCTTATGTTCCATTACTGGGACTGTGGTAGCAGAGGTTAGGATTGGTAGGTGGCAGTAGACATGGAGTTAACCACCTCAGCAGATGCAGTCTGGCTTGTTAGGGAATGCCTTCTGATACCTCCGTCTGTCATGGTATCTCTTAGTCAAAGCAAAGCCAAAACGTAATTATTTCAGGTTGTTGAGATGATGATGATATTTACAGATCTGCTCAGTTATTTGCAGACGATGAGTATTTGCTACAGTATTTATTGTATCTTGAACCGTTCTTGATTGCCATCCTCTATCACTGCATGAATTTGTGTTTATGCATTTCAAAGAACAGGCTCCAGAATACATAACATTCTCTTTGTTCTCTGCCCTTTAAGGATTTCATTCATTTTTCCTTTTTCTGTAGTAACATTCAACAGTTTTGCTGTTACTTCAAAGAGTTGCCTGCTGTGGAGCTGAGGAATGGGAAGACGGCAGGCAGGCGAACTTACCATACCAGGAGCCAGGGGGATAACAACGTGTAAGCTGCACGTTCCTTGTTAGCACTGAACTTTACAGAAAACAGCAAATGCTTGGGTAGTAGAGCTATTATATGCTTTCAGTGTTGCGGAATCATAGAAAAATGATTCATGGGGGGACAGTGTCATAGAAAAATAGTTGGCCATACAAAAAAAAAAGAAACTTGTATCACTTGCAGTTTGCTTATATAGGTCTGGTGCTGCAGGGGGAAGCAGTCGGATACACTCCAGTGCTTTCTGATGTAACTGCATTTAAAGTGAGGTTAAGGAGTGCTAGTTGTATGTACTCCAGACATTACGTTACTTAATTACAGCTAAAATACGGTCATGGGGATGTGTTTGCAAGTGAACATATTATTTTAAAAAAAAAAATATCAGAGTAAGCGATTCAGTAGCTTGTTTGAGCAAGTGTCAAAGGGATGATGTTAGCAGTCTACAGTAAAATGGCGAGGGGTGGATAGATTTCCGGGTGAGTCCTCAACACTGAAATAGAATTTTCCTAACCTGGGTAGGATTTTGGACATAAAATCTTTGAAGTACTGGAAAGGATATTTACCCAATCATTACAATCTTAACCAAAGTAATGCCCGATATTTGTACCATTGAGCTGGTAAACCTATCAGGGTTATAATACAAACACCCATATTAATCACCAGCTTTTACTTTCTTTCCAGTTCATTGGTGGAAGAATTCAGAAAGACGCTCTGCGCTTTATGGCAAGGAAGCCAAACTGCATTTAGTCCAGAGTCTTTATTTTACGTTGTTTGGAAAATCATGCCAAATTTTAGGTAAGTTTTGTAGAATAAGAACAATATTCTCGATTGCAACCTTGTATTGCTGGTGTCCTACTCTAAAATTTGCTGAATCCGCGGGATGCACTCTATGCAGCTTTCCCATATGCCCACAGATATGCTTTGAAAAGGATCTTCACTTTGATCAACAGTTTTGTGTTCATTGGTAGTGTTTGTTTTTCCCCGCCTTTCTACCACATGCTATATGTAGCAGTGTTAGAGAGGACAAACATCTCAAATACTAAAATAGTAGTAGTTGTACCTTTGAGCCAGTGCTCCGAAGGGCAGAAGAATCAAGATAATGACTGGTAGGTAAGTGCCAAGTGCATGGTGTTGACAGAACCCAAGCTTGGCTGCAATAAGAAAGTGATGTAGTCAGATTAAAAAAGGTACAGCACCTACAGGCCTAAATGCAAACATACTGGCTGAAACTTCCTTGATTCTCTCAAAATACTGCAGTCACCATCTGGACATGAAATAAGGGCTATTAGAAAAAATCTTGTGCATAGTAGGCATTTTGTGCCCATACTGACAAAAAAGACGATAAAAAGAAAGGGAAAAAGAAGGTTACCCAAATAAATTGAAGTATCATTCCTCTCCAAGGTCTCCCAGTCCTGGCCCCTGAACCTCTTTCAAAGGAGCACTGAAACCTGTTAGGATATATTGTGATGAAGGTAAGTTGCTCCGTGTTCTCAGGTAGTAAAGATGTTCTGTTATCTGTTACATCTCCAGCAGTGCTGAAAAGATGCTGTGAACACGTCTGCTCAACGAGTAACCCGAATAACACAAATCTATTTATTTTGTTCTTCACACTGCCAAATATGTTTCACTTGGCTTATGAGAATCAAGGAAGTTTAATACCAGTAGTTGCAAGCAGTGACCAAAACATTATAGGCAAATGAACATCATCCATAATGTCCTTGACCAGTTTCCCTATTACAGTCTTTGCTATAATTCTCGTTAGACTAAGTGAGAAACCAGTTCATTAAAGTTCCTCAAGCAAATTTTCAGCACTGTGGGTTCTGTCACAGCTTTTAAAAGAAAAAGTGCTGTTTGTTGGGGTTCTCTCCCTCCCCTTTTTATTGCCAGTTAGGTGGGAATATGTTCATGATTAATTGGTAAGAGAACTCATTAAATCACATGGAGAATAGAGTCAGCTGCTCAGTAGATCCCTGCTCCCACGTGATCCAGGGAGACAATTTGAATTTGTTCAGTGCTTAATTGTACCTTGTAAAAGGTAATGATGCTACAGTTCTAGTTCTACCTTGTGTGCTTCTTGTGAGATTAGGAGGAGAAGGTGGGTGGATGTACACGTGGAAGAAAGCCGGAGCCAGTAGCATGTTAACAGCAAACCAGCCACTTTGCTTGTGTTTATGAAGCCTGAAGTGATGGGGCAGGAAACATGGTTAGAAACCTGCCTTAATTGTTTTAGCCTGAAGAGATTTCAGTTGTAAAAGGCATGTTGTGCCTGCCTCCAAGGACTGCAAGTGCTGTTGTTCTTAGAGAAGGTTATAGAAAAAACTGCTGCTGTTGCACTTCATGGCCCTTTGTCTCATATTGCATACAGGGAGTAGAGAAGTATCACTTATGCTTACTATAAGCACAACTGGAGTGCCTCTGAGCTCTAATGCTACTGTGGAATTCCTACTCCTTGACTGTTGGACAGTCTGCCGCTGTCATTCTGCTGCATGCCGAGAGAGTTCTGTAGCCTCATGCCAAGTTGCAAGATGTGCATTTTGCTGATTTACTGCTGTATAAATAGTATGCTCTATTTTCCTAGTAACTCTTCCTGTTTATATCCTATCTTGTTGCCAGTAGGTGGATGAATTGCTTCAGGTGGATGGAGATCAGTTTTATTACACAAGCTTTTTGCTGACAGGCTTTTAGGTCATGGTTTATTTTGAAGAGGGCATTGTCCATATCATCATGTTCTTTGGATTTTTATCAAATCCAAAGAATCTTTCATCTATAATTAACATATTTGTATGCAAGTATAAACACATGCACCAGGAGCACAACCAACAACGTGGAATGATTCCAAAGGTTATTTCATCAAATTTGTTGCAGAGCAAGGGGTGCCATATACTTCAGAGCTCTTTTATGAGGAATTTAATGTTGAAAAGGTGTCTGAAGCAAAGACTTTCCATAAATTTCATCTTCAGCTGTTTATTAAGCTGAAGATACCTGTATTCAGTAAACTAAGCAAATCCTGTTTTATCTCAGCAACTTCAAAATTATCCTACAGAGTGTGCAGAGTTAACACACAGCTTTGAAGCTGAGTTCTGGTTTACTACCTTGTTCCATAGTAATGTAAAATTATTTTGCAACTTTGGGAGAATAAGTCCTATTTTTGGCTGTACAGGACTGCGGCCTGTTGAAGCACAGCAGTGTTTCTGTGTGCCAGTTTTTCTGTTGTAAAAGGTAGGTAGTGCTGCTGATGTTTTTCAGGGTGCTGTAAGATCTACATACAAACTCAGTGATTTCTTTTAAAGCTGCTAGTTTGGAAGAAAACATTACTGTAATTCTACGAGATGAAAAGGCTTTATTTAATTTTTATTTTGGTACCTCTTAGCAATTCCTTTTGTAGGACATACCTATGTTCTTCACTAAGCACATCAGCCTCACATCGCATACTTCTGTTGCACTGAGTCTGTTCTCATTTCTCTCCAACTCTGGGTACCGTGCCATGAGTCTTACGGACATTTTCCTTCCCCTGAGCAGTAGCATAAAACCCATGTCTGTTGTTCTTTCCCAGGCATTCCTATGTGACAGGGCCAATACCTATGTGGAATAGTGAGGAGGAAGAGGGGCGGGGGAGGCATGATAAAGCAGCCAAAAAGAATGGACAAGAGGAAGAGGGAAAGCCAACGCTACTGTGTAGGGATTTTTGTAGCTAGGACTACAAAGACTTGCACATAATTATGTTGGTGTTGCACAAAGCTTTCGCTGTTCCACTATGTGTGCTTTCCAGCTTCATCTCAGTATACATCTTATGGCAAATGAATAGCAGTTGTTTGTTAGATTTGATGCATGACTTATCTTAAATAACTTTAAAGGCATATTTTACCCTGATGGCTTCTCTATTCCCTTCGATTAGGTTTGTTAATGGTGACTCTTTGAGCAGCATTGCTGCTGATGGCATGACACATCTGAGACTGGAGCCCTATCCTACCAAATCCAGATGCTCAAGAGATGCTCTGGATACCCCACCATTACCTCTCTCTCCCAACAAATGGTGTGTGGGTTATGAAGGGGAGGTGTGCAATTCTGAGCATGGCTCAGATCTTGCCCTAAAAGAGGAGAGAAATCTCTTTCATCCTAATTATTTCAGACTTCATATTGTTGCTGAAAGATGCCTGTGGAAAACAAACGCAAAGATTAAAGTCCTGACTTTGGTGGGGTGGGGAACAAACAGGCAAGCAAACACCTGGAACTGCCAAAGTGAGTGGGATTAGTGGCTGAATGAAAACTGCTCAGAAATACTGACTCGGAATCCCATATGAACAATACATTTTGTGGGTCTTTTGAATCCTACCAGCTTTACAATGTGAATATATTGACCATAACTTATAGTAGTTTCAAAGTAGGGATGAATAGTGTGCTGCCTGAACCTGATTCATGACAATTCTGCGGAGATACTAATCAAATATAGTCAATAACAAAGAAAAAGTAGAAATGCTTTGTGTGAGTGAGGGGAAGTCACTGCTACCATTGTGTATTTGCCATTAACATGTATATGAGTCCTAGGACGTTACTAGCACAGACTGACCTTGGTGAGGCCAATTAACATTAACCGAATATGTGAGCAAATGTTACATTTCTCCCTGTTGTTTTCTAAAAGGTCTTTTCCTATTAAAATGTATACTCTCAAATGTTTCTCCATCCTCAAAAAGAGATGCGCAGAGAGAGAGTGAGAGCTGCAAAGGACCAAAATCGCTTCTTTTGTCTAGACATAGTTGTACGTTTCCAAAGGCTACTTGGAAAACTTTTTTGGTACAAAATATGTATGTCTCTCTAAAGTCTGCTGAGTATTATTAACCAAGCAAAGGTTCTTTCATGTGACCCTGGTGCTCTCTGTGTGTCAGTACTAAAGCAACCTGTATGTTTGGTGATTTTGTTGCTGTTGTTTCCTTTTCTCTTAAGGGGATACCAGCAACAGGATGCCCATGAGTTCATGCGTTACCTTTTGGACCATCTACACCTGGAACTCCAGGGTGGCTTCAATGGTGTTTCACGTTCAGTAATTTTGCAAGAAAATCCTAGTCTGTCTGCAAGCAACAAATGTTGCATGTAAGAAGTGTTTTTTAATTTCTTCAAAACCTTCAAATGCCTTTGTATGGGTCTGTGTGTGGTGGATCTGAAATTTCAAATTCATGGTTCCTTGTTTAAGTTCTTTTTAGTGCCTCTGTAATGGTACGAATTACAAAGCTGCAGGTTGTAAAGTATTAGCATCCTATAGGATGTGCTTCCTTTCAAAAGGATCAGCATTTTTCATAGGTGTGTGTGAGCGTACAAGCTAAGTTGTAAACACATTTTAATTCATTAGTCTTTCAGAAATAAAAAGAAAGAACTTTGTATTTTCTATTCTATACCCATGTAGAATTCTTTGTTCAGACAATCTCATTGTCTTAAGGTGACAGATGGCCTGAATGGTACAGGAGCAAAAAAGATGGTCAAGTATTTATAGGTTTAAATTGGCAGCAGACCTGGATTAACGAGTAAGCAATGCAGTTACAGTTTGAAGTCAGTTTTCCTGCAGATGATCTTGCTGTATTTGCGTATCACTTGACACAGTTAAAGCTGCTGGTTTTTTTTTTTCCCCCCTGTTAATTTTGATTTTCATGTTACTGAAAATCAGAATTAACAAAGGTAATCCATGTGTTTCACGCTTCTTTCTGTACTTCTCAAAATACTGTTGTTTCTGAATTCTGTCCCAGGTGTGTTTTCTTTCAGATTGAAACTGTCACAGAGAGAAAACATTTTAATTTGCTTCAGGAAGGAATGTTAGGTTAGTTCAACCTGCACATTTGGTCCCTAAGTCCTTGGATTTCCTATGTAAGAGTTGAATGAGTTTTCCCTTCCTATACCAGTTAGGATGTAGAAAGCAGGTCTGAGAGATGCAGGATTTCATAGATGCTTCATTAGGGAAAGCCTAGAGTTCGGCCTGTGCTCTTTACCACATTTATGTTGCTTTGCTGATGCTTAAAAATCCCACGAAAGAATCCTAAAATGGCCTTCGAATTGAAGGGTATTTGAAAACTAAGCCAATTTTGTTATGTCAACATTTTGAATGGCAAAACCCAAGGAGAATTTAAACTTTGTTCATATATCTCAATTTGTCTTGAGAATGGCTGTTCAAATGCATGGTGAGGTGGAGTAAGCTGCCTTCTGTCAAGGGCAAATTAGGGTCGCATACACTTAAATGCCTACAGTAAAGTAATAAATACGCTGTGAATGCTCTCTTCTTGAGTGCTGGTTTATTTGGGTAGCCATTTCCTTCTGCGCAACAAGAAGCGTTCAGATTAACTGTAAAGATGTAGGTGGAGTGCGGATAAGGAACACAGGTTTCTGCAGGCTTGTGGTGTCAGATCTGCAAGCACAAACTAGCAAGTGTAGAAGCTGTATAATAATAAACTTAAATTTTTTTTTTTTGATTGGACTATGAGAAGCAAGTCCATTACATAATCTGCTGAAAAGATTAAGAGGGTAATGAAAGCATAGAGAACGATGATGATGATGCATATTGTTTATCATATCTTATCACAGAATGGTTTGGGTTCGAAGAGACGTTTAAAGGCCATCTAGTCCAAACCCCCTGCCTTGGGCAGGGACATCTTCAACCAGATCAGGTTGCTCAGAGCCCCGTCCAACCTGACCTTGAATGTTTCCGGGGATGGGGCATCTACCACCTCTCTGGGCAACCTGTGCCAGGGTCTCACCACCCTCATGGTTAAAAATGTCTTCCTTACAGCTAGTCTAAATCTGCCCTCTTTTAGTTCAAAACCATTCCCCCTTGTCCTGTCACAACAGGCCCTGCTAAAAAGTCTGTCCCCATCTTTCTTATAAGCCCCCTTTAAGTACTGACAGGCCCTGCAATGAGGTCTCCCCGAAGCCTTCTCTTCTCCAGGCTGAACAACCCCAACGCTCTCAGCCTTTCTTCACAGGAGAGGCGTTCCACCCCCCTGACCATTTTCGTGGCCTCCTCTGGACCCGCTCCAACAGGTCCATGTCTGTCCTGTGCTGAGGGCTCCAGAGCTGGACGCAGCACTGCAGGGGGGTCTCACCAGAGCAGAGCAGAGGGGCAGAATCCCCTCCCTCCACCTGCTGGCCACGCTGCTGGTGATGCAGTCCAGGGTACGGTTGGCCTTCTGGGCTGCGAGTGCACGTTGTTGGCTCATGTCCAGCTTTGCATCCACCAGTACCCCCAAGTCCTTCTTGGCAGGGCTGCTCTCAATCCCTTCCTCCCCCAGCCTGTCTCGATACCGGGGGTTGCCCCAACCCAGGTGCAGGACCCTGCACTTGGCCTTGTTGAACCTCGTGAGGTTCACACGGGCCCACATCTTGAGCTTGTCCCCAGGTCCCTCTGGATGGCGTCCCGTCCCTCAGGCGTGTCAGCCGCACCACTCAGCTTGGTGTCATCTGCAAACTTGCTGAGGGTGCACATCTTAATGCAACCACATCTTAATGCAACTTCAGCTGTCTTCGGAAGTGAAGAGCAGAAATAGCTTTAAGAAGTCAAAATTACTTGTAACAAAGGGTATAGAATTAAAACAAAAATATGCTCAGCCTACCTAAGAGGGAAGAATTTTTGTTTCAGAAACAGCCTTAATTACAGGGTTAAAATACTGTACCCCTGTGAGCATCAGCTCTCCACTATAGAAATGCAATCAACTGTAATACTTTCAACACTGAAATTTTGAGCATCTGCTTGGAGCATACGTGGTTCACACTTTCTTCAGTGACAAGATAAAGCAAAAGTATTATAGCAGCTAAATACTTGCACTGTACACTTCTGGGGTGAATGAAATGGATGAATGCAGTCACTGTTACACATGGACAAAACTTCTCTGCCTAGTAGCGGTGAGTTGTAAGCAGTAAACTTATTGAAAATTATGCTCAGGCATTCTGGCCGATTTTACCTTTCTGATGTGGTTTGTCTAGAAATGGAGCGTCTACTGTTGTCACAGCGATTTTTGGAGGCATTCTTCAAAATGAAGTCAACTGCCTAATATGTGGGACTGAATCTAGAAAGTTTGACCCATTCCTAGGTAAGGATCCTTTTGCTTTCAAAACACTGTCTGACTTAAGGCAGCAAAATAAATCTGAAGCTTGAGATATTTAAATGTCACACGACTGAACCAGAGTTTTACCCTGAAAAGATTAGGCATTGTTTTATTCAGCCCTAATTTTTTTTTAATGTTTGTTTTTCTAGACCTTTCGCTAGATATTCCAAGTCAGTTCAGAAATAAACGTACTAAAAATCAAGAAAATGGACCAATGTGCACACTACGAGGTAAGTGTGCTTGGATAATGAAATCATTGCCAGGACTAAAAGTTTATAGTCTCCGGAGTGTCTATTCCAGGCTTTCACCTAGGGTGTAACTTGATGCCACATGCCATCTTATTTTGTGAGATTCTGTGGTAGAAGGTGGTGCCAGAATAATTCTCCATGCAGGTTTTACCCCAGTCACTGTGTATTGACATGCTACTATGACAAACTTCAGGAGGTCAGCTAAATACCAACGAGGATTCCAGCAGAGGGTTTTCTTTTTGGTCAGATATTTCTAATGTATTACAGTCTTCCCAACCAACACTCATCTGCATCGTTACCTATTGGCATTTGCTAAGAAGTATGAGCCCCTTGCGCATAGCAAGGATGGCTCTTGGATGTTCTGTGTTTTTAAACAACATAATACAGTCCTGCAAAGTTGGGCAGTAGTGCTGTTACTGACCTTGTTTCAAAGGATGTTAATTTTTACACGTTTGTGCATATACTTGCTGGAGATTGTGAAATATTAATCAAAACCCCTTTATTATTTTTTCTCTGTTCACTTTGTACCTAAAACCAAATCACCTTTAAAAGTTGAATATTCTTTGTTAGAAAGTCATTTAGTTTCTTTTGAAAACAGTTATGCTGAATGTTGGACAGAATCTTGTTTGAAAGATGGAGATTTCCTGAATGCCTTTTTTTCTCTTGAACTGCTGATAGCTGTGTTTTCAGAAACAGGGAATGCTGCATGTTACGACATGTTATTGTATTAAAACACATTATTACACACCTTTTTGCTGCACAACTGTATATAACAACTAGAATGTCTGCAGCAGATATGCAGACCTTCTCTATCTTGCTGTATTTGTTGTATTTCATGTTACAAAAATCACTCAATGTCATCTTGTGTGGGTGTTCTGTTTTTTGTATCTTGTTCTTTTTTAGATTGTCTTCGCAGTTTTACAGACCTGGAAGAACTTGATGAGACAGAGCTGTATATGTGTCACAAATGCAAAAAGAAACAAAAGTCCACCAAAAAATTCTGGATTCAGAAACTACCAAAGGTTCGTATAAGCATGAAAAGTAACAGCATGACAACATGTCAAAGGAAATGACGACTCCACCGTTAGTAGACCAACACCTAAGCCTCCCACAGTGCTAGACATCTGCAGTAGCCTAAGTTCAACCTCTTCCTCTAATGCATCTATTTTTGTTATTTTTTTAAATCCTGTAGGTGCTATGCTTACACTTGAAACGATTTCACTGGACAGCATATCTGAGAAACAAGGTTGATACATATGTTGAATTTCCCTTACGAGGCCTAGACATGAAATGCTACTTGCTAGAGGTATGAAGACTCACCAATACTTTCTGTAGAAATTTGTTCCACATAGACATACGTCTTTATTGCAAATTATAGTAGGTGCTATTGAGATCTGAAGCGTTTTCTGTCTTTTTACCCACAGCCTGAAAACAGTGGCCCAGAAAGCTGCCTGTATGACCTTGCGGCTGTTGTTGTGCATCATGGTTCAGGGTGAGTACGTGGAGTAACTTCTCCCCACTGAAGTACATGCAGAGTTCTGTCCCTAGTGAATGTCTGTATTTTTACTGGTGGAAATAAGCAGTAATTTATAAACTTACATGGAGCTAAGCTGAATGAACTTAAGACAGATCTATACAGTTATTCCTGTGAATGCCCACTGGCAGTCTTTGGGGCTAATGACTAGAAGTGTGAGACAGAATGAAAATAGTCTAGTGCCTCTAGGACTGGAAAGCTCTAAACCAACAGAGTGAATCAAGGGGCCTTCCAGAAGTTAATGCCTCATTTGGACTTCAGTAAAGCCTTTGACACTGTCTCCCACAGCATTCTCCTGGAGAAGCTGGCGGCTCACGGCCTAGACAGGTGCACTCTTGGCTGGGTAAAAAACTGGCTGGACGGCCGAGCCCAGAGAGTTGTGGTCAACGGAGTTAAATCCAGTTGGCGGCCGGTCACGAGCGGTGTTCCCCAGGGCTCAGTACTGGGGCTGGTCTTGTTCAATATCTTCATCAATGATCTGGACGAGGGGATCGAGAGCTCCCTCAGTCAGTTTGCAGACGACGCCAAGTTGGGCGGGAGTGTTGATCTGCTCGAGGGTAGGAAGGCTCTGCAGAGGGACCTGGACAGGCTGGATCGGTGAGCTGAGGCCAACTGTATGAGGTTCAACAAGGCCAAGTGCCGGGTCCTGCACTTCGGCCACAACAACCCCAGGCAACGCTACAGGCTTGGGGAAGAGTGGCTGGAAAGCTGCCCGGAGGAAAAGGACCTGGGGGTGCTGGTTGACAGCCAGCTGAACATGAGCCAGCAGTGTGCTCAGGTGGCCAAGAAGGCCAACGGCATCCTGGCCTGTATCAGAACTAGTGTGGCCAGCAGGAGTAGGGAGGTGATCGTGCCCCTGTACTCGGCACTGGTGAGGCCGCACCTCGAATCCTGTGTTCAGTTTTGGGCCCCTCACTACGAGAAGGACATGGAGGTGCTGGAGCGTGTCCAGAGGAGGGCAACGAAGCTGGTGAAGGGCCTGGAGCACAAGTCTGATGAGGAGCGGCTGAGGGAACTGGGACTGTTTAGCCTGGAGAAGAGGAGGCTGAGGGGAGACCTCATCGCGCTCTACACCTACCTGAAAGGAGGTTGTAGCGAGGTGGGTGTTGGTCTCTTCTGCCAAGTACCTAGCGATAGGACAAGAGGAAATGGCCTCAAGTTGCGCCAAGGGAGGTTTAGATTGAACATTAGGAGAAATTTCTTTACTGAAAGAGTGGTCAGGCCTTGGAACAGGCTGCCCGGGGAAGTGGTTGAGTCACCATCCCTGGAGGTATTTAAAAGACGTGTAGATGAGGCGCTTAGGGACATGGTTTAGTGGGCATGGTGTGTTGGGTTGACGGTTGGACACGATGCTCTTAGAGGTCTTTTCCAACCTGTATGATTCTATGATTCTATGATTTTGAAATTCTTAGTACAAAGCAGAAATATTTTTTCCTCTTTTATTCACTTTGAAAGGCACATGTGCATTTATGCCAAAAGAGTGTGTGCATGTTTGGAACAAATGTAGACTTAAGGTTGGCACAGTGAAAGCAATTATCCTGTATTTACCTTCTCTCCTACAGGGGTGAACTTCAAAGTGAATGCTAATAGGCATGCCACAAGGCTGGCTAGTGTTCATATTTTGAAGTAAAGTTGCTGGGTGTGTTTTGTTTTGTTTTGTTTTCCTTTTCCCAGCCCTGGACGGATCTGTTGAGAGTAACAGTAGTAGGACAAGACAACCGTTTATCCTGAGAGAAAGATGTTCTTGTCATTTAGGCGATCACTCTCTGCATGGGAGCAGCGAAAGGAGTTTTCTTAAAGAAACTACACCCCATTAGTCAAAACCTTGCTGTTACCTGAATTTACTTCAAAGATACGAAACAAAAAGTTCTGTCCAGAAAGCCCCTCCTTTGGCTTTCTCTAGAGGAATGGTCTGGACTCTTAGAAAAATTTGACTACTTAAAGGCAGCCCTTGTAGCACCACAGTGCATCTGACTGGTGCTTCAAAGTCTTAGGAAAACTACATGGACAGCAAAGGAAAGCTGGTCATGATTGGAGTGCAATTAGATGGTTGGAAACATTGAGCATGTGCTGTAACATGTAAGCAAGCGAAAGCAGGCCTTATCTTGGTGTGGCAGGGCAATGAAAATGGAGGTTTGTAGTTCTGGTATGTTAGGTTCAAGAAATACGGCTCCAAGACGTGGATTGTTTAAAACGAGCTTGAAAAATTTTCTTCTTGGTATTCTGGGATTAGTTTTGCTGTGAGTGCTTTTGACTATATTTAGACTATGTGAGTCTCTCTAGACCTAAATAGGGAAGGTTTCTGAAAATAGAGTATAGTAAAATTTTTATAGCTAATGCTTGAATAATAACAGAGAATAGACTTGATTTTTATGTAGGCAAACATGGAAGTTCAGTGTTGCAAGAAGCCTTGCTTGCACAAAAACTATGAGATGCTAATAAGTTCATAGAAAAAAGCCTTTCAACGCAACTCATCCCAGTAAGTGATTATTGTACTTAACGTAAAACTTGAGCCCCACAGATTGAGAAGGGAAGCATCTTACCAACTGTTGTGGAAGGCTCTCAGTTCCTTTCTTCCTCTGGTTCCTGGAAGTCACTTAGCCCTAATAGAAAATGCATCAGAGAATGAGGTGGTCTGTCTCCTCCTGATTGTCCTTTCTTTCCCCACCTCCCCCCCTGCTGACAGCGTTGGCTCTGGACATTACACCGCATACGCAGCCCATGAAGGCCGTTGGTTCCATTTCAACGACAGTACTGTAACTTTGACCGACGAGGAGACTGTGGTAAAGGCCAAGGCCTACATCCTCTTCTACGTGGAACGGCAAGCCAAATCTGGATCAGATAAACTTTAATACCTCCTTTTAATTCTCACTTATCAAGTTCACCGGACAAAACATTTCCATTTTTCCATAAATACTTGATCCAAGACTATTAATTTCATTGTGCACTTTTCAATTTCCTCTTGTGGGTTTTAGTTTTGTTGTGTCAATGGTAGCATTTGACTTACTGAACTTGGACACAAACTAACTTTTTTTTTTTTTTTTTAGTTATACCAGAAAACCTCAGCAGATTTTGATTTGCTGCTTTAGTTGTGATAACTCAATTTTTATATATATAGTTTCATGAAATACTTAGTTATTTGACTTTTTTATATTAATGTTTTCAGTTCTCACTTTCTAAAGGCACATTTACATCAGAGAAGCTTTCTATCCTCCTTACAAGCAACATAAATGTGCTTCTGATTATGAAGAGCAATACAACTTCATGCTGTTCTCACAGCTGTTATGTAGATATGATTTAATCTCTTTAAATCAAGGAATTGTTTGCACGTACTATTCTCCCTCGTGCAAGAAACTAAACAGTGACCTCTGAACAATCATTCTTTGTCTGCAGAAGAGAGGAGATGTGGCATCATTAAATAGACCAGGTAATTGCTGCTATATTGGTGTGTATTCAGGCTGCTGACTTTCAGGAATCATTGTAAATAAACAGTTGGTTCAATTGTATCTATACTGCAGTTTAATTCAAATATTCCTCACATATGCTCTGCCCTCCCCCCCCTTCAAATTTAAAAATATTATCTTAAAATATATACATGTCTAAATTGTGTTGAGATTTATGTTTTTTTAACCGAACCTGAATTGCCTTAGACATCTCTTGTTTTAGACTGTCATCCTGAAATTTGATCATGAATGCTTCCTTGCTTGAAAACTTGCGGGACTTCGTGGCAGTGGGACCCCAACCCTCCTTCCTGGTGGGAATTAGGAGTATGGCCCCAAAGTTTGGGGTTTGTGAGAACACTCTTAGGTCTAAGTAAAGCTCCTGTCCACGAAATGCCTGCAGTTCACTTAAAACTGAGAGGAAGGGGATGGTGTCCCAGATGCTCTGCACGATGATTGTTTTACCAGTCCAAATGCAAACTAAAGGGAAGATGCTCAGTTTCACAGCATAGCCTCCTGCTGGGAGTGGATGAGCAGGACTGCTTGTTGGCTGGAGCAGACTCGGGTAGTTGTAGTATTTGCGCATTGGCCCAGTGTGGGATCTTTATTTACGGTCTCTAGACGAACACTGGAGGCATGATACAATTTCTAAAACTTGGCTATGTAATGGAGAAAGACTTCTGTTAAAAAAAAAAATGGAATTTTAGCTGTACTGCTGTTCTGGAGAGTGGAAGTCCGCTAATAAGATTTAAAAAAGGTGGACAGGAAAACCAATATTGCAAAAGCCCGGAGTCCCAAAAAAATCTGAAATTTGACGAATGCTACATTTCAGTTCTCTTCCCCCAGCCCATCCTTTCTAGCTAGCCCCCGTGTGCCTAGCAAGGAACTGGACACTCCTAAAATCTCAAAAGCATGGTAGTAAGAGTAGAACAAACTTCATGTAGAGTCACACAATCAAACACTGCCTTTTAGTTGTGGTAAGAGTAAAATAGAGTAGTCTGAAAACACTCAAGAACTCAAGTAAAATGAGATTACCCTTTTTAGTTAATGCTTCTGAAAGCCATCATAATACACAGTAAACATTTCCCTACAGACTGTACCATAGCTCAGCCTGGTGCACATGGAGTATGCATCAATCTCCTTGCTGTGGGTTACCTGCTAGCTGTACAAGTACAAAGAGAAATCACAATCAATCAGGTGTTTTTTAAAATGTCATTCTTCATAGCTTTTTCACACCATCTTAGACCAGGAAAGCGAGAAATGCTTAATATAAAACTGCAGAAAGCATTCAGCATTGCTAATGGTGTATGACTATGTAAACTGTACACTAGTTAAAACCTATTGTGATTATTATTTGCTACATTAAGTGACATATATAAGGATGTCTTCTTTTACTTAAGTTGAACAATAAATAGAACTATTCATTGCTTTAAATTGTAGATAGCTTGTCACCTACCATTTCTCCGTTTCTTGCAGCCAGAGCTTTTCTTTTAATCAGAATAGGGAGCTGTTACCATTTATGCAGGCAGAAAAAGGTATTTGACAGACTTCATCGGTGTGCCGGGCAAGTGAAGTATCTTACCACATTGTTACCCCGAAGGGCAGCCTTACTGCTCGCAGTTAGTTAGGGAGTTAAGCAGATTCCACCTACAGCTGCGTTTTGCCTGCACACTACTTGGATTGGATTGCTTTAGAGTTTTAGTTTTGAGAATACAAAGCTTAAAATACACAACTACCTATGGGCCAGAAGCAGTTTAACTTACAGTAGTCAGGTGTATGCAGTGTTCTCACAAACCAGTGATGTAAATGTGCCTTTTTGTATTTTTAGAAATTTAAATTTGTAATCTTCAGCAACATTCACTTACTTTAAGCAGCTTCTACTTCTCCAGTTAATTTTTGGGGTCAGAGTTACGTTCTTCACTTCAGTATTTCTTTTCAGTAACATTTGCTCTGTAACATTAAGGTCTTGGGCAATGGTATCCAGCATGGTCCATTTGAGACACGGCGATGAGAACACAATGCAATCACGTCAGTCTTGTTCTTGCAGCAGGTGGGATAAGGACTCAGCCATATGCTTTGCTGGAACAAGTACATTGTAAATCCTTTCCTAATTTAACTTTCTCCCACTGCAAACCCAGATGGACACTATGAACAGTTTGTTGTGGCAACACAAGTATTTCTCTTCCTGGTGGAGAACTTTGCTTATCCACTGTATTCTATTCAGTGTGGTGTCAAAAAAAAAAAGAAAAAAAAAAGAAAAAAAAGTAACTGAGCACTGAACCAGTAACATATACTGCACCTGGCCTAGTATTACATTTTTAATCTTACTTGTATATCCTATATTTATCTACTAGCTTGGGGGGGGGGGGGGAGATATATCTCATTTCATTTAAGCCAAATGTTTCTTTTCTACTTAGTGCTGATCATAGTACACACTAACTGGCAAGAATTTTTTTCTTGCTTGTGACCAGTCTGCAAGCAACAACTGCTCAAGTTCAAAGGCTTGCATATTTTTCACCAAAATTTGTCTGATCAAAGGTTGTCCTTTTGTTAGTAATTGTTTAGCCACGTATACAACTGGAGACAAGATTTACGTAAAACAAAACAGCAAAATGTCCAGCTCTCGGAATACTTCTGCTTTAGTGTGTTGTATAGCGAGCTGCTAAGTGCAGCACTATGCGAAACTCTAGGCACTTACGACGAGAGCTCCTTCTCAGAAGGTGCTTGCCAGGTGGTAACGGATGTCAGCCTGAGGAGAGTTTCAAAACTTTCCGACAGCCAGGGACAGTGGACTTTTATCAAAAGCAGGAGGCTGTTTATAAGGATTTTGCTAGATCAATGGAAAGCATAACGCGTGGTGTTCAAAAGTTTCCCCAGCGTTTCATTACTGATGTGTCTGTGTCTAATTGATGAGGTAATCAGCACCTTGAAAACTGATTCCAATGTGCTTTAGGATATCCTCACGTACTGTAGTGCCATAGTTGTAATTGTTTACCATTAAAATTAGTGTGTAATTTTCAGTGAGGATTACTGACTGTGCTCATCTTGTGTGTTTCTAGAGCATTTCCAGGTTGAATGTGAATTATATCTCATTCACACAGTGTGTTTATGGAAAATGTGCCATTAAAGTGTCTCCTTTCCTTAGAAAATGAAACTCCTCTTGTCCTTCTACAGGCTTGCAGAATATCCTTTGAACATGGATGGCAGAGTATTTTAACTTGTTCTGGGGAAAACAAAATAAAGCAAATTGAAGTGTTCCCACTATTTAACACCTCTACCAAAACTCAGCATCTAAACCCAAAGAGGACCTGCAGTTCGATTTTAAAAGGCCTTGTCACCCAACAGCTGTTAACTTTTATGTCAAATTGTGGTGTGTGTCCTCTGTCTGGTTAAAGAGTCCATCCTAGCAATTGCAACCTTGTCATTCACATTTGCTTGTTTGTTGGTTTTTTTTCTTTTATAAATAATATTCCTGTGTTTATTACAACTCTGAGCAGTCTTGACTCTTTCAACCTGCTCAAAAATGAAGGTAAATTCTGAAAAGGATGAAGGGACAGAGTGGGAGTTGAAAATGCTAGTATGAGAACGAAGAAGAACGACTGGTGGCACACCATTTAAGCTGCTGTTTTCCAGTGACTGGCTTACCTGGTATGTGAAATCATCTACTCTTCTTGTCCCTTTCGTGGCTTCATGAAGTACTCATGCCACTGTCCATAGCCTATTTCTGAGCGTGGGTGGGGAACAGGAAGCTCCTCATTTCAAGGAAAACATTAAATGACAAAGGATATGAAACCAAAAAGACTGGCAACTGTTAAGCACACCTTACCGTATAGAATAGAAAATTACTAAAGAATTAAACAGATCCACATTTGCCATTTTTTTGAGTTACTGTGTGTAGGCATACACATTACTCAAGCACAGATAAGCTAGAAGAAGATAAGAAGCTAAAATAATTGTTGCAGACTGCAAATGAATTTCAAATCTTGTTTTTCAGAGTTGAATTTCAAACTGCATTCTCAGGGTAAGAGGGAAAAGATGAATTTTGGTCCCACTCAACCCTGTCATATATTGAAACAAACCCAATTAAAATGCATAGGTACATAAAATCTTCCAGGTACTAAAAATGTGCAAGCCACTTGAAAAATTGCTGCAGGGCTGTTTTGCTTTTAATATCTGCTAATTAGTTGAATGTATTATTTTCCTGTATTAACACCAGACAGAAGATGGGCATAAAATACCTTGATCTCGAGCATTTTTATTTCACAAACATGAACGTTATAGGGCTGTTCATTGTTGCTTTTAATTCCAACCTGCCATTTGCTGTAGCTTTATTTTTCTTCTAGGAGACACTTTCTGCTACAGTTTCTCTCATTACTGGAAAAGACACACCAATTCTATGTATCCTTTTCCTACCAAAACTGCCAAGTCTACGGTAACAGAACTAAACCTACAAAAACATAGACAACACAAGAAAACTTGTAAAACTAAAGCTAATAGAAGACATCTATTAAAAGCACAAGCCTAAATTGCTAAATCAGCTAAACATAGGCTTGCTGTTCCATGCATGTCTTCCTGCATATCACTACTTTTCTCATGCAAAAGGTGGAGAAACAGCTAGCTTTGTTTATTCAAATAACAGTGTGCAGGAAACTGCCCGTAAGTCTGAGGCTTGTAAATTGAAGCTGCAGACTTTGCGTGTGTGCGCGCTTTAAAGCATCCAGGGAATTTTTCAACTCATTTTACAAGCTGTTTGTGAAAGTTTATTATCCAGTATAACAGTCCTTGAACATGAAGCAAAAGTGCAACCTTAGAAAAAAATCGATGAACAAATCAAGGCTAAAATTATTGTACACTGCAAAAACAAACTTCCGCTCGGAAAGCCAAATCCTCCATACTCAAGAGGCTGGCAAAGCTACTCCTTGCAGCTGTAGCTACACCCCCCGCCCCCACCCCCAGTTCAGTAACTCAGCGCAAGAACTTTGCTAAACTTCACAAGTGCCTAAAAGGAAAGAAATCCCTTTTAAGGGAGCATTTCATGACAGTCAAGTGCTGCTATTCTACATGCCCATTCCATTCCCTTGTAGAAACAGAACAAGAGTTTCATGCATGCGTGTTTCTTTTCCTTTCTCTGTTCTTAGCTTCTGCATCAGTTGTTCGCCAAAAATAAACACCATTCCACAACCATATATGTGCAACAGCCTTCTGGTGATTCTGAGCCCCCTCCAGCACTGCCGTTATTCCACAAGGCCAAGAGACTGTCGTCTTTCTAACACGCTCTGACGGGCTATGCATATAACCCAGCTGAATCGGGAATGCCTTTTACATTTATTTTCTTTTCTGGACAAAAACAGTAGGAAAAGTTTAGCAAAAACATGTCACAAG
This sequence comes from Calonectris borealis, assembly GCF_964195595.1. Taxonomy (NCBI): domain Eukaryota; kingdom Metazoa; phylum Chordata; class Aves; order Procellariiformes; family Procellariidae; genus Calonectris; species Calonectris borealis. The sequence continues at coordinate 20,052,169 of NC_134322.1, forward strand.
TTGCTAGAAGTGTTTCAGGATCCTTTACTGTGGTCTTTGTTGAACTTTCATTCTCCAGCGGAACTAAAGAAGGATAATTTTCTCCTGGGACCTGCTTTAAAATACTTATCCATCTGCTGGTATTCAGAGAGAGTCAAGGTGTGTAACATTGAGGACTGGATGAAAAACAGTTTCCAGAAAGACTTCTGTAACAGGCATGAAAACACTGTCAATGATTTTTTACTAGAAGTTTGCAACAGGTACGTTCTTTGGGTGTGAAATTCTACATGTATTGTAAAGGTTAACTGCCTTGAAATGAGACAATTGAGAGCTATTTAATCTACTGCATACATCCTACCTGAAATGGAGCATTAAGTACGTGAGTGCTTTGACTTTGCAGTTTTAATACAGTGTTAAGTTGGTTTTGTAGTGGCAATAGCATATACTTCATATTGACTTTCCTTAGGCCTGTTTTTTCCTTCTTTTTTTTTGAAGAATAAATAATTAATGTAGGAAAGTGCAATACTGCCTACTAAATTGCTGCTTAACTGAAACGTACCATTCTGGCAGTGCAAAGCATTGTCCTGGGGGGGAAGGGCTAGAGGAAAGATGCAATTTCAAATAGTGAATAGTGAATAGACATAGTCATAACAAAACCAAGTTAATTAAACATGTTACGAAACACCAAATTTGTTTCATTCTAAGAAATAAGTATTGCATTTATACTGAAATTTAACTCTTATCTAAGCTTTTTATAAACTACAGTAAAGGAAGAAATACCACTATGGAAAAGCAGCTCTGGGTGCATGCCATTTCTTGTAACAGCTTTACTGCTACAAAGCAGCGCTGAGAAAAAAAAGTTAAATTACATTAGGAGGAGCAAACGGGGTAGAGCCAATCCTAGTGTTTTAGCAACACCGAGGATGGCTGTGGTCCTAGATTAGAGTGAAAGGGGCACGTCTGTGCCTATCCTGAAATGGCGCACCTTTGTGCCGCAGCCAGCCCTCAGCTTTGTGCCACAACATGGAAGGCAAAAAGTTTTATTTGGAACAAACAATTTAAAAACCCCAACAAATTACAGGATACTGACAGGACAGAGTCTTGGTGAGAACGGCAACAGTGCAGTCTCAAAACAAGGACTGAAACATAGGTTCAAAACAGAATGTTAAGTTGCAAGTACAGAATTTCAGAAGTAACTGTTCTAGAACAACCAATAAAAGATTTGGATTAATTAGCAAAGTATCATTAGGAAGCACATCTGTGCCTACAAAGGCGGGTGTAGGAGGAAGTATTCTCTCATTTTGGCACTGGAATGTCTACCATGAGGCCACACTTAACTATTTCCATTGTTTTGCCATCACAAATTAGGATTCAGAAAGAGGACACAAGACCACAGCTTTGCAGAAATAGTTTAAGTGCCTTTCTCCTCTGCAGAATCCATAACCCCAAACTGGTTGCTGGACAAAATTCAAAGCAAAGCCTGAGTAGTAAGCAATCTCAAAATCCATAAAAATTCAGCAAATGCCTTTCAGACTTACATGGATTCGCTTCCACAAGTTAAACTGAACTCTTAAAAATGACAGTTTATATTGACACTCTCCCCGCCTCCCACCTCATCCGTTTTAGCCTTCCTAAGACAAGTTCCTGCCTTTTTTTGCAGCAACCCATGGAAAACATTTCCATCCGAACAAAATTCCTGGCATTCTGTGCAAAGAAAAATGCAAATTAAACAAAGATACAGCTTTTCTCCCTGAGTTTGGAGTACTTTTATTCTGTTGACGAAGCCACAAGAGATGGCAGGTCGGAGCCTTTCTTGACCTCGCCTGCTTTAAAACATTTGTTTTTCTAACTCTTCATAAGTGTAAAGGAAAAGAGTAAAAAAAAAGATCATGCAGCTGACATGATCTCACCTTACTACCTCTGCTCAAACGGTGAAGTCAAGTAGCAGCGGGGGGATAGGGTGGGGTGTAAAGAAAGAGGAATGTACTATGTACCAGCTTTTAAGGACAAAGGAAAATGCTGCAGTGAGGCAGACCCCCTTGTTTGCCCCCACTGCTGTTGTACACCTAAAACCCTGATACAGGCTCTAAGCACTAATCTTTATATGGCAGCGTTTAGGGACACATTACAGTTCTTACAGGGTGGAGGCAGGCTAATAGTTCTGTCCAAAGCTCTCGCAAGGTCAACATCAGCATTGCTGTAATCATTTTTGCCCACAACAACAGAGCGTAAACAAGTCCTGTGCTAACAGAGAAACATGAAGCTGCACTGAGCTAAACTGATGGATAGCTGAACTGCTGCTCCCTGGAGAGAGGTGTAAGCCAGAAACCAAACACTTTGTACAAAAGGCTTTGCAGGTTGGTGCACAAGAGTCCTTGCAAATATGCCTGGTGAGTACAACAGCTAGTAATAACTGGTCTGCTCCAGCTTTCTGCACAAGGACAGTTAGTATAAGTCATCAACACACTGACTTGGAACAGGCCTTTTCTGTACTCTCCCAGGTCTTCCCAAGCAACAAAAAGCTTTTTTAATTTGCTGCATCATTGTTTAACAGTAGAGTTCTTGCCAGTTTCAATGATTTGAAGGAAGGTTTAAGAGTTGTATGGGGTTCAAACATCAACACTTAGGCAGTAGCTGGCAACTATTCAGTAAATCCAAGGAGCTGAAATACATCCATTAATCCCCGTAAAATCAAGAGTGGGAGTGTCTTACTTGCCCACACTCAGCATGTCTACACAGCAGCCTCTTCACTCAATTGACCTCAAATTTATCCTGACTTGAATCTCCTCTCTACTGGGTCTTCATTCGCTGCGCTTGGAGAAGTGCAGCACCATGCAACTCCGTAAGAAAAAACATTGCAGCTGCAGCTTAAATAGGCATCCGCATCCCCTTCTCCACTACACCAACTGAGCTATAGATGTTGCTACCAACAGAAAAAGCAAAGAAGGTAAGTTTTGCGATTGGTAAAGCTAAGCATTAAGATCTACATTTCTCCCCACCTACTCATGCTTTCTTATCCCTCCTGATGGAAGAGGAGGTATTTTTCTAACTTTCATATTTATTCTTGACAATACTAGCTTCTCCAAGCTCTATTATTTCTTTTTCCCCTCATCTCACCTGTAACGATCATGTTTTCAGATGTCCAAACCTGCTATCTCTGACCCTCTCTGGATGCGGCCATGTTACAGACGATTGCATCTTGCTTCTTCTCAAGAACTGCCCAAACCTCAAGACACTCAAACTGGAAAACTGTGTGCGGATCACTGACCAGACACTAGAAGCAGTAACCCTCTATGGGGGATCACTGCAAACGCTCCACGTGGATTTCTGCCGGAACATAACACAAACTGGTCTAGAGAGAGTCAGGGAAAAATGTCCTTTGGTAATGCTGAGAGCAGAGAGAAGTGCTAACATGATTCCAGACAATAAGCCAGGAAAAAAGTTGATGCTTGAAAAAGCATCAAAATTGGTTCAGCTTTAAGTGCAACAAATTGCATAAACTCAGTCAATGTGGGTATTTTACTTCACTTCCACTCTCCTCTTGGGTAGCATTGCTCCAATGAACTGTGGCTACTTCCCTGCACTCTGGTTTAAGTCCAAACAAATGGTTGATATGTTTTCTAAAGGCTGCACTGGGAAAAGGCATTTATCTCCACCAGGATAGTCTTAAGGAAAAACCCTGTTTGCTGTCTGTTGTTCCTTGAAACTGGAAAACCCTGCATTGCTGTCACAAAATGCTAGACCCGATTAAGGCTGAAAACTGCACTTTTCATACCTTCTTGTCGCAGATCAGTGGAACGCACCTCACTCAGAAGAGAGAAGCATAAACATGTTTTATTGAGGTAAAATAATAATTTGACAGAGTTCAATAAATTCGATGGAATTTAACAAAGTTTAACAGTGGTTTGACAAGGTTCAGTAAGTTTGATGGCAAGGTTCACCTTACTAATTACTGCATGGAAGAAACAAAGGAAAACTGAGTTGGAATCGAGTTAGAATGATTCACACAGAGACCGGAGATGCAAAGAATAAGGAGGACCCTTCCGCTGAGTCACAAGGTTCAGAGTGGACCCCCTTGCTTTCTAAACTCCTTCTGTAATGGGAAAGGGCATAAAGCCGCAGCAGATGGAGCTTGGGTAATTGTATGATTTACACAAATTTCAGGGAAAGAGCGATTAACAAATTTCTGTAAAGGATATACGCATACGGTCATTCCATCCGCTAAGGGTGATAACCACGCCATGTAAGATCTTTCTAGCAAAAGCAGAGTACCTGACAACCGCTACTTCCTCAGTGATTAACATTTGTAGCTGATTTGTCAGCTACATTTATTAAATTTATTAGTAATTTATTAAATGAGGGATGCATGGCAATGCGCACAAAACACAGTTTGACCCTTTGCATAATGTACTTTGACAAGATACACTTTATTTTTTAAAGTTGACATTAAAGGAAGCGCAATGTGAACAAATGCTAGTTTACACAACTAACCTACAGGAAAAGACAGTAACTTACAGCCTGTAGCTTTAAATGCTGAATTAGGAACACACCACAGTACAGATCTACATAGACACCTGTTTCTCACTGCAAAGTACAAACCAAATAGCTATTTTCATCCCAAACCACAAGGCTGTCACTCTCCTGCATGCTGCTCTGCTACATGGAAGCAAAACTTTTTTTTTTATGAAGGGTTGCTATGGCATTGTCTACAAAATTTGACACTGCAGGTCAGTACAGTTTTATTCTGCTGTATAAAATTTGCCTTGATACAACATGCTGGGATTTGATTGTGGTATTGAGTACTCGAGACTGGTAACACCACGTTCCAAGACTCTTTATGCACTTACAGATTTTTGCCTGAGGAAAGGTAAACATTTCTGAGTGCCACCTCACGGTGTCAACTGTACTGCAGTTACCTGTCAAAAGTTTTACTTGTTGAGTCTGTCTCAGTATAACAATACAGAAAAATCATTGTGATCATCTAGTTTGAATTATTCAGGTTTTTGTTTAAACTACAGCATGCTTTTTTAAAAAGCACCCTGTCTCAAACCCTGTGCTTTACTCTATGTGGGAGCACGTCTTCAAATTCTGCTTTCCATTATTTCCCATCTTCTTCAGCAATTCTGACATGAATTCAGAATTCTTACTCCTAGAGAGCACACCATAATATATAAGCCTGCCCATTCTTGCTGCCTCTGCAGCTGAACTTGTATTTACCTTAAATCTCTCTCCCATTCAATCCACTGAAGAACTTTATGCTTATAAAGAATGACAGAAGGTTAAATCTGGCTATCGATAACAGTTTCTCCTAGAGGACCAGATGTCAGTTCAGCTTAGACGTCAAACAGAAGGCTGCATACAGACCGGTTTGACAAACTCTATGGATCCTGAATAGTTCCAGCTTAAATCACAATGAAGTACAGCAGTTATGATTTCATTTTAAATTAAAACCTTACATAGAGTAGGAATACCTGAGTGAGTGTGTCCTTAAAATTAAAGCAAATTTAGAAATACTAGCTTTTGGAAATACTGGTCTGTCCCATAAAGAGAGTCAACATTTCTGTTCCATTACATAAACAATTACTCAAGACTTTGTCACTACAGCAATCTGTGCATATACCATAGCAAGCCTGTTTCTCATTTACATGAGGGGCTCTGCAATTGTTTATAATTAATCTTACTGCACTAGTAACAGACCACCGATGAAATTTGCTAGCTAAAACCACATGAACTGGAACTTGCATCACTGGAATTCAAATATATCAAGGCTACCATGCTTTAAAATAATCTGATAGCTTTGTTGCATTTTAACAGTTGTATCTACAGGCATAGCTTTACAGACTTACTACTTGTCTGCATTTTAATCTTTTATATAACTGGAAGACTACAAGAGCTAGCTTTTCCTCTAAGGAACAGAATTTGTGACTTCTTAAATTGCTATTTAACAAATACTAAACGTTGTCACAAATATCTAACTTGATACATGTTTTTCTTTAAATTTAGAGAACAGCCTGACTGTAGTACCTCTCTAAAACAAAAAGAATGTGTGAAAAACTACTATTGAAGTAAAGCAGACCTTTCCCCCCTCATTGGCATCTAAACTGTAGAGAACAGTTCTGAAGGTAGGCCTTGATTACTTAGGAATAACTGGTTTAATTTTCCAATTTCTCGCTGCATTCTTTTTACAATATTGTTGCTCCTTTTACTAAAGCTATGTGGAGAAAATGCTTGGGGTGTCATAATAGAGCACTTGGCTCTGATGCCTCAGGTAGTCTTGAAAGATTTATTTCAACTGATACATTGCCTTTCGTTCATGTTTGAACAGAAAGAAAGAAAACATGCTATCAAAATTCCACTTGAAGCCAATTTTTACTGCAAGAGTAGTACTGTAAAATTGTATTTCCAAATCAGTTTCTCTAGGAAGGTAAGTTTCAAACAATCTCAGCAGAAATATTTTAATAGACTACACTCCTAGGGCTTATTCTTTCCTCTGCAGAACTGAGCAGCTACGAACTCCTGAAAACATTCTTTATGTGGTGCATCAAAAATGGAAAGAGGACTTTACACCTCTCAACATAAGCGAATATACTTACTCCTCCTTTCCATCCTGGTTAATTGATCCACAGATACCCTTTGGTACTCTAATTTGGCTGAGCTAAGAAATAAATCACAGCATTACAGAAACTTAGTCAAACAGAGCTGAAATTCTAGAGAAATACTTTATCTGTATGAGTATGCGTAAGAAACACTCACCCAGAAGACAAATAAAGAAAGTAATTTCATTATTGCATCTTCACAACTTAAGAGATATTTAACAGCATGACGCTGCAATATTCTGGTATTTTATTAACTCATTCCTAAAATTTAAGTAGGACCCTTATGCACTACAAAGTAAGGAACAAAACTGGAAGCACAGACAGGAAGGACAAACAGCAATCCTAAAACAGCATTTACAACTTGGAAAGGAGATTCTTGGGCTGAACAAACTTACTGTGATGTGGAAATTGGCATGTTGACTCAATTCTTACCTTGGATACACAACTGGTGAAAAAACACCAGTTTCACATATTGCTGACAAGCCAAAACAAGGTAGGAATTCTATATAGTCACATTAGTAACCAAAGACCTTCTTTTTATGCCAGCTCTCTAAGCACTCTGTGATGAAAGATACGTCTCTGTAGATGTAACACCTAACAGCTTTTCAAGTAGCTACAAGATATGAAAGCGGGCTGGCATCTGTCTACGTGGTATTTATGCCTTTTTGCCAGTTTTCTATCAGGACTGTTTCGGGGGGGTGGCAGGGGGCGGGAAGGGAAGGTGGTGGTGTGGTTTTTGTGTTTCTTTACTTTACAGAGCTAAAAAGGGCCTTGGAACACTCTCCCACTTGTGTATTTTTGCCTATTTGTGTACAAATGCTCAAAGTCATATTACTTAGCTCTTCCTCTCCTTGAATGGGGATATTTGTTCATGACATAGTAAAATTTGAAAACAGCTGATAAATTTTTCAGCATCAATAATAAATTTTCTTACTTAGCAATCCAATTTGAAAATTGAGTATATAATGATTACATTTTACTTAGGGTATTATGTAAGGATGGAAGCATGTTAACAGTTTTCTTTAGTTCCAAGCCATTTCAGTTCCGTCAAAGTTCTCTTAACATTACTGAAACATTTTTTACTCTTCACAGACCCTAACTCTAACTTACCAGGTATGGAGGGAGGAAGGCTTGTTATCTATCATTTTATGAAAGTACTAAAAGGAAGGTGACATAAACCAAGATGCCTACTTGGAAGCTGCATCAGGTTATCAAATGCAAGTGGCAAACAAGACTTCATTATCCAAAGTTTGTGCCTTTTCCTACACAATAGGGGAAAAGCAACATCCAGAAGACCCTTCAGATTTCCATTGTGATAACACAGCTCAGCTTGGCAATAAGGTAAAAGGAAATTAAATTAAGTCCCGCAGCAGCAGTGGTTTTTTTGCCGTTAAACTTCATCACCCAGTCAAAAGGGCTAAATGACAGATCTAAATCAAAATTCCAGACGTGACCTGATCACTTGCTGACACCTTCTCTGGAGGATACTACTGTTCAAGAACACATTCTGCTCTTACCAGTCCCCTCTAAGCATGACACACCCGCATTCCCCCTACTGCTACATTCCAGCTCTGTCAGATGAACCAGTACTACTACCGCTAGCTCCAGAAAGAGCGAGGCTTCACCCAGTTAAAGGAACTTGCCTACCTCTAGTCTCGGGGACTGGCTGTTCATCTTCTCTTTGTTGTAGTGTGCCTACCTGCTTCAAAGGGCTATCCAGCTGTCTGATAGCCTGATAGCCCAAAAGGCTGGGGATGTACTTCCTAGGTGGGAAAGAAAAAAAAAGTAGGAAAAAGCAATTGGAAATACCAGAGGTGGTAGAGAAAAAATTACTTAATCCCAGGGTAAAAACAGGGTAAGAAACAGAAATTACGGGCTTCAAGAAGCAACAGCCCATTATAAACCAGAGAGAGTGAGTGCTGCTTGAGAGTTATCTGAGGTGTAAGGAAAAGGTTAGGTACCACTCCTGTACAGCAAAAAATAAGCAGCAGCAAATAGGAGTCATGTTCAACAAGAGACGCAGGCTTTTGGCATGTAAGTGCTTTCCTATATAATACCTACCCAGCACATTACTTCTGTGGCTAAAGCTTTTCAAGCTGTTTTTCTCTAGTTTAGAGTTTAACACTTCTAAGCTTACTGTGCCTCCATATCTCATATTAATTTGAAACGGGTCTAGATAAACACATTGTCATACACCTGTTCTTACCTCTGATACACTGATACTCCCTGATTCAGTCATACACATACGTCCCTCCAATGCTGAAAGGTGGAAAGGAAACGAGGTATGACAAATGGAAATCGCTCACAGTCCACCTTGCTACAGCCAACTCTGCCTAGTGCAACAATGCTGCCACTGGAAGGTTTGTTACAAGATAGAGTTGCGTATTTTTTTCTTTAAATAACTGCATATGTGATCTACTTATACTACACTGGTAATATTTATTCCCTTTTCTATACAGGGAGAGGTTTGCATACATAAAATACCCTTAGACTGACATAAAGTTAGAACTTTCTCAGATGGTCTCCAATAGTAGGACATAATCAGTGCTGTACATTCTTTATCTTTGTATGCAATTATGTATAAGAAGCATTATGCAAGAAACTTGAACATGATTCCAGTCTCAGATGCCTGAGCAACTGAAAAATGTCAGTCAGCAGGTTAAAAGGAATGTATGCACAATATAATTATGATGAAAACAAACATTAGGATAAAATAAAAATAATTAAGCGCTTGATAGTTTTAATGATGCTAAGATAGAGTACTCAAAGGACAAGCACAATCAATAAAAGTCTCAATTAAAGCAATCAAGCACAATCCTTTAATCAACATCAATATTTACCAATATCAACATCCTCTTTCACTTCACTGTAAACTGCCTCCAAAAATATTCTCATTATCCAAGAAGCCAACTACATAGTCCATACAAAACTGTAATTTTTAGGCACAGTTCTATTATTTTCTGTGGCTGATTGAAACAGACTGACAAATTAGTAGCACTAATTCAAGACACATAAATCAAGTTTAGTAGGCAATAATACGGGACTTTATATAGCAGTTTCCCCTTTTATTTGTAAGCTTTTTTTTTTTATGTATTACACCTATAAATTTAGACCAAGATGTGAATATACTCCCCCACAACATAGTGATGGGACACCAAAATCTCAGTCCAATTTGGAACCATAATACATAATGAGGCAGGAAACTAAGTGCATGATTTCAGAGCCCTGAGTCCCTCCTTCCCCCAAACGGCTGAAAGCCCCCCTCTAGATGTGTCATGTTGCAGTCTGGTTCTTGGTCATAGCTCAAGAACCTTTTGCCTTTTTCATGAGCCAACAACTAGTCCTAACCGAAAGAACTTCACCAGATAAAACCTGGATCTGCAAATTTTTACATCTTACCAAGTCAGCCCTTTGACCACTATTAGCTGGCAGCAATACACCAGTTCAGTCTCGGACAACCAGGAAGTTTCCCTATCAATCCCTGCTAACGTACAACATGACATGAGAGAAAACAACAGGAATTTCTACCCTCTTCTCCAGACTCAGATGGACCTGTCTTGTCCCAGGTGAGATTAAGTTAAATGTTCCGCTATCCCTCAGGCCCACAGCATCCTTACCAAGGAGTTCAGTGAGAATGAGGGGTGGAAAAATCAGGGCAGAGCAGCAGTGACTCACCTGGGACAGACTCTGCCCTTTTCTTCAGCCCCGATAAATCCTGCTCCTGAGCACCAAGCAGCATTTGTAGCTTGACACAAATCATGTTTTTGATAGAGACACTGGGGAATTATTGATCCTTCAGCACCTCCCCAAGACACAGAACAAGATTTTCTTTGTACAGTACATTACTGTCCTAACCAAATATGAACATTACAGTGTAAGCCACACCCTGCTGATCATAATACAATTACAGCTGCAACAAAATGAGACCAAACACATGAATTTTACTAAAATCAAAGGCATAAACTAAGAATGTATATAAAATCCATACCCTCAACTACTACCCTGTCACTTCCATTTAGATTTTTTTTGTACTCTGATCGGGAATCAATTACGGCGATCTGTATATTAAGAAGGATTTTTTTTTTTTTTTTTACAAAAGATTTAAAGGTTTCTAAGTCAAGGTGGCAGTATGTTATTATTGTCAACAACTATTGCTCTGGAGGAGAAAAATGTTTAAATGAAAATCAAGAAGGAACCAAGTACAACGTTAACTTGTATTGAAGTACGAGGAATAAATAGTGGTATACCTGAAAAAGCCAGTACCTCAGAGACATTAAGAATGCAGAGCACAGTACTACACATCAGATTCGTTGAAGATAAACATTTTAAGATGCTTCAAATGTCATGTCCTGTCTAAACACTGTAATACTATAATTTCCTGAGACAAAATATAAAAGTATGAAGACTGAGTAAACCAATCACAGTTCACAAATGCATACAAGCAACCGATTCTTGAATTTGCTTTATTTTTCTCTGCATAAGGAACCCTGCACAGGCAATTCAAATTAAAACAAAATAAATATGTGAATATTCATGTAAAACTGTCCTTGCTAATGAACAATTATACACAATGTACAGCTCTTCATGTTCACTGGGAGGGCTTACAAATGTACTATTCCCAACAAAAATGCACCAAAATGTCTCCATGCAAACTTATCAAAAGTGACCAAAAAAGGAGAAAAAAATTACTGATCATACTTTTTTTGTTTTCTTTTTCCTTTTTTTCTTTTTTTTACAATCACAAAAAAATAAAAACATCTAATTTTTTGTTACATTTAGAGTAACTAAAATGTGGCCACTGTCTATTAACATCTGTTTTTATGCTCCTAAAACATCTATGGTTACTGTAAAATTATGTCAACAATGAATTGGACTTAGGGCACTATTTGTAGGAAAAGGAAGATGATTTTGTTCACAGAATGTTAATAATCTGTGTCTGAGCCCTCTGCATTGTCCACATTCCGTGAGAGCATATAATTGTCCATGTCTATAGACCTGCAATTATTGATTGCATAGCGCAAACGCTCTGCCATGATTAGTTGACTGGAGTAAGGTGGGAGCCTCAGTTGAAAGAAACAAGTCTGTGAGGTAGGCAAGCTGTCGTAAGGCTGTAGAAATGGATAAAAGGTGGGACACTGTTAAGTTGTGAATGAAGCAAAAAATGCAACATATCCATATTTCATTGCTCCCTCCCTTCCTTGCCTCTATTATTCAGCATTTTCACATTCTATCTCAAAATTCCTTTTAAGAAGCAAACTAGCCTCCCTTGTTTACATCACTTGTTTCATCCTTAAGCACGTGCAAAACTATTGCTGTATCACCTGCTCTGTAAATACTCCAACCCACTAATAAAATTCAGCTATTTGAAAAGTTGATTGCACTACTATTTAGCAGCCCACTGATAGATACCAAGCAACATTCAAATTACATACCATAGTGTGCCTTAACATGAGGCAATTTGAGAGACACCTAACCAAAGATGACAGTCAAGCCACTGTTACCTTACGTTTTGCCAAGTTTTTGATTCATATATTTCACAGAGAATGTGCTTTCGCTGCACAAAAGTAATGCCAAATGAATGCAACCTGTCTGTAAAGTAATATACTGTAAACTCATTACAGTGGTTTTAAGACATTAGAGTTCACTAGTGGTCACTTACATAGATTTAAAACTGAGTTAAAATTATCACATGAAAAAAGGGATTAGAACAGAAAAATGTGGACAAGTATTGTAACTGTGGACAAGTTACAATACAAGAACGTTTGTTTCTTCTGCAAGAACTTGTCTTGACCTCCAGTCATGTAACTATATTAAATGCACCAAATTAATTAAGATGCAATTCATGCAGTCTATGTACTTCTACACAATTACAATGTTTGGTTTTAATAGCTCAGAGCGTATGCCATCCCATACCTTCTCTGTAAATTTACAATTATGGAAACCTGTCTCCTATTGCCAAAGGACAGATTATATTAGACAGGAATTAAAAACAAACAAACAAACAAACAAAAACCCCAAAAACAGCATCTTACCCTATCAACCTTCATTATTTGGAATCGCTGAGAGATATCAGCTGTGTTGGCTGGCAATCGAGATCTTCCTGACACAAACCTCATGAAAAGGACTCTCTCCTCATTTGAAAATTCTTCAAGGGTATGCCAGAACCACTGTACTAGCTGATGCTGCTCATCAACTTCTCTGTACCGCACAACTTTCTTCAGAACTTCAACTGATATTTCTGGCATTCCACAGACCATTTGTTCCAACTGCTTGGCAGTCAGAAGAGACAACAGAGGAACGGGAACAATCCAAGACATTCCTTCTCTTACAGCAGCCACCTGTTGCCCAAAGAAGAAGAGACATTTGAAGTGCAATTGTGTTACCTCTGCCACTACCACCTCTACCATCCAAATGCAAAAGTAACATATCAGCTGAGAAATGGGATAAAGAGATAGAATTATAGAACATCCGTAGATGTAGATATAGAATATCTATAGAACAAATACAATCTCCCACACATGCATCCCCTGTAAGGGCTGTATCCTCTCTCAAAATCCTGGAGAATATATTACATGTATTTTTAACTGTAATTGCACATTAAAGAACATGTTTTGATACAAAACAGAAGAACTTAAAAAAGTACAAGTTAGCAACACACACGATGATGGCTAAACCAAAAAACTGTGTATATACCATACATCTGAGCTGGAAAAAAGCCGTATTTCTAAGTCGTCCGTGCTTGTTCTAGAAGACTTAGGATTTGGTACCTTTGATGAGAAAGTTACTTTTCTAATGTAGATAATATCATGCATGCATCTATATCTTGAGAAAAAGGAAAAAAATTTTCCTAGCATGTAATTAGTATACTGCTTTCCGAAGCTTCGCTACTCAAATGACAAATACACAAGAGTATGCAAATAGGTAATTAACACTTCTCAAAACATGTAATGAAATATTTGTAGTTTCTGTGCTAAAGCAGAAGATAAATAGTTTTAAGTTAAAAAATGTTTGTCAATAATATTTACTTTGGCTAGTCTCTATGTTGCTATAATATCTAATCACAGTGCACAGCAAAACAATTGCAGGTTATTTTCTCAAGTGGGGCTGACAGTTGCAGTGGGGCTACTCCAATGAAAGACAAGTTCTGGTTTCTAATGCTCTTCTGTCAACTGAGCAATTACTACGAAAAATAGGACTAATGTAAAACAAAACCCCAAAACAGTTTGGGGGGGAAAAAAAGCCATGGGGATCCACGCGAGATGCAGAAAGCCAAGCTTTTCTTATTCCCTAATAAAGTGTAATGGAAACTTGCATAAATCAAAAATACTGTTCGCATTAGCAATGGGGATAGGGTCACAATGAGATTCTTACCTGTCGGTCCATTTCATGGAGTCTGTACTCAATTGCCCTCTCCACATATTCTTTCCTGTTTGAAAAGGTAAGTGGGATACTGTTCCCTCCAGGGATTATGGGAACCATTTTACCATCAGCACTTTGGCCAACAAAAGAATCTAAAGGAATCATCTGTTATGCAAAACAGGAAAAGTATGTTCACGTAAGTCACTCCAGTGATCTAAGTTTAATATTTTACTGTCAGTCACCTAGAACTATAATAAGATCACAAACTATTCCAAATACATATGAAGTGCTTGTTATCCCAATAACAGAGACAGTGAATTATATAAATACTGAAGTTAAGGTCAATCTGATAAAGTAACCGCTTTCAGAATAAACCTAAAAGCTCCAATTTTCGTATTTTACCTCATGGAAATTTTCTTCAGTAATCCCACTGTCTTCAATGTGAAGAATGCTGTTGAGGGTCTGCACATAGAGCAGATCTACCTCCTCCAAATCCTCCAAGATGAGTGGGATACAACAAAGTTGCTTCCAGACCATTGGAGCCAAATGAAGATCTAATGGCTTTTTTGTACGAATAGCTACACCCATGAGAATGCCCAAGAACTTAAACTGCATCAGATGTTCATCTAAACATGCTGAAGGGTTAAAGAGAAACCTGAAAGAACAAAGAATCAGTAAAAATACTCTAGTATCATTTCTATGCTACTTCATTAGAAGTAAAAGACAAAACATTTCTAAGCACAGCATAGTAACTATCAACACAATTATCAGCAAGGGGTGTCCAAATGAGATTATTGTTATCTTTAGCTGTTAAAATAATGGAGGCCGAGATAGGCAGAACTAATCCTGACCACAAAGGCTGGCATTCTTGATGCTACTCTGAATTCTGCCATCAGCAATCCAGGAAGTTCATGTTAAAACTATGCCCTCTCCTCCACAATAAAGTAACATCATGACCTGAAGGAAAAAAGTATACTAGAGACAATCATGAAGTCTCATAATTTGGTATAAAACAGTTAATAGAAGATTTTAATCTTCACCCACTAACATCAGCCATAAAAGCAAATCCTGGACAACTTACCTATCCCTATTGTAGCCTACTTCAGCTGTAGCATTTGGGGAAGGAATAAGCAGGTCTACTATTCCAGTTTCCAGTTCCTTAAAAATCAACACAAAAAAGCCTTCTCACACACAGGGATAACAAACCTATTATAGCAATATTATGACAGTATAGCATTACAAGACAGAATATTCCATCATAGTGATGATTACTTTTCTTACAAATTAATGTGAAACATTTAAGAGAAAGTACACATGGTAGGGATGATAAATGGAGTTCTTCAGTTTCTTCCATCCTGTATCCTAACTCTAACTCCAATGCCAGCTGCAGCACTATCCATAGCTGTTGCCCTGTACCAGACTAAGCAGATACACTGATTATCCTCACTAATCCTCATTCTTTGGGTTTTGAGGCTCCTGGAAGATTAAGGACAACCAAACTTCTCCAGCCAGCATTGTCTTGAATCCTTCTGGCTACAACCATAGTTGTGTCGCAGGGCTGAGACACACCTTTAAAACTACAAGCAGTACACATTAACATTGATCAGTCCTGGTAGTCTGAAGCCTTCCGTTTTCAGGTGAATCTGAAAAGACAGCTATGTTGACAATATCCTGCTTACAGACAGGCAAAAATGTGCACTTTCTGCTACTGATCTCCTTTCCAGCACTGAACCTGAGAGGTGACACGTATGAGAAACACCTGTCTGAGGTGCTTCTGTATTGCATGCATGGAATGTACTGTAATCATGGAATACAGTACAACTTCCCTTATAGAAAGTATTGGCTGGACAGAATGGGGGGCTGCAAAATGCTCCCATAATGTGTAGGGGCCATCTCAGAATTCCAAGGTGCCCTAGTGTAATACTAGTTATAGTGTGGCCTTATGGCATCTCCTTGCCACAATCTAGGAAGATTTCTTTATCCTCAGAGACACCCCTAAGTAGGCAGCTCTAGTATTGTGGCTCAGGACTGAAGAATAACTATTTGCTAAGCTGCAAAATAGAAATTTGAAAAATACTAAAAGACACCAGAGAGAACAAAAACTCTACTCAGGCATTTTGAACTAACAGACTTTTCATACCTGACACATTTCTGTTATAGTGTCATCAAACACTCCACCTGCATCATCAGCACCTTCTCCAACCAGTTTCACTTTCCAGGCACGGGAAGGTAGGCGAAGGTCTGATGCATTCAGCTTTACCACTTGTCTCGCTATCTGTACAAAAATGGGCTTGCATTTCCGACCTCTTTCAAAAAAAAAAAAAAAAAAGACACAGCCATACAATGTAACTCATAAACACGTAAAGGCTACTGAAATCACTTGATTAACAAAGTTGTACAGAGAGAGCTCAGTATACCAAAAGTTATGGAAAATGTATGAATATCAATATTTGTTTGAAGTCTAATACAATGCCTGTGAAAACAATACTGACCTGGTTGATATCCTCTTCACAGTAATCTGTGGCCCGTAGTTTTTCCCCTGAACCATAGTTTTTCCTATAGAGCGTACCATGGGGAGTGTGTATACTCGTGGTGCTAGCAAGGGCCTTAGCTGTCCTTGAACTATTCCCCATGTTCCAGCATTGTAATGAGATGTACTGTTCTGCAGTAAAGCGGTATGAGAATAAATATATTAATAAAGGATATTAATTCCATTCTTTACAGAATAAAAACCTTCATAATAATCACTAGCACTTCAATGTTTCAGGAAACGTCTTTGTTTCCGCTTTGAGGCCAGTAAGCCTTTGGAAACTGAAACATTGACATGTCAATGTTAGCATAAGCAAAAATATATAACAATACTTTGACAAAGTTTGGTTTAATCCGGATTTATATATTTTTTTTATTTATTACAAAAAAACTATAGACCCTATTACTAAGATCCATCTTGATCTGGTCAGAAACTCTCTAGCGACATGGCATAACACAACACAGCTAAGCTTTTTTTTTTTTTCAAATGGAATTTTACCTGGTTATTGGGACTGAGGTTAAGTAATCTCCATGAAGAGTACATGAGGTCAGAAAAATGGTACAGCAGTCTGAGCCTTGCTCTTACTGTATGAATGCTCACTTCTTTCAGTGCCCCATACTGTGGTGGAATGGCATCAGGTAAACCAAGCTGTAAAGGCACTGAAACACCTACCACAGAGAAAGAAAAAAAGCATGATTTCATAAAGGGTAGCTGTACTGCTTTTGACTGGGATTTTCTTTGCAGTAGCTTACGCGATGCTTAGCTGCCTACTGGAGTTAAACCACGACAGTAGCAAAATTAAGAGACTAAGATAATTTGAAAACCTGCACGGATACAAAACAATACAAGTTTTGTCCGAAATGTTCAGAAGTTCTTGTTGCACTCATCCCCCAGGAAACACAAAGACCAAATCAAATGACCGTACAAACAATCTCAGTTCCTTACCTGGAGCTCTTGGTGGAACAGGCGGAGCTGTCCAGGCAGCACTGTGGCAACGTCCTGCTGAGATTTGTCGAACATTCTTTCCTTGCAGGACTGTTATTAGGGTTGGTTCTCTGACATGGTTGGTATGGCCCAGTCCAAGCTGACAATTTATAACAGATGTAAAAGGGACAAAGAAGAATCAACAACTGTGATGATACTTCTAAAACTCTCTAAGCAAAAATTCAGAGCAAATGGTAAAAAATGCCATTCACCTACAGCTTATACTGGGATAAAAAATATTTACCGTATATATATTTTATTATGCTAGCATTTCCCTTTTATTTCTGATAGAATATTGCATCCATACTCAATGGGTGTAGCAGATCTAGGTGTCAAAGGGACCTTAAAACAGCTAGAGATTTTTTGCAAGATCTTTTGCGGACTGAGGAACTAATCTATGCTGCTAAGTCATCTATGTTGCACAGTTTTTCTCATGCATAGTCAAGACGTATGTGTCTTCTGAAATACCATTTCTATTCCAGCACATAAATTCCTACAATAGTTTATGAAAACAGAATTTGTGTAAAGAGAAAGTTTACTGAAGCTGTTCTGACTTTTTACGGATAGTTTCATATCATATTTTAATTTCATATTCTAAAAGTGAATATTTCATATTATAAGAGTATAATGTTTTTTACCATTTCTTATAAAACGAATTTTTTGCACTGCACGGAAAATCATATAAAACAGGCTGTCAGAATTAAGTTTCTCTGAATTTTTTTACCCTAACAATTTTTTCTCTTCCAGAAACACAAAGTAAGCACCCTACAAAAAAACCCGAAGAAACCAAAGAGGTTCCTCTCAGAAATCATTCTAAACAACTTGCTCAACAACCCTTCTCAAAAACTCAATCCAGAAATACCATAGGACGAACTTTTCCCAAACTTCCTGAAACACCAACAGCCCCAATATATCAAGAGGCTCTTTCTTATACTTGTAGCATGTAAAACTGTCAAAAAACTGAAGTGCTTTCAAAAATTTGAGTTATACATGGGGTGAGGGAGGAAAATGGACTTCTAAGGGCAGGGATAAACCCAATGAAAAGAGAAAACTTATTATTTACTGATTTTTTTTTCTGACTTTAAAAAATTACTCTCTAAAAGAAGTTACTTTATATTTTCTTCATGAAAAGCATCTAAAGAGTTCTCAAATCTGACTGACACCAACCATAAATTTTATGATGTTGAAAAAATTGATGACAGCACAAGAAATAGGTAAAAATTTGTAATTTTTTAAAAAAGCTTTGATTAGAATAATTTGGGTAGAATGTTTTCAGTGCTTTCCCAAACTACTACCATGTAAGAGCATAGGAAATAAAAAAGAAAATAATGGAAATGCCTAAAATGTTATCATGGCTGAGGGTGGAAGCAGAACAAAAATAAAAGCTTTCTTTTCCACCAAAATAAAGATATTCCAACCACATCCGTAAAGTACAATTATAGCCTTATAAAGGTTAGCAATAAACAGGGAACAGAACATACCTGCCCTTCAGAGTTGCTCCCCCAAGCATATACATCCCCTGTAGATGATAAAGCTAGTGTATGCTCTGCTCCTACAGCTATGTCTTCGATGAAGATTCCCGATAGTACTGGAACTTGTTGGGGTCTGTTGTGATTCCGAGCTCGACCTTCTGGCAAACCTATCAGGCGATCTAAAATTGCAAGCACATGTCTATATATGTAAAGAACATTGAAAAGTTAATTTTACTTGCAGGCAGAAATCAGGGAGGGACAAAAAGCAATTCTACGTGCTCTTGGAACTGGGACACAAGTGCAATTGAGAAAGAAATCTAGCGTATGTTTCCTACAAAACAGTGAGAAAGAAATCTAGCGTATGTTTCCTACAAAACAGTGCTTCCTACACCGCTCATTAATATTGCTAAAGCTGTTATTTTCACTTTAAGTCTGAAACAAGATCAAGTTCTATTAAAAAAGACTTCTAGATCTAAACATATGGTTTTATAATACATATGAATTAACTGACTTGAGAAGTTTAAATACGTTTAATTCAAGTGCACTTGGAAATTCTCCTGTCCAGATTTTTAAACAACTTGTGTAGGTATATGCTTTATTAGACAAACTTTTAAGTAAACCCAATGTTTCTAGACATGTGAAATTCAATGAAGTTTTAGGAAAACACTCTTCAAAAAGTAAATTAGTAAACTGAAAGGCTATCCTGAGATCAAAGTAGATAGAGCTACAAATCTAGATTTTAGGCCTATGTTAAAATTGCATTATTGAAGTTCCAAAATTCAGATTAGGTCAGCACAAATCTAAAAAGTAGCATTAGGTCAGTCTTATAAATACATCTTAGTATTCTTCCTTTTCACTTGCAATACACACAAACCTATAGATGGAAAAGTCCAAATACCAGATTGTCCTACCTTGTCCAAAAGTATACACATGACCATCTTTCGTGAGTGCAACAGAGAATTGGGTTCCACAGGCAACTTTTTTAATTCCAATTCCACAAAGAATATCCACTTTCTAAGGGGTAAGTGAAAGGAAAAAGAGCTATGGTATTATGAGGATATAAACAGAAAGCAAATGTGAATTTAATCTGTAACTCCTGCTTCCAAAAAGAAATTTTATAATTCCCACTGTGCAATGCATACATTGTAGGATTACTCCAATTAATGCTTGTAAATCAATACAGGAAACTGAGACACAGTTTTCTCTTTATCTTTAATGGAACCAACACCTTATTCTATGTACAATGATTCAAAATACCTTTTATTACTAGGAGTGAGCAGGAGTGGCATGGGAGGAAGTAGATGAGTGTGTAAACAACCTTCCCCCCAAATTCCAAAATAAGAAAGCTCTCCTCTTTAAGCTAATCCTAAGATTTTCACTATTTGTATTGCCACTGAAGCAAGGTCACTATTATTTACGTGAAATCCTTTAAAGTATCAGGCTCAGCAGAAAGTATCATCAGAATTATTTATTCTAGATTGTATTAGAACAGTATAGTGGGTGGAATTAATAATTCAACTTCTGCAAATTACACTCTGAACACTGTGTAACACGTTTAACAACACTGAAAATTTACGCAAAGAATAACTTCTCTATGAATTCTAACCTGTGGTGAGGATTTTGCAGTGGAATTTCCCAAACCAAGTTTACCATAATCTCCATCTCCAAAAGCCCAAACCATTGAGCCATCTGTTGACACAGCTACAGTATGATTGAGTCCACAGGCCACCTGGTTGAGAGAAATACGTTATTACCACAGTTTTTTGCTAACTTACTACTAACTCAAACACCCCACGTACCTTTAAGACAAGAAAAAAATAAGTATCGTTTTAAAACCATTAAAACCTCCATTGCTTATTACAGTGTTTTAAAGACATTTAGGACCACAGTAGTATTTTTTAGGTATTTGCTTCCTCTCAGCTCCTAGAATCAAAGGGTAGTATTATGCTCATTGTTTCAGAATACAAAATAGCTCATGAATTCATGCTTAAAAATAACTAAATCTTGAAATGTTAAAATATTAAAAAACATGGGCAGTTTTGTAGAAAGAGGATCAAGAGAGTCCGGGAAGTAATTATTTAAAAAATTATGCATAGTCAAATTCTGCCATCATAATCAAAATACAAGCCAAGGTTAAAAAAAACCAGAACACTTAAATATGTTGAAAACATCAGCTTTAAACAAAGGTACATTGCCAGTTTTAGATAAACCATGCCTGTCCAATCTGGTAACCTTCCAGCGCCGTCACTCTTTCTGGAAGTTTCTTATTGGAAGTATTTCCAAGTCCTAATCGACCATAATCACCATTTCCAAATGTAAAAAGTTTGCCATCTGCTGTCACCACGGCTGAGTGTTTGAAGCCACATGACATCTGGAAGCAAAATAAACATAACTTTTACATACATTTTAAATTTGGGGGGAAAGTTATATTATCTATTACATGTAAATATGTAATATCTTTTCCTCCCCTAAACTATATTCACTTTGTAAAGAGCTAAAATACAGACATTTTAGTATTAATGATTTCTCCAACAACCTATCTCTTGTTCTTCTCAACAAGGAGGACAGGCAGGTATTTGCATGAAGAAAGGCTTTTAGGTGTTTTAATTATTTTTATCAACTACTGTTTTCTGCAAACAGATTGCTTTTGTTGTATGAATATTTTGCATTTTTATAAAGAAACCTCCAGTCAAAGCCAAATACGTTTTTGTGTATTGTTATAATGCACACTTATTACTTAGGAGGAGGTCTCGATGACCAGTTTTGTAGGTCAAGGACACCTGACAAGGACCAAGGGAAACTTCTAAATTGTGTCTGTATTTTGACAATCTTTTGATCATCCCTCTCTTCCATGCTCTTTCTAATTTTCGGTCTTCTCCAGTAACAACTGTCAATTAACATCACATATCAACAATGAGCTCTGAGATAGTAACATCCTTCAAATGGAAATTATCAACTTGGTTCATAATGCCTAAAGAAGTAAAAAGTTGCCTGTTTTCATTCAGTATATGAATTCAAACTGTCATGACTGACATTTGTTCTGGAATGTTCCTAGCACTAGGTTACCATGCCTGCAGTTTGTAGGAGACAAAAAATATTTTGGAACCTGCACCACTTCTTCTCCTTGCAGAGCCTCTATTTGTCTAGGCCTGCGCTGTCTGTCGCTGTTCCCATGTCCCAGTTTGCCATAATCTCCATCTCCCCAGCTAAAGACTTCGCCACTTTCTGTTAAAGCCATGGAATGTCCATCAGATCCACAAGAGGTCACCAGCTGTGTTACAACAAAGCCTGTTAAAGAAAAATGAGAAAACAAAGTTTAGAATAAACTAACGAACTCTTAACATACATTTATCCAAGTGCCCCTAGTGGTAGCCAATTAAGTCTGGGGAAAGGAACCAATCAGAATAACAGTTTTCTTGTTATAGCAATTTATTTCTTTTTATTTTGAACAAAACCTTCATCATCTTATGTAAAACCTATGCTTCTGGCCTGCCATTAGTTTTGAAATGAAATGTTCCTATCTTGAGCAAATGCTTTTCCCTGAAGCCTTCTTAAAATTAAGGAATTTTAACATATTACTACTTAAATCTTAAAGAGAAATAAACATCTATTTATTTGTTCAGTTTTTTAATTAAAGACTACAATATTTTACTGTGTAAATCTGCAAAAATAGCATCAACACAAATAATTTTATTAACTACCAAAATGCTTATTTGTGCTTTATCGACTCATTTCAAACCCAACAATTTTACCTTGCAGTGCTGAAATGACTGTTAACACATGAAGATCATCAGAATTTCCTTGTCCCAATCGCCCATAGCTCCCTTCTCCACAAGCCAAAACCGTACCATTAGCTTGAATGACAAAAGTACAATTCTGACCACAAACCACCTAGTTTAGGAAGACACAAAGGAGTTTTAATGATTTTTGTATTAGATGCAGCAACACTGTAATACCTGCATTACAACGTACAATCTTCCTTTTAGATTTTTTTTCTTTGTCTTGTTATATCAAGACCACAGACTCCTTTGTCACACTGCAAATACCTGTGCGACAACCCTATTAACATAAGACTTCATTCACCCCATGTTTAATGGGGTTTTGTTACCCAATTACATCATAATAAAATCTACTTCACTGAAACTTGCTACTAGTTTTGGCAAACCTTCTTCCAGTGAGAGAAATCACAATATACTCCTACCTGAGATTGAGTTTTGATGTTTCCATGCTGAATGCCAATGTTATTTCAGAAAACAAAACAGGCACATGTATTACGTTAAAGCTGTGCAGGTATTTTCAAATCATGCTCATATCAAACAATTTTGTTTTACCAGATTTCAGTGGCTTCTTGGTTTGAATTTGTGAAATAATTATAGACGACTTCTTTAGTGAAAACACGTGTTGTGTGTTTTCAAACAACAAATCGAAAAGACATTTAGAGAGAAATTTTGACAAACCATAAAAACAATACATGCTAAATCTTTAAATATAGAAGCACATGACTGTTTTTAAAATTATCACCTGCTGAGCCTGAGAGAATGAAGGTGCTGTTACTGGTATCATGACATTCCTACCAGCTTCTGCTAACTGTCCGTGTCTTCCAGCTCCCCACAGATACACGTCACATTTGCCTCCCAAGTGCCAATCCTATGGAACAGCATGAAAGAATGCTTTAGAACAGGATTACTTTCAATAGCTTACAATTTTTAAGAAAAATTAAAAAAAAAACCCAAACAAACAAACAAACACCAAACAAAAAAACAAACATCAATTTTACTAACCTCTGGCCTTGATGTTGCCCAAGACATTATCTGTTCATCCATACCATTAATCCATTTACTGTTATCCTACACAACAAAAGCCATAGTTACCATATTCCATTCAAGAGATGCACATTATTTTGCTGTTATGTAATATATATTTTGCTTTCTAACTAAAAACAATATTGACATTCAAATTATTCTAAATGGTATAGCAGTAAGAATGAATGTATGCACACTCAAATACTTTATTTTCCTCCATAGGCCAAGTTTATTTCCTTACTACGCCTATGTAGCCATGACACTGTTATCCATGACTTGCAATCAAAATAAAAAAATTCAAAATTCATGATGAAGTAATCTTTTCCTATTTACTGATGCTTAGGGCTTTTTGAAGTTTTAATTGCAAACACTAGCTTAAAATGTTATAAGCTTGCCGATAAAAAGTTCTTAATCCAAAATTTCTATTTTGGTTTACATATCATAACAAGTCATAAAGACAATTGACACTATCAAAATCATGTGGTGTAGAAATATGCCAAAATGTTACTCTAAAAATAGCATGGTAAAGCTCTACATTTCTTGCTTCTATCACATGTGAAGACTACTGTCACAGTTTTGGGTTGTTTTTTGTTTTGTTTTTTAATATGCAACTGACTTGCACTCATGACTACACTCACAGGGAGCAATCTTTACAGTATATTCTTACCAGCTAATTAAAAAATAAACTTACACTTATTGCTGCTGCTTATGTTAATGAATATATATCTTTACAGTTCAGAGATGTTAACTGCATCATACCCGATACTCAATAACAACATGCTTCGCTGTTGAGACAACATAGCACATTTTACCATTAAAAAAGTAAGCTCATCCTCTGGAACAGGCTCCAGGTCTGGAACAGTGAAGGATTCTGGGAACTGTGCTCCCTTGGCCAGGGCTTCAGCAGCTTTTATAGTAGTAGAGAAACACTCTAGCCAGGCCCATTCTGTGGGATTCCAGGCTGAAGGATCAGGGAGGCAGTTCTGGTGATGAGGTGGTACCGGGGGATTGCACAAGAGCTGATCTAGGTGAAGGCCCACAGCAAGTGATGCCAAGCACTGCATATAAGGACTATGAACAAGCTGGTCTCCGCAAACAACATGGGGCTAAAGGTGAGGGGAGGGGGAGAGAGAAATTGAACATGCAAAGTTAGAAATATATATTAATCAACTCAGAAATAGGAGTCCTTCAAAGCTAGTCCTGTAGAAAAATACCGTCCTCCATGCTTAATCGAAGTTCTTCTAATATTTTAAATATTCTCAAATTAGGAGACCACTAGCTTTGAGAATACCTAAAGACATTTGCAAACAGGATGCGGGAAAGCCGTCTGGATTCTCTGTGGTGAAAGACTGAAACCAGCTGAGATTCAAACAGTGACCTCATGTCAGACATGAATTTTAAAATGTTTGCATTAGCTCTTCTTACCTTTTCATAAGCATACTGTTCCTGAAGCATTATTGGCAAACGTTCCAAGAAAGCTCGCATGCAAGGAGCCATATTTAATCCCAGAACTCCTTGCTGTTTCAGTGCAGTCCTACATGTTGCAAGGACGTGATTGGAAGATATCCACTCTGATGTACAGTTCACTACCAACACATCCTGTTTAATAGCAGTCACAAGACACATTAGAAACTAAAAATTCATAAAGCAGGATTATTCAGCTCCATTGATTTATCACCAATTATCTTAGTTTCTATAGGGGCCAGAAAACACACAAGCTTGAACATTTTTTCTCTGTTGGTGAATAATCTGCTGACAAATGCTAGAGAGTAGCCATCTCCATTTGCCACTTCCTCACATTCCCATGGCAACACTACGATTATCACTCCAAGGAAGAGCACAAACACGGTAATATGCAGAGTTCGTTTCAGTAAATGCTGTAACCTTACCTTAGTATTTAGTTTAGGTGTAACCTTAGTTTAGGATTTGCCTTGTAATATGACCTTCAATATTAGGTCTGAATTCAGAAAAGACTTTCAAAGAATCCCAAAATACTTAGAACCACATGCAGCCTGACTCTACTAACAGGAGACATAACTTGTGCCGTATTTATCTTCATTCACAAAAAATACCATCGTTTTGAATAATCAATTTTATGAAACTTTTGTTCAGATGCCAGAAGTTCCTGACACAGCAAACATTAAAGTAAATTCTGCTGCTCCTTAAAATTTCTGAGGTTGAGGCTGCTTTAGATTAAGTTAGATCACTGAAGTATCTTATTTACTGGGGAATATGAAACATTTCTTCATGCTGCATAAGGGGGAGGGGAGGGAGGAAATCTGTCTTCTGCCTATTTTTGTTGTCCATTTACAGCTGCTGCCATTAAACAGATAAGCTCATGTAACCGGTGTGCAGCATCCTTTATAACCACCGGCTCAGAAGGATTCCATCCTGTCCACCCAAATTAAACATGGGGTACTATCAAAAAAACCCAGTCTTTTTAGGGTCAGGTGATAGTTGAAAGCCAAACAATGTGTCTTGAAAATATAAGAGTTAGATAGAGACTTCTATCTCCATATTTCAAAAAAAAAAAAAAAAAAAGAGAGAAAAAGAGAAGAAAAGAAAGGAAAAATAAAGACAGACAAATGGCATTTTCTTTTAGCAAAAAAAATTTGAAAGAACATTACTTTAACATATAGTGTCACCTTTGATCTGTTAGAGCAAGCAGCTACTCCAACTTCAGGTATCCATACTGCAGTCTGAATAGCTCCAGAACCTATCACAACACTCTGTAATACCGAACCATCCTAAGGAAAGAAGTGTTTTGAGTCAGTGTGTATACACAGCTACTTTTCTGTTTAAATGCATGCAGTCACATTGCTAAGGGATGATATTCTCCCAAGCTGTTCAGTAACTATTTAAAAACTGAAAGGTTTATATTAAAGCAAAAAGAAATCTAGCGTTTTTATCATACAAAGGAGATAACATAATTAAGGATTTAGAAGTGTTTAATAATCCACATTATCTGACTCTTGGAAAAGTTCTCAAAGAGAATATTGTTTCCAACTATACAGAGTGGCTGGTTCTGCAAAGCCTAACATGACCAAGCCTACAGCATGAATCAACAGTAGAACCATAAAATATAAAATACTTCAATGTTAAATCCAATTTCAATTTATATTTTATTATTTATAATTTAATACCATTATTTTATACCATGCTTTCTCTAATGTTTCTAACATACTAGGGGGAAAAAAAAAAGCTACTCTGATGCCTTGGCCATTTTAGATACGCATACTAAAAAAAGAATCATGCCACATCAAAGATGATCTTACCCGTAAAGACCAAATATTCATGAGACCACCAAGTCCACCAGATACTAATGCCAGTCCATCAGGACTGAATGCAACAGTCCGAACTGGAGTAATATGTCCTCTCAGTTGAAATACACACTTGACTTCTACTGCTTTTCTGTATCCATCCTGCAAATTATTTCATAGTTACAGAACACTGAACTATTCACAGAAAACAAAATAGCATAACAGCTTCTGTATTCTGCAATAAATACTGATCATCTGTAGAGATGGGGTAATTTCCATAAGATAATAAAAAAGACCAATGCTATGATCATATTTTACAAATATCTTTACCACATTATCTTTTCTCCCCTTACAAAATGCCATCAATATTGAAGACCACATTACAATTTACGTAGGTGAAATTAATCTTGATTTAATTTTATCTAGAAACACTTTTAAACTCTTACTAAATTTTAGTATAAATTTATCAACTTTAAAAAAAATGAAAACAGATCAAAATATAATCTTTAGCCAAATAAAATTCATTTAAACCTGTGATTTTTCATTTCCTGTTCTGAAAATGCCTGCACATACGCAAATGCAAATTTTTTTTAGCAAATGTCTTCTCTCAGGAAATGTTGAGATTTGAGTAACTCGCTCACACTCTTCTCCCCCAATTTTGGAGCGAGCAAAGAGAATTTCTTAAACACCAAGTTTACTCCTTTTACCTTGGCACTTGTTTCTTGGTCCCACCATCCTTCTAAGCAAGTTGAGCTGGACTGCAGTGTGATTACTATGTCCTGGGGAACAGTCCAGACACACACCAAACCATTGTGGCATCCTCTAAAGGAAGTCAGGATAAATCAGAAAAACAAAGAAAAGGTATTAACTTAAAATATCAGTAGTCTTCACCACCGTCCTATAAAACTATACCGTATCAATTAAACTAAAGTGGAAAGGCATGTTCCCAATGGATAAATGCATTTTTTCCTATTTCCCCCACCCCGTAGCTTTTCAATTTTTACTAACACCAGAAAAAAATCTCAGAAAAAATATTTTAATAAAACAAAAAAATTTCAAGCAGGACCACCATACACAGGTCTCATGGCATGGAGAAAACAGCTGGTAACATGACCAGAGCCACTCCTTCCATTTGAATTCTGAAGCCTCATGGATCTCATGACAACTGGCTTACTGAATTAATGTTATTTAAAAAAAAGACAAAGCTTTTCTTTGCTCTGAACACTAAAGGCTGGTAGAAAAGACCTGCAAAAGAGCTATAAAAACAGTAAAAAACATTACATACGTAGCTAGTAAAAGCTGTAACTTGGGTCCTTTCCCTGGAAGAGCACACCAGGCAATACCATTCACAAGAGCCGGATGGGACAGTGAATGCAGACGTCTCCAACATCCTCCCATGTATCCCCAGAGTTTCACTGTTTCTTCTTTGGCACATGTCAGGAGAATCTTACCAGTTGGATCCCACTTCATACTAACAATCATATCCTATTGGATTTTAAACAATTAAAAGTCAGTATGAAGGAACACAGTAAGAACAGAAAAAATTTACCTCTCAGAGCTAATGTAATGTTTATTTATTAATAACAAAAAACATTTTATTCTCAAATAAATCATTACAGAGATAGTGAGTTGCAATGATGAAATCATAACAATACTTTTCAGAACTATCAAATTAAAATAAAATCCTAGGTTCCTGAGAGAAACTAAAGGGAAAGCATAGAAAAAAAAAAAATGTTCTCTTTTCATTGCACACCTTTCTTGATTTTTTTTTCCCCAAAGAAGTAGACAATTTTTCCTTCTTTTTTTATATTACAAAATTGTAGTATGAATTACCTTAATGGTACAGGGTTCATAAACATATTAGGCAACGGGCCAGATGTAGCTTTGAGTCTAACTGAGGTAGGAAAGGAGAACAGCCCACAGTGAAAAAGGCAAGTATAGTTTTATTGTCACAGCATGCTCACTTCTGTGACTACCATGCTTCAAATACTAAGACCAGTTCATGGAAGCACTCAAGATGCTTTTACTACACCTACACTTGAGGAATTCTCCTCTTAGCCTAAGAAATCATTTATGGACTATTAATGACTTATTATTACATACTAGCCAAGCGAAGGATCTAAACTTTTGCTGCTGCATATTTAGAAAAACATATTTGCTTTGCACAGGAACTTAAGCTTTACAAAAACGTATGACATAACCAAAATTAGAATTTATTATGAGCACTTTTACAAAATAGAAGTACTACAGTCTTTTAAATCCAGACATGCATAGCTGTGTCCTTAATACACTTCTATTGCTGTATGTACATACACTTCACAACCTCTAATAGCAAAAAAGGCTATAAAATTTTTCTTTTTTTTTTTAATTTGATAGACTGTTCCTTTAAAATATATTGTGTTTAATATGTGTATCAGAAATAAGTATGTGTTCTTAAAATAATTTGCACTTGACTTTATAAATAGCTTTCAAACAGAAAATAGCTTAAACAGATCTTTACCTACAAAAATTATACATTATTTTTAAAAAGACTAACTCTACCTTATGTGCATCAACTAGAACGATTCCTCCTTTTTCAAGCGGTTCCTTTGTTCCTACTAGCAATTTTCCATCTGAATAGCCAACTGCAAATGGTCTGTCTTCACTGAACCAGGCAAGGCATGTGACAGACACTACGTAAACAGACAACACAAAATTAATTAAACTAAATTGAACTTTACTCCTGCCGAAGAGGTTTTTGCAGTGCAATTGTCTAAAATATGAATGCATAACAACTTCCCTCACCACCAAGGTTACTCAACATACTTTTGGTCTGAAAATTTTCTTGAATTTGTACAGTACAGTTAAAACTGAGCGCCACTGTAATGACAGCTGTTGAGATGATTTTGTGATAGTTTTTTCTTCTTCTTCTTTTTATTAAAATAATTGAACTTATATTCCTGACATGGTGAAAAGAACCAGGCTAGGGAAAAGAAAAAAGTAGACTGACTCTCAGATACACGTGTATCTAAGAAAGGGATGCTTCTAAGAAAAGTATTGGAAACAACTGGAGCCTTTCTTAGCATGTAGATACTGCCTCACTTGATTCTGCCAAAAAATCTGCAAATTTCCTGAAGAAGCAATATGCAAAACCACACAATGCTACCAAAGATGAGCTACTTGATGTCCCCTGGGACTGGAACTACAAAGGAAAAAATGGCAATAGTTCAGTAATTCAAATGACACTGACTACATGCTATCTGTAGACAGAGCAGACACTGCAGGGAATCTATATGGATTTTATACGATGGAAAGGAATGTCAGGATTTGACTAGGTTGCTACAAACTGTTTGCCTCTGCTGTAGGGGAATCAGGGTGCAGATGGAGATCCCACAGACTTTTCTCCTCCCATGAACGCAAGTGAATGATGCTTGCAGGTAAAGTACCAGAAGTCACATCCCATGAATAATAACAAAAAATTGAGCTTATATACTTGCTTAATTAAAAAAAAAAGGGGGAGGGTGTTCATAATTTATTTTCTACTTAAATACAGATACAGTCACCTACCATCCTTTCTGTAGCAGTGTTCCAGTTCTAGCCGGTGCATGGTTGAAATATCTACAACTTCAATAAGACCAAGAGATCCATCCATACGACCAATTAATAATAATTCTGGAGCATCTCCTGTCCATGCTGCAACTGGCCCTTCTTCTGGCCAAGCTAGAGCAGATACCCAGTGAGGCTGAAGATCTAATAATCCTTTTCCTCCTAGGAGCACAAAAAGTCTTTTAAAACTACTTCATCTTCATAAAGAAAAGAAAACAACAAAAAAACTTTCCATGGGAAAATATCAAGAGATCCTATTTAGAGCTAGGACATATTACAAATTCATGTAAGTTACAAGCCTACGAAGCAATGGTCCACTAATCTATGCAAACATAAAATCTAGCTAACAAATCTCAATTATCAGTCAAGTTACATGGTTTTGTTAAGGAAGGAAGCTAAGTTCTTCAGTATTCAGTAAATTTATACTTTTCTTGTGGACTGTCTGTTTGGGCAGTGTAACTGGTGATTTTCATAGGTGCAAAACAACAGAATGAAGTTTCAGAGATTACAAATGACAAAGTGATTAATATTCTTTCTCTCACAGGAGTTCTAAAGGTATTATGCTGGATTAGTCAATTGCAGCACAAATAACAGTAAAAATATAAGACAATCCACTTAAAGATGCTCGCAAACTGAACCAAGGAATTGGAAAGAGCCTTTCCTGGATCAGGGTCAGTCCTCTCTATCACAACGCAATCTCATAAATTCAGCTAATTCATTTTATAGTATTTCTTCCCCCGGTGTCATCCCTCCTTATAAAATATGCGATCACAATCTTTTGAACATTAGAAACTTTCTTGAAGTTATTCATGGCCAATTTATTTACATTTCTTCTTGTGTCAACACTATCCATTTGCTTACATAGCTGCTTTTTCTCCCTGGGCTTCTCCTAGAGTTTATCTTCCTAATGTATTTATTTATAAGCTTCATCCTCCAAGAATCTTTTGTTCAAATAAATAAACCAAGCTCACTTATTCTACTCTCATTAGAAGACATTCCATCTAGCTTGGATGTCTAGAGTGATGCAGTCCTTCCCTCCATCTGTTTCAGTCAATTTTTGTATTCTCCCTGTTGCATGTACAAACATAATTCTTGCAGACTATAGAAAGATAGTATTTACAGACAAAAATTGCTAAGAGTGATCAAGCCTCACACCTAAACACTTCCGATTCAACAAGAACTCATATGCTGCTCAGTTTTCTACTGAATTAATTGTAAATCACACATCCATTTGTGGTTAGCGCCATCCTGTAATTAAATGTTTAGAAGATATTACGAAAGATGGTAGGCATTTAAACTGGAGAGCACACACAGTTAAATACTTTGGTAAATAAATATTCAGTAACTTAGCAGCTTCCCTAGAAATACATTGTATCATAAAGTGTCACAAGTAGCTAAGAGCATACCATTGACTTGCCATATGTTCACCATCTTTTCTGTAGCTCCAGCCAGATATTTGCCACTGATGCTCCAACAGACAAGAGACAAGCTAAGGTCACTGGGTGATCCTAGACTTTCTTCAGAATCACCTTCTCTACAATAGAATAAAATAATGCAATTTAAAAAAGGGCATTTCCTTTAAGCAGACAGGAAAACATAGAATTAATGAACTATCTGAGTTAAAATCTAGAGGAGTCCTGCCATCACTGCAGATTTACGTAACAAATTTTTCTGCTCATAGTTCTATATTCTATTTAAAACCACTTTGGATTACAGAATGAGATACCATTTTTTTCCACAGTGAGAAATTTGAAGTTAGGTTTCAATTAGAAAAATAAGTTTAATTATCTTTAATTTTACCTATTTATATCTCAAATTTAAGATCTTTGGTGAGGGAAAAACTTTCTGGGAAGTCATGAAATGAAACAGAATAGCTTGGACAACAGAAGTGAACGTACATCTTGCTTTCAATTCTAGCTTACAATATTGTTACACTGTTCTAAAATTCTACTTCATAGTTTGCTTCAGCCAACTGTAACAGGACCACCGGTACGTTTTAAAGTCATACATGACAGGAACAGTTTTTACTGGTTTTAGTAACAGGAAAATGAAGGCTAACATTGCCAGGATGCATATTGTAGGCCAAATACTGTATCACCCCTGTTTTTTTGAAGATAATGAGGATGCATACCTTTGGTGTGTTCTTGCTTAAGCAGGAGACATTTAATTTGTGAGTACAGCAGGTAATGGGATGTTGTAACTATTATTAACGACATTAACTTACTAACACTATTAACATAAAAAGTTAACATAACAGGTAGTAATACTGTATCAGGGAATAGTAATCTAGTAGCATTTAAATAACATTCCTCTGAACTCAGAAAACCAAAAAGTATTCTCACAGAAAGAGGATATAATTCTATCAAAAAGAAGGAATAATGTCTTTTCATCTGGTCATCTCTAAGGGCTAAAAAAAATAATTCTACCTTTAAAGATGAACTGGCACTTATCCACTGCAACAAAGAATAAAAACAGAATTGTGTTGCATTTGTATTTAAAGTCATTATTGAGACTGTTAGGAATGAAGCCCACTAAAGTACTGAATTCTGAACCTCCTGCACACTTTTCTGCCACAAGAATAATAGATCATCGCCGTTAAATGAAGATGCCACGCTCATTACTATCTTCTGAAGTCAAGTTATGTCATTCTGTTTATTCCTTTTAAGGCAGCATCTAGCAGCAGCAAGCAAACATGAACTAAAATGACCACTAAGAAATCATCATGAAACAACCTTCTAGTTCACTATTGTTTCTTCATTCTCCTGAGTTAAACTCACCTAAGCTGTACTAAAGAATTAGATTTTAATCTTTTCTTTTTGTTTCTTCTTTTTTGGACACATCCAAATGATACAAAAGTACTTCCCAGACACGCTCATGAAGAAGAATTACGTTCAGTTCCTGAATCCCAGAAGTCACAAATTCTTTTTTCACACTGGATCAAACCACCACACTCGTAATTATCATGTTATATGTTGGAACTGTCCACTGGAACCCACTGAAGGGATATTCACATTTTTTTCATATGACAGTCCCTTACAGTTTTTATTTTACCCATTTCCCATTACATGAATTAATTAAGAATATCTTTAAACAGCTTTAACACAATCTTTTTATACCAACTTATCAGCTTGATATTTAAGTTCTGTTTTCAGTTTTAAGCTATTTAATTTACTTTGCATGCCATAAACACAGCAACAGTCCCAGAGAAAAAATGAGAGAATGTCTGTGCAAGAGATATTGCAGGGTTTGCTCTTTTCATTATCTTGCACAATTACAGTTTAAATTAAATATCTGACTATTATAAAGAATCAACTTACAGCTTGTTGAGCACACACGTTTGTTGCAATGAATACTGCTTCTTTGTAACATTCCACACTCTTATGGTGCCATCATTTCCACTAGTCGCCAAAAGTCCCTTTTTATTGCACCAAACACATGTCATGACCTACAAATACCAAAGTAATCATGGCACAACTGGAATTTAAATATAAAACTTAGGTATGTTTCTTCATTAATATTAAGCAAACATTAACCAATGGGACAGAGCATTAGCTACATGATTGAAATACACTGTAACAATCAAACAAGATATATTTTCTACTTTTACAGTATTGTGTACTGTAATTAAGCATGATTTATAAGGATGCTACACTTTGTTCAGACCCATGCTCCACAGGCCACTATTGCACAGAATACTGGACAAAGACGTTACTACTATGACAGAAAAATTAATGCAAATTAAGATCTAGTCTAAGAAAAGATTTAGGGTGATTCTGCTGACTTCATGTACTGTGAGAATATTTTCACGTCCTCCTTAATTGAAGCTTCAAAGCTAAGCATTTTTCTGCATCAGAGATATCCTCAAGCAATAATTTACTTTATCACCAAAAAATTACTTCTCGTGGGAAATCATTTCAGTCAGTATATTTGTAAAATAACAGTATTTTCCTTTTTCTGTATTTTACAAAAGAGAGTATTAAAATTAATGTGATTTTGGGAGAAACCATGCTTACCCTGTTCTGATGAGCCTCTAATTTTATGAAGGAACATTTTCGCAAGTCTCCCCCCATATCAGCGAGGGTCTGAGGAATAGTTTGATTATCTCGATCGTGTGCTGCAAGAGTTCGCACCAGCTGCTGAGCAGCCCACTGCCTATGTTGTGAAGATAACCTTGAAGAGAGGCAGCAAGCTGCTAGTGCATTAGCCAGCTCCAGAGGGCCTACAGCAGAAGGATCATAGGAAGGATGGGCATACAAATGGGCAATTAAACCTGCTTAAACAAAACAATGAGATGATGCCTAGATGAGTACCAAACAGAATTACACAAATGAACACAGCATTAGCCATAATTTCCAGAAAAAAAGAAAGAGATTAACAAACATCTTCTAAGAACACTGCAATCATGTTAATTGTTACAAAAAACACTCTTCTGACACTAAGAGAAAAATAACCTCCTTTAAAATGTCACAAAAACCCCTTAGGAATAGAATTACGAATATTCTTATTCCCACCATATGGAAAATGGTTGCTCAAAGAGCAAGTGCTTTCTGAACAGGAAAATGCCTCCTCTGACAGAGAAAAGCTGCTGTCATTGCTATGTCCTTCCCTCCCTTTAACACAGCAATAGCCTGGTGTTGAGGCACAGCAGTTGCTTTCTGGCTCCCTGACCTCTCACAGCAGAGACCGCACAACTGACACAGTGTCAGAGACAGAACAGTACTTCGGTGGCAGCAGTCAACTGTTACTCCCCCTAATTTCATTAGGTGGCACAACCGAGGCTGAACGTCTTAGCTGTATGGCTTTGAATACACACGTTCAGATTTTTTTTGAAGTGGCAAAAGATGCAACTATGTAATAAGGTCATATTTCTAAGTAAAATTTGTGTACTAAACTGTAGATTACTTTGATTAAAAAAAGCTTTGTACATTTTTGAGAGTGTATTTATTTATACATTATTCTAGGAAGTCTCTCCTTAAATATAAATGAGGAATTGAAGATTTAGTAATTAACATTTAAAAAACAAGGCTGTATCATACCTTTCTTTTCAATTTCTGCTTTATCATAATTTGGCCTCAGTTTGGCCCCTTTGTCTGCCAACAGTGCTACAAGTGCTTGAGTAACCACAAAATTCGGAGATGTGACAAGTTTGTTTTCTTCTGCAATTCCTCTTAAAAAACTTGGCAAAAATTTTCGCTGAATTGGATCATCAACTGTTGTCAAGTTTACACCAGTTGCTGCAGAAATCAAATTCTAAAAATAAATAATTAAAGACAATAAATAACCAGAACAAACAGAAAAATCAATTTTGGAAAACGTCTTTAGTTGAATAAATCATGCAGAGTTTTAAAGATTTTCATTTTTATTTCAGAAATTCTCAGCTCCCAACCATTTTTATTTTAACAGACAAAGATCATGTACAATATGGAATTTAAGTCTTTTGCCCTGGGGAATACCCGGTCTTAATGGAACCGAATATCCAGATCCAGGGATATATAAAAACTAAAAAAAAAAAAAAAAAAAAAAAGTATCAAGTAACCAAGAATACCAGCAAGAACTAAGGAGCTTATAGAAGAACTTTATAAAAAGTTATGCACCTAGTAGCAGGATAAAAAGCAATAACACATAATAAAATCCATTATCCCATCCAACACTCGTATTTCTCCACAATTATATTTCAAACTCAGAAAAACAAAACTATTACTCTCATTGCTTAGAAGTTTCCTGATACATATGAGATCCTGCTGCATGTCCACAGCTGCAGATAATCTTTTTCTAAATATAAACAATCTGTGCTCCATATATAGTTAACTTAATTAAAAAACCCAAAACTTAACAGAAAAACCCTATGTATACAAAAACCACACCCATTTTTCTCTATTTGAAAACAGTACTGAGCAAAAAAATGTGAAGTTATTTAATTTTTACCAACAATAAAACATACCCTTGTGCAAAGCCATAAACAAAAACTCTAAGGAGATCCTCAAACTGAGGGCAGTCTCATCACAGTTCAGAACATAAAAGCACATATTACCAATATGTACAAAATGGATT
This sequence comes from Calonectris borealis, assembly GCF_964195595.1. NCBI lineage: Eukaryota > Metazoa > Chordata > Aves > Procellariiformes > Procellariidae > Calonectris > Calonectris borealis. Next base: position 20,088,787 of record NC_134322.1, read on the forward strand.
GCTTCATCTCATGTATAAGTTTAATATAAATATTTATGTTGAAATAACAGTCCTACCTGTGTACATAACTGTACCAGCAGTTTTGCAGCACTAGGAGTGTTTGATGCCAAACAGCCTACTGCTGTACTCAGATAGGCAAGACAAGATATAGGCTTGCTTGTTTTGCTGTGTATTCCTCTAGATCGCTCTGTTGAACTTGACACAGTGGATGGACTTGTGGAGAGGCCTGCTCTCCCTGCTGCAGCGAGGCACATTAAACGAACCAAAGTTCTGATATCTGTTAATCCCAAGGATTCAAGACCAGCTGCCAGGCTACAACTGGAACCACTGTCAAAAATGAATATAAATGCTCTTGGTTTTGTTAGTACATTTTAAAAGAAAGTTATGTTTGGATAAAACTATTCCCAAACCATTACTGAACACTGCCTGTTTGATTAGCTGGACATTGTTTACATGCAGGGGGAAGGGGAAGAAAGAGAAATGAACCTACAGCCCCTCCACTCCTTTTCTTTTAAGCTGAAGACAAAAACACATTATAGACTTGCCCTAGCAAAAATCCGTGAGTTTACCTGGAAGCACTCACAAACAAAGTTATATGGATAATTCAGATATGTTTAGAGTTATGCTATCACAATATGCACATGTACATGTTAGATCTCTGCGACGTCTTCATCGTATCTTGTATCTTGTACAAAGCCAGTTTTTAAATCCTCATATCACATCTACTCCTTCACTACATCTTCTTTCCTCTAACGTTTACCTTTAAGTTCTAATACTTGCCTTGAACAAAAACTCACTGACAAACACAGCATCTTTATGTTCTGAATGGCTGATACTACTGGCGTCCACTTTCCATATAAGATGTAGAAGTTTCTTTCATAAAGTTTGAAGATAGGGTTCAAAAGAACAAAATCAACAGAACTTTTTCTCTTAATAATATGATGTAAGTATATAAAATGAGAATCACCTTCCCAAATAGCCTAAAACTGCATCCCTATCAAACATAACTTGATAACTGGTTCCAAATGGAAATCTGGAAGTGTTGCCAAGGATGCCACAAACCTGACAGACAAAAGTGAGAGCGCTCTCATAACCATAGTTCTTGCAAGGAGGACTTGAGCGGCAGCTGTCACTCTTCTTAGAGCCATAACACGGTCATGTGGATTTACTAGGGCAGCTGCTTGTTCTCCTAAGGTTATCCTGCCAGAAGAACTTTTTTCTATAGAGCCATGACAGCCTTGGAAATAATGATGATTTGTGTTAGTATTTAAAGAAAAACAAAACACTATCATATGGTAATAAGCACAGAAGCAAATTTGGCCTAAGCTTTCAAATTACTTACTAATTTTTCAATATTTCATACATACAGAACTATAGTGATAATGACTGAGAGGAAAATACGCTCCTGAAATACACTCCATAATTTAATTATTCCTTATTTTCAAAGATAGATGAGCACAACTTGACAATACTCAAATTAATGTTAATTCCTCTGTTTCCCTTTTCCACTAGAGGGGCCTACAAACTTACATATTGATCCAGCATTTCAATAGGCTGGTCAGTAAGTCCTAACGTAAATCCACAAATGCATCTTTGAGTTCTGCAAAATACGCTACTGACATCCACTGTAGGACTATGGTCACGGTTTTATTAGTAAATCAAAGCTTCAAGCCTTCTGCCAATATAAATGCCTCACACTCCTCTCTCTAACTCTCTATAATAAAGGGACAATTTAGAACCTTGTCTTCACTTCCTCATCGTGGGAGGCAAGAAAGACTGTCAAAATATTTCTGCATTGCCCCTATAAAATCATACCAAAGGGGAGGTATTCGTTCTTTGAATGAAACGCATTTCAAATTTACCTATTTGCATCAATGTTTCTTCCATACTGTTGGTGGCTGTCACCATTGCAACTGAAGCACCCAGAGGGTCACTGTCAGGGAACTGTACAGGTTCAGGTACAATACGTCGATCGTTCAACCCAAGAGGTCCAGCCAGTAACTCAAATTCCTCTTCTCCTGTCAGCTTTTCATCTTCGTCTACGTCTAACATATCCCAGTCTTCTAGAATTGGAGAAATATAATCAGACTTGGTTACAAAAGCTAAAATTAAATAATTTCAATTCATTAAAAAACCAATACATGGTATAAAATGTGGATTGTAATCTGCAACATAGTAGCAGATTAAAAACTCATCTTCTGATGTTGACATAGACAAAACATTGGAAATCAG